>NC_056735.1:124965580-125285580 GCF_019279795.1 Protopterus annectens
ATTTCTAGGAGATAGACTGAGCGAGGAAACTGTGATTTTAATTTACCATTTTTGACAGTTTTTGAAGTCAATTAAATGGTCTGATATTTTGTGTTTTAGCAATTCTGACTTTCAAATTTTGATAACACAGCCACTTGCCATTTTAGTTAATAGGAATATTGTCTTAACAGCAACATAATGTACTCTTAAATCCTCTGCAATGTTCATGTATGCAATCAGTATTAAGGTCCATCTCAAACCTTTAGGAATCTAATGTAATAACTGCCATCTTATTTGTAGTACTGCAACTGGGGGTAAAATGACTTTGCAAAGAAGATAGTGCATTCAATCCTTGTATTTATTTTAACAGTAGTTGCCATTCAGTTTTGTACACTTAACAATTATATAGCATTCAGGTGTAGTAATGCAGGGTTTACCCATAGCTGGTGTGGTTCAATTATAAGGGCAAACACTAATGACCAAACAAATACAGTATTGTGGAACCCTGTAGTACCCCCACCCCTGCCCTAAAACACACAGATGTTACAGATGTTCCCCTTTGGAAAAAAACAGAGTACCTGCAAACTACAACATAGGAGGTAATCCCCTGAAATCTGAAGAAGAAATAAGGGATCTAGGGACCCAAGTAGATAGTCAGTTTTCCTTTGATAACCATGTTGCCAAAGTGGTTAGAAAATCCTTCTATGTGACCCATCTGATCACGAAAGGGTTTGCATCAAGATCTAAGGATATAATGGTGCCCCTCTACTCTTCCCTCATCAGACCCATTATTGAGTACAATGCACCAATTGGAATGTACCTGGCTAGACATCTCCAGCAGCTGGAGAGACCACAAAGGTACCTAACCAAGAGGATTACTGGCCTCAATCAGTTGCCCTATGCAGCACGATTGAAAAAGCTAAGACTATTCTCTGTTGCATACCGCTTTCTCAGAGGCGATCTCTGTCTAATGTACAGAGCCATGTCCAACCCAGAATTGTTGAACATGCTCCATCTTAGCAAAACCAAATCTGCTCGAGCTACATGGTCTAGGGATATAAACCTCAACACAACAATGAATAGAACATGCTGGAGGGATAGATTCCCTTCGCAGAGACTTCCCTTACTATGGAACAGGGTCCCGATCTACATAAGACAGAGCCCCTCACTATCACTCTTCAAGAGGATCCTTGATGAGTGGATGGGTAACAGAAAGTTCACACCGGGGATCACACCAACAGCACTACTAGATAGGGGCCAAGGGTACTAGCTGCTAGTACAAGGGTCTAGGGAACTACTAAAGGGGCGGTGAATACCGTACAACGTGGCTGGGCTAATATATGCCTTCGGGCAGATAGCCCAGTACCAACTTATGAACCTATGAACCTATGAGGTTTTCAAGCGATGACATTACTTAAAAGTAAATGGATTGGATCGAGGTGATTCCTCCTATTCACCCCAATAAATCCCTTCCATGTCAGCTACCTCCCGGTTCCAAGCATTAGTTTTTACCCATTTCTTCCACCTTCCTGAATCGCAGACCTTAGTATCATGAGATCTTAGATTACACCCTCACTTGTTTCAGTACTAGCTTCTCTAATAGCACCCAGAATTTTCTGTGGTACAGTCTTTTTAGTGTTATTGATACTAGGCCACCACTTTATGATACTTTTTAAAGATAAGGAGGCCTCCTCCCATATCCTCGGGTGTGTTTCATCCCATAGCAAGTCTCATGCTAATCTTTGAAATATATTAGATAGTTCAATATATGAAAGTGCAATGGATAAAGAATTCTGGGTGGCATGTACATTTTAATTATTTATATTTTGGTGAAAAGGGGGAATTTCTTCATTTTCTATTCTAAAACAGTTATCTCTCAAACCGTTATGCACCCATTTACCATTACTGTCAATAAAAAAGATAGTTCATACATCATTGTTATCCCCAGACAGATGCATTTAACTGGTATTTTACTCCTTTGCAGGTAAAGTTCACTTTTACAAGATTCACATCGGTTTACAACTTTCTCAAAGCTCATTGTACAACTGGCACTTTGTTATATACATTATTCTTCGATTGCCAGGCCACACAGACCTGGTCTCTGTCTGAAAAGCATCACTTCCATCTGTTATCTTACTTTGTTATTTACTTATTTAGTTACTGACATTTGATTGCCCAGATAGTCTGACTGGGTAGCAGCCCATTTTCAGTGGAACACAAATACATATAAAAATAAATACATAAAAACAGGACTATCAGCAGCACACCACACCTCACTACATGCAACATGACACACGCAATGTTTCATAGGCTGAGGTTCTAATGATTAACTTGAACAAGCTTCAAAGGCCTACAAGAAGCAACACAGCCAATAAGCTCCCTCACCAACACTCTAAACTGCACCTGCCACCACACTCAGCTCAAGGAGTACCAAGGTCATGGATGCTTAGCCCATAAGACAGGCCAACTTAAAACAAAAATAAGCACGGTTGAGGTGTAGGAGTAAATACCACCAACAATAAATGTCCATCAAATCCACAGAAACTTTAATAAACTTTTCAAGGTAAAACTAATAACCATTAAATGCTTAACTTTATCACCACGGGTATGCTACAGAATCTGATGAAGTCTCAGTATTTTTAGGGAAGAAAAACACGGTGATAAAGTTAAGCATTTAATGGTTGTTATAAACATCCTGGGACAATTAGTCAAAGTACCCACTAGGGGAACAACACATTAGTCCTTGTTCATAGCTTCATAGGTTCATAAGTGTGTACAACGCTAATGGCCCTGGAGCCTTTACAAGCCTAGGCCATAGAAGTGCCCTGGCATTGTGCCGCCCAATGTTAGTTCCCAGTACCTCTATTAGTTAGAGCCACTGTAGTGATCCCCAGGGTGAACTATTTATTTCCCATTCACTAATCAAGATTTCTCGGTCAGTGAGGTGCTCTGCTTAATATGTATGGGAAATCTATTCCATAGCATGGGCGGTCTCTAGGTTATGAACCTGTCCCTCCATGCATGTTCTGTTGATTGTGGTAATGAGGTTGAGGTTTCTGGAGCGTGTGGTGTGGAGGGATTGGGATTTCTTTAGATGTAGCGTTTCTAACAGAGCTGAGTCAGACATGGATTTGTAAGTCAAGCAGAGATTGCCTTTTAGTAGACAATATGAGAGAGAGAATAGTTGGGGTTTTTTGAGTCTGTCTGTGTAGGACATGTGTTTAAGGCCTAGGATCCTCTTCATGAGGTACTTCTGTGACCTTTTCAGTTGTTGCATGTGTCTAGTGAGGCACATGCCAAATGGGGCATTATACTCCATGACTGTCCAAATGGAAGAGTAGAGAGAGATGATGACCTCTTTCTTCCTGGATGCAAAAACCTTGGTAATGAGATGTGCCACATAAAAGGACTTTCTGGCCACAGTGGCAATGTGGTGATCGAAGGAGAGGCTGCTGTCAACCTGTGTTCCCAGATCTCTTATAACGCCTTCAGTGTTCAGTGGGCTCCCATCAATGTGATAATTCGTGGGAACCAAGTTTTTCCCAAGGGGGATGATGACGCATTTTTTGGCATTAGGCTTAATACCATGGTTTCGACACCAGTTATTGGTCTCCAGTGAGGCCTTTCTGTAGGATGTCTGCATCACTTGGGGAGTTAATAATGGCTCCCAGCTTGCAATCATCTGCAAACTTTATCAGCCAGAGTCCCTTTGTGTTGGCCTGGACTTCAGAAAAGTAGATACCAAACAGGAGAGGACCCAGGACTGAACCCTGTGGGACTCCACTAGTGACTAGTCGGCAGCTACTTTCACACTGTGGGTTCTACCTGTGAGCCAGTTTGCAACCCACCTAGTGATATAGGGGTTGATGCTTAGCTTAGTGAGTTTTTCTATTATTCTTGAGTGGGGAATAGTGTCAAAGGCCTTGGCCAGATCAGGGTAGGCTGTATGAACCACCTTGCCTTCATCCACAACTCTGGTGACTGACTCAAAGAAATTGACCAAGTTGAGCAAGCATGATTTACCCTTCACAAAACAAAACTGTGTGGGATCCAGAGTTTGGAGATTCCCTATACCCTTGTTTATTAGTTCCATGATGATGCATTCCATAGCTTTGCATATCAGAGTCCTTACACTAATGGGGTGATAGTTCCCAGGGTCTGTAGTCCCTCTTCCTTTGTGGAGAGGAATGACTGTAGCAGTGCGCCATTCGGTAGTGACAAAGCCTAAGGTGAGGCTGTGAATGAACAGGGAACATAGCTGAGGTGCCAGTTTACTCTGTAGTTCATGTATAACACAGCCAGGGATATTGTCAGGTCCCCTAGAAGTTGTATTCTTGGCCTTGGACAGTGCTTTTTTAACCTGTGCAGCAGTAATACTGGGTGCCTGGCAATCTACTGGTATTGTGACTGGTCCTTTGGAGGGGAGAGAGGGGTAAAGTTGGCACTGAGTCTATCAGCCAGTATATTGGCAATATTTGTTGGCTCTGTATAGGAGGTACCATTGTGCAGTAGCTCAGACAAAATCTGGGTATTGCTGTGGAGATTCTTTACCTAACTGTAGAAGGCCTTGAGGTTGTCTTTACTATCTGCTGCAATTCTGTTTTCATGACTAGCTTTAGAGGAGGGATCTCAACTTTTTGTTGAGGCTGATAAGGGAGTTTTTCCAGTCTTGGGACTTCACCTTATTCCACTTCAGTTTCCTCCTTCTGTTGTAGAGTTTGTTTGTGGCAGGGGACCACCAGATTGGCTTCCTTTTTTGGAGGAGAGCATCTTGGTTTTATTTGATATGATGAGATCCATGCATTTGTGTACATGTTCGTACAGTGCATTGGTGTATGATACAGCAGTCATGCAACTATTCTCCATTTGCATGGGTGCCATGAAGCTAGCCACCTCTGTTTTTAGGAGCCCAAAGTTAGCTTTGGAAAAATTTTTGATGGTGGTTACCTTTGCGGGGGGGGGGGGGGTTGTGGATTTCCAAGGTGATTAGTTTGTGGTCAGATCTAACTAGGGAGGAATTGACTATTGGTGTAAAGCCACAGTCGCCCATGTTAGTAATGACCAGGTCAAGGATGTTGCTACCTCTAGTGGGGGTAAGAACGAGCTGGTCCAGGACATTTGGAATTAATGAATTCCAGGAAATGTTGTACAAGTGTATTGGTACATGAGTAGTTTTCCCAGTTAATGGAGGGGTAGTTGAAGTCGCCCAGTTTGAGAGTGCTAGGTTGGACCCTAATATTCTTCAGGGAGATTAGGAACATGGAGTGTGAGTCTTGAGACATGGTTGAGGACCTATAGCAGGCTACGACCTGAATTGGTGTCTTACCCAGTGTTAGCTGCACCTGAAGTATCTCAGATGTGTTATGTTGGGCTACCAGTCTGGAGGTATGCTCATCCTTTATGAATATGGAAACACCACCACCTTTGGAGCTTCAGTCCAAGTTCTGGGGCTGAAAGGAGTGGAATGAGTCATAACCTGGTAGTGCAGGGGTGTTTTCTGCTGCCTTGAACCAGGTCTCTATTGCAGCACAAATGTCTATGTTCTCCATTTTTAAGGAGTGCTTTGAGTGAGTGCATTTTGAGATTTAGACTTCTAGCATTTAGCAACCTGACCCTCAGATTGCATTTATTTGTAGCTGTTATGGTGGTAATTTGGTCTTAGGAACACCACCTAAAAAAGGCATTGTAGGGGTGGCAAGAGCTCTAGCTAGTGTCCGGCAGCCCAGGGGTGACAGATGCAGGCCATTTCTGGCAAAGCATTGAGATCTGTCAATCATGTCATCCCAGGCAGACAGATACTGGATCCCCTTAGAATGACACCAGAAACTAGGTCAATTGTTGAAATCAATTATTTTCTGCTTGTACTGTGGTATCATTCTGGGTGATGGTAAGATGCTGCTCAAGGCTAGGGTCATACTCACCTGGGTTACATAATCAGAGAGCTCCTTCTTGTTTCTTTTCATGTAGTCCAGGGAGGTACATCTCAGGTCATTCACACCCACATGTACAATGACACAGAGTCATATTTGTACCTGGTGTTGAGGGACCTGAGTGCATGTGTTATGTGATGGATCCTGGTACCTGAAATGCAGCCGACTGTTACTTTCTCCTTATTCAGCCTATTGAGTGGGACATCAGTGTGCCTCACTATCAAGTCACCTATGACCAGTGTGTTGGGCATGCTGTTTTGCCTTAGTGGCTTTGGCTGAGTGGCACACTGTTTAGGAGAGGTATGTGTCTCGTGATTAGTATTGTGTTGTGATGGTTGAGTGTATTTCTGCCTTGGAGGTCTCTGCTGTTTGGGTTGATTTTTACTGAGAGCCTCCATGAAGGTGGGTGTGTAGTTTGTGTTTTTATCTGAAGGCAGTGCTGGTATGTGTTCTGGAAGGCCATGTGTTCCATGTGGTGTGGTGCCAGTGTTGACCTTCTCCTCATCATCCCAGGCAGACAGATACTTGATCCCCTTAAAATGATACCAGAAACATAGCCAGTTGTTGAAGTCAATCATTTTCTGCTTGTACTGTGGTATCATTCTGGTTGATGGTAGGATGCTGCTCAGAGCTAGGGTCATACCTGCCTGAGACACATAATCTGAGAGTTCGATCACATCTCTTTTCATGTAGTCCAGGAAGGTACGTATCAGATCATTCACACCCACATGGACAGTGACACAGTCATACTTGCATTTGTTGTGGAGTGACCAGAGTGCATGTGTTATGTATCGGATTCTGACACCTGATAGACAGCTGACACAGTATTTTTCCTCTGTTTATTTGCTAGGTTTTTCTGCATAGCCGCCTATTTTGAGCATTTTCTGGCTTGTTAAACTTGATTTCTGCATTAGTAACTGTATTTAGAGCACATCCTAGAGCTGTTTACTGAAATTCCTGTTTGCACTTATTTTTAAAATTGTTTTTTTTCTCAAAACTTGCATTTTATCTGTCTTTGGCCTAGCACTCTTGTGTGGGGTCATTTACTGCACTGTTATAACTTGTTGATACTTGTGAACCTCTGCTATCTCTGAAAAAAACAAAAAAACAAAAAAATCTTGCTTTTTCCCACTTTTCTGAGATTTAAAAAAGTTCAGTTACAGGCTTGCTGTTCTTGAACTGTTTGTAAGTTTCTTGGAGGCCATTTTTTGTTTGGACTAAAGGGAAGTCTCTCTGTTGATCAGTGGCAGTGAAAAACATTGAGCAGCCTGCCTGTTCCTGTGGGAGTGGTTACTGACTTGAAACTGTAGTTTTATTGGCCATTTTGGGTCAATTCCAAACTCCTTCTTCTTCCTCTCTTAAAACCCTCTTTTGTGCAGTTTTGCTTGTTTTTGTGCATAGCACAACAGCGGGCAGCGCCGCCTAATTGGGTTTAAACTATTCCTGGCTCCACAAAGTCTGCTCTTCACTTTTTCCCTTAGAACTGCTCTGTCTCTCAATTTAAATACCATATTCTCATTCTAAGGCCCTTCACTGGTCCAATTAAGTAATCCTACAAGTTAGCACTATTAAACCATAAGCACTACTTACTCTTATACTCTCTATGATTACCCTGTCCTCTATTGGTCCGTCTTAAATTCAGTTTCACTATATTACTCTAGCATGTCCAAAGGTCAGTCAATGGTTTCCTCTAAGTCCAGCTGCTGAATCTGGGAATTTTGAGGCAATGTTACAACTGTCTCATGTACACGGACAACCCTCTCCTCCTCCAAACAGGTTCAAATATATGTGAGAAATGCAACTATTTAGACAAACTGGAGGCTGAGCTCGCTCATCTCAAAACTGGTGTAACCAGTCAGGAGGAGAAGGTAACCTCACACAACATAATTCCAGTATCACATAGTCCCGCTACATCAACGAACCAAACACATAAATACACAAAAACATACTCGGAGGCAATAAATAAAAATCTACCTAAGCAACAGAGACCTCCAAAGCAGACATCCAAGCAAACGCTACCTCAAAACAAAACACGCACAACACATAGCCCACAAAGTCAGTGTGCCAAGCAGCCACAGCCTTAAGGCTGAATAACACACCTGATACTCTTGTAATAGGTGACTCTATTGTCAGACACACTGATGTCCCGCTCACCAGGCTGAATAAAGAGAAGGTCATGGTGAGCTGCTTGTCAGGTGCTAGGATCCGCCACATAACGCAAGCACTCAGGTCACTCCAAAGCAAATACAAATATGACTCAGTCATTGTACATGCTGGTGTGAATGACCTGAGACGTATCTCCCTGGACTACATGAAAAGAGACATAGAGGAGCTCTCTGATCATGTAGCCCAGGCTGGTATGGCCCTGACCTTGAGCAGCATCTTACCCTCACCTAGAATGATGCCACAGTACAAAGACAAAATGATCAATTTTAACAATTGGCTAAAATTTTGGTGTCATTCAAAGGGGATCCAGTGTCTGTCAGCCTGGGATGACATGCTCGACAAGCCACGTTGCTTCGCTAAGGACGGCTTGCACCTGTTACCACTGGGCTTTCAGATATTGGCAAAGGCTCTTGCCACCTCCATAGTGCCTTTTTTAGGCAAGGCTCAAAAGTCAAACCCACCCCCATAGACAGCACAAGGAACAAGAAACTAAGGGTAATGCTGCTTAATGCCAGAAGTCTTAACCTCAAGATGCACGCACTCAAAGCTCTCCTCAGTATGGAGAAGATTGATATCTGTGCAGTGACAGAAACCTGGTTCAAGGCTCCAGAGAGCACCCCAGCACTACCAGGCTATACCTCATATCATGCTTTTCAGCCCCAAAACCCAGACCGAACCACAAAAGGAGGGGGAGTTTCCATATTTATCAAGGATATCCACACCTCTAGGTTAGTGGCATTGCACGAAGTATCGGAGACCATCCATGTGCAACTAACAGTGGGAAAGACTGCTTTTCAGTTTATAGCATCCTACAGACCACCCTCTCAAAGTCAGGAATCCCACTCGGCTTTCCTGAAAACATTGGAGAACATGAAGATCTCTCTGAACACCATTATATTGGGCGACTTCAACTACCCAAACATTGATGGGAGCACTACTCAAGCCCCAGCACCTTAGCCTAAAGGTTCCTGGAAATTATAAACTTAAATGCTATGGAACAACTAGTCACCACTCCCACAAGAGGGGACAACATACTAGACCTGATCATTACCAACATGGGGACTCTATGCTCCACACCAGAAGTATATCCCTCATTGGTAAGATCAGACCATAAATTTATTTCACTGGATGTCCACATCCTGACCCCACCCCCAGCCCAGAAAACCATAGTGAAAAACTTCTCAAAAGCGAACTTCTCACTTCTCAAAACCAAAGTGGAATCCTTCAAGGCCCCAGGGCCAGTGGAAACTACGGCCCAAAATGCAGAATCCTATATAAACGCATTCTACGGACATCTCCAGGAATGCATGGATCATGCTATCCCAAACAAAACCAAGACCCAATCATCCAAAGGCAGGTGTCCAGTCTGGTGGACCCCTGCCATAAATAAACTGTACAACAGAAGGAGGAAGCTACTACATGATAGAGCAAAATCCCTAATAGGGAAGGCATCTCTGATCAGTACTAGCAAAAAATTACGATCCCTCGTAAAATCCTCCAAGGCCAGCTTCGAGAGAAAATTTGCACAGGACACCAAAGACAATCATAAGGCTTTTTTCAGTTATGTTAGGAACCTGGGATGCAACTCCCAGACTTGTTCTGAGTTGATTCTAAACGACAAAAAATACACTGAACCCACAGACATCGCCAATATCCTGGCATACAGGTTCAGTGCAAACTTCTCCACCCCCCCCCCCAAAAGAGCAAGTATCTATCCCTGCAGAGGGCTGCCTCCCAAACATCTCTGATGCTCAGGTGAAGGCTACCCTCTCCAAAGCAAAAAACACTGCTTCCATGGGACCAGATGGCATCCCAGGTTGCGTCCTACATGAACTCCAAGAGGAACCAATCCCTCAAATAAAACAGCTATACAGTCTCAGCCTCACTACAGGATATGTGCCCACAGAATGGCGTACAGCAACAGTGGTCCCACTCCACAAAGGTGGAGCCTCTATGGACGCTGGAAACTATCGCCCCATAAGCCTGACTAGTTAGTCTGCAAGGCTATGGAGAGGATCATCATGGAGCTCATAAACAAAGACATTGGGGACCTACAGACACTAGATCCTACCCAGTTCAGCTTTGTCAAGGGCAGATCCTGCCTTTTGAACCTGGTTGACTTCTTCGAAACAGTCACCAAAGCCATAGATGAAGGGAAGGTAGTCCACACAGCCTATTTGGACCTTGCAAAGGCATTTGACACAATACCCCACTCAGGCATCATAGATAAGCTATCCAGCTTAAATATAAACCCCTATGTCACAAGATGGGTTGCAAACTGGCTCAAAGACAGAACCCACAGAGTGAGAGTTGCTGGAGCCATGTCAGACTCGAAACCGGTCACAAGTGGCATCCCACAGGGTTCTGTCCTGGAACCACTCTTGTTTGGTATATACTTTTCTGAGGTACAGGCAAACGTGGGAGGACTATGGCTCACCAAGTTCGCAGATGACTGCAAACTGGGCACCATAATCGACTCTCCAGCTGACACAAACATCCTTCAAAAAGGTCTCACAGAGACAGATAACTGGTGCCAGTGCCATGGTTTAAAGCTAAATGCCAAAAAATGTATAGTCATACCCTTTGGCAAAAACAATGTGCCCACAAATTACCACATAGGCGGAAACCCATTAATTACCGAGAAAGTTATTAGGGACCTGGGGACCCAAGTTGATAGCAATCTCTCCTTTGAAAACCACATTGCCAAAGTGGTTAGAAAGACCTTCTACATAGCCCACCTCATCACAAAGGGTTTCACATCTAGATCAAGAGAAGTAATCGTGCCCCTTTATTTATCCCTCATCAGGCCCATCATAGAATAAAATGCCCCTTTTGGGATGTACCTTACCCGACACCTTCAGCAATTAGAAAGACCGCCAAAGTATCTCACCAAGAGGATCAAGGATCTCAAACAGATGCCATATGCTGCTCGGTTAAAAAAACTCCAGCTCTACTCAGTTGCATACCGCCTACTTCGAGGCGATCTATGCCTGACATACAAAGCTATGTCAAATCCAGAATTAATGGACATGCTACACCTCAGTAAATCTAAATCCCTTAGAGCCACACGCTCGAGGGACTTGAACCTCAGCACAGAAATAAATAGAACTTGCTGGAGGGACAGGTTCATAACCCATAGGCTCCCTTCACTCTGGAAAAGAATTCCAGTTCATGTGAGGCAGAGCACCTCACTGAATCTCTTCAAGAAGAATCTCGATAGGTGGATGGGGGATCATAGGTTTGTCCCAGGGATTACTCCCGTGTCACTATTAGACAGAGGCACAGTAAACTAAACCTTAAAAAGGGCACAGTATACTCAAATCAAGGGGTGGCATAAGCCATACAGAATCGGGCTAGGCTTATAATTGCCACAGGGCAGATAGCCTAGTATGAACCTATGAACCTATGAACCTATGACTGTCACCTTCTCCTTATTCAACCTACTGAGTGGACATCAGTATGCCTCACTATTGTGTCACCTATGATTAGTGTATTGGGCAAGCTGTTTTGCTTTGGGGGCTTAGGTTGAGGGGCATAATGTGTAGGTGAGATATGTGTCTTGTGGTTTGTGCTGTGTTGTGGTGGTTGAGTGTGTTTCTGCCTTGGAGGTCTCTGCTGTTTGGAAAGATTTCTATTGAGAGAATCTGCGAAGGTGGGTGTGTGGTTTGTGCTTTTATGTGAGAACTGTGATGGTGGGTGTTCTGGAGGGCTATGTGTTGCAGTTGGTGTGGTGCAGGTGTTGACCTTCTCCCCTTGACCAGCTATTCTGGTCTTGGCTTGAGAGTGCACAGCTTCCAATTTGGATATATAAGTGCATCTCTCACAAGTCTGAGTGTTTGGAGGTAAGAGGAGAGGGTTGTCTGTGTACACGAGGCAGTTGCTACACTGCTTCAGAATGCCCAAGTTCACCAGGTTTATAGGAGAAAGCACAGGGAACTGACCTTTAGACAAACCAGGAGGGATGGTCATTATTACTAAGTACTGGAGCTGTTTCCTTATATATTCCTTTTACAGGTAAATGCCACTCAAAGTGTCTGAGTCTGTACAGAGCAGTGCCAAACACTTGAGGGGAAACTAATACGTAGACCCTGAAAATTTAAGGATGAAGTATTTAGGCAGATATTGTGAAGTTAAATATAAATCAAGCAGTACTTACTGAAAATAAATAATTAGTTTGTCAAGAATGATGAAAAGAGGGGAGTCGCATGAATGGCTATTGCCTGGCTACTATTAATGCTGGTCTCAGCACAGCTTCACTCTGTTAGGATACAATACTCCTTTGCTTCTTCTCTCACCAGAAGCAAGATATTAGCACAAATTCCAAGAAAAGAAGCAGGCCACAGCCTGTTTGGTGATCCACAGTCTTGTCCCAGATGATGCAAGGGTCTGCAGGCTTGTAGCCTTCTTTTGGTAGATAGCTCAAATAGCAACGCGACCAATCAGGTATGTTAAGCACAGACACTCACTCTCCAACCAGAAAGAGTCAGGATCAATGCACTCTGCTCTTACTCTCACCAGGATCATAATATAAGCACAGATTCCAAACTGTCACCTATAAAGCAGTTATTAAGCTTTCTGGTGATCAGCAGTCTCCAGTAAATAATGTAACTGCACTCCTTCTCTCACCAGGAGAAAACAGAAGCACTAATCCCAAGATGACTACAGAGAGGCAGAATGTGGGCTCCAGTAATTGGTGGTCTAGCAATAGATGCTTAAAGGTAAGATGAAAAAAAAAAGGTTTATCCTAAACACTGCAGTGTGCACTAGAGGAGTTAGATGTGAAAGTATGTAACAAGTTTTACCTGTCTAAAAAGTTAAGTTTTAGTGGACAGTCAGTATTTTTAAAACAGCAAGCTAGATTAAAAGGGGGTGGTCACTTTTGTATTCTGGTATTATGAAATACAATAGGATGGCCAATAAATTTAAATAGTTGAAGGGGGGTGATTTCACAAAATGATAAATTTGTGCTTACTCACACCAGCAGAGATTAAATGAGATATATGGTCAAATTAAGATAAGGGGCAGACAATTTGAAAAACAGTGGTGTTTAAGAACACAACAGTGACTGGGTGAGATGGTGGGAAAAAATTCTGTCTGACTCACAAGAGACAGAGCTGTGGTCTCTTTTCAAGTTTTAATATGCAGTTAAAAGCAGATTACAAGTAAAGCATGGTGTAAAGAAAAGAAATCATGATATACAAAATAGAAAAAAGGCAATAAAGTAATACAAAATACAACAAATAAAAAGCAAAGTAACCTTTCCCTCACAGCAAACTGTGGCAAAGTCTGGGTGAGCCTTTACAGTAAAGTCCTTATCAATATGGGGGTATCTTGCACCATCCTTGAGTATTAGTGTCCTTGTTAAGTCCTATCAAAAACCTGCCTCCTTCTAAATAAAACTGAAACCAGAGCCCCCTCTTTAGAGATTTTTTAACACAAACTATTTACTCCTAAATGACTCATTGCCAAGATCAAATTCCCACCAAAGCCAAAAAACTCTGTGATAGACATCGAAGTATACACCATCAAGCTACCAAGATGTAAACAGCTGCACAGACATGTCTATTCCCTGTAGAAACAAGTCTAGGGTAAACTCCAGAAACAACCCGCCTTAGTAGAACTATAATATAAATAAGTTATATAATAAAAGAAAGAACATTTTGCCACAGGTAAGAAGAGTAATGCCCTAAACTATAAAGCCTTTTTTCAATCAATTGTACTAACAACTCGTGCTTAATTGGATTCACTTCAGATGACTGAGTTTCTGAAATCTCGAAACTCATATGATCGAGACCATATGTTCGAGCTTTCAGAAACTCAAACATCAGAAGTGAAAATAAAAAAAAAAATCACATTTAAAGACCCCTCCCTACTTAAATATACTAACTCCAAGATTGTGCTACAGTGGGGAAAAGGGAAATCTCCTATTCTGCGCTTTTGCAGAAACTGCGGAACAAGAGATTTCCCTGTTCCCCGCTGTAGCACAATCTCAGAGTTAATATATTTAAGTAGCAGGGATGCAGAGGTCTTGCCCCCTGCAGAATCCCTCACCTAAGGCACTCACGCACTTTATTTAACCCCCTCTTCAGATGTTTGAGTTTCTGAAAACACTATCACACGGTCTCCATCATATGAATTTCGGGATTTCGGAAACTCGATCTTCTAAAGTGAATCCACTTAATCATATCCAGTAAATCCAAATTTGAGGCAAAAATAGCCAAGCTAAAGAAAACCACAAGAATTTTCTTTCATTTATATTCACAGCATGAGGAGCACAATGTAACAATGCACTGAGCTGATGGTAAACAATGTCCCTGGGCCTCCGTTGAAAATGGACATGTATCCATTCGGACTCTCCCAGTCAACAAATGTAAAATAAAAAAAATAAAATAAAAATGTTTCCTTCACAGTAGCTGATGTCCTCACATTCACTACTGCAGTATTCTTAATATATGGCGATTCCCTGCCATGGAAGCCCAACATCCAGCCAGTCTACCAAAGACTCCTGTTCCTTTAATGGTATGTTGAATGTCACCCAAAGGGTCCTTGTGTAGCATAGGGCATAAAGGTGATGCTCAGGCCTTCAATAGTCACAGCTTCTTTGCCACCAGTCTAAACATATCTTTTCACTGTCAGTCTGTACCTGCATCCGCTTTCTGCCAGTTGAATGCATTTTCATTCTACAGAGCCTAAATATGCCTGTTTGCTGACTTCTTTGCAGTTGCAGATAAAACAATGGATCTTTCATCATTCCACACTTATCCATGGTTCAACTGACACTGTGGGTGATAGGATTTGGATTTCTCATAGGCACTTTTTTTCTGAGTATGTGCTGCAAGTCCTGTAGGAGGGGAGGAAACCTACTACTCGGAGATCCTACTTATCCAAATGGAAGAGGTTTTCTATTTGATGTCTCTCTCGTAACTTGGACCCACTCACTGCAGAAGTTCCTTTCATTCTCTCTTGCTTGTGTGAGTTGTTCAATGCTGGTTTGCCCTATTCTTCTATTTATTTATTTATTATTTATTTATTAGCATTTGTTGACCGAGAAAGTCCACTGGGTCAGAGACCCATTTTCAGTGGAGGCCTGGGAAGAAAAGCTCCATAAAGCATTACAGAGAGACAATGTTTGACATAAGCTTAAAAGTATTACAGATATAACAGGCAGTAAAAGATATTACAATTTGCAATTCATAGGATATACATTAATATGCACTAGGAATCATTACATAGGATATGATGTTACATCAATAGAAATGCACGGACTATAATACGGTACTTTCTTTGCAGACAGTATAGTTTACAGTATTATTTTGAAGACTGGGTGTTCCATTCATTAGCCAGCCTAGAATTTGGTAAAATGTGCTGTTTAAGGTGGTTTACTTCTAAGGCAGGTGCGGGATGGATTCTTGAGATAATGTGTTTTTAGAGCTACTTTGAACGTTTTTGGGTGGTCAGTTTGGTTTATTACAGATGGTAGGTTATTCCATAGTTTGGCGATAGAATGGGAGAATAAACATTGTCCAGCTCTTTTGTTGGGTTTTGTTACAGTAAGCATGAGTTTACAGGAAGATCTTTGTATTCTTTTAGGGGTGTAAGTTTGTAGGATTGAACCGAGGGCAGGGCATTCATTAGGTTTACAGATTAGCTTGTGGGCTAAGGTTAGTTGGGTGTAGTGTAGATGGTGGGAATACTCTAGCCATTTTAGTTCAGTGATATCTTGGCAGTGATGACTGTGGTGTGGTTTTTAGGAGGCAAATTTAGCTATTTTATTGTAGTAGGATTGTAATTTATTACTAAGGGTTGTGTGAAGATTGGTAAAACTGGCGCTACCATATAGAAGGGAAAGGATGAGTACGCTATTGGCTAGTTTTGTTTTGGTATATTTATCCATGTAGAGTTTGTGGCGATATAGATTTTCTAGTTTGAAAGGAGTTTTCTTTATTGCATTTAGGATGTGCGGTTCATAAGTGCGTTTGTTATCTATTGTTATCCCTACTAGTCTGACTGTCTTCACTAGTTCTATTTGTGTGCCATCTTTTGCAAGCATTTTGAAGCCAGAGTCAGGTAATTTTGTAGAGAAAAGTAAAAGTTTATTTTTTGGGGGGTTTAGCATAAGTTGTGCATTAATAAGCCATGATTCGATATAGGTAAAAGCCTGTTGTATAACTGTGAGGAGATCAGAGAAGTTGTTGGAGGTGGATATTAATGTTGAATGGTCAGCATTTTAGATGATATTGTGGATTTGGGGGGCTTTGTGCAGGTCATTGATGAAGATATTGAGCATTAGTGGACCTAAAATAGATCCTTGCAGTACGCCTATATTGTTAGGTTAGTAATCGGACTGTACTAATGCTATTTCTATGTGTTGCACTTTTCATGGCAACAACCTTTCTCTCTTCAGTTAAGGCTCATTCTACTAGAGCTGTGGCTTCTTCTGGTGCTTTTTTCAAGGGCTTAGATGTCAATTCTATTCTTGAAGCAGCTACCTGGACTTCTGTGCCTACCTTTACCAAGCACTACAAGTTGCATGGCATCTCTAGAGCTAGGGCTGGATTTATTAGTGCCATTCTTCATGGCTTTTTGGGGACTCTTCTGCTCCTTCCCCCTCCCTAGTTTCTTCTTGAACTTTGGAACTCTTCCATATGTTAGGAATGTTGCAGTGATGAATGTAAGGACATAATACAGTTGTGTAAAATCTTACCATAATAAGAGGAAGTCCTTGCCTTCACTGCTGCAGTATTTCTTCCCTCCCTTCTTCCCCCTAGTCCTTTGTCTTCCTGGATGCACAGATTACCTCTTGGTTTCCTTGGACTGGTGTTCTTACTGGGGCAATCAGTTCTGACTGTTGTAGGCCTGAACATCATCTTTATGCCCTACACTATGTAATAAGTATTTGGGTGACATTCAGTGTATCTTTAAAGCAACAAGAGTCTTTGCTAGACTTGCCGGACATCGGGCTTCCATGGCAGGGAATCCCCATATGTTAAGAATACTGCAGCAGTGAAGGCAACAGTATGTACCGTTATGGTACAATTTTACACAACTGTACTTTATAGCTAATCTACCGGCTGATAAATTCAGCTCAAACTTTACCCCCCTCTCCCCCCTTGGCTGTCTGTCATGAAATGCCCAAAACAGACCCACTCCCAGCAATCACACAGGACTAAGTCTTGAAAGCACTTTCTAAAGCACAACAATACTGCATTGATGGGTTCTGGCAATATCTCTTGATGTATAGTGAATAGTACGAAGCATCATTTAGCCAGACTCCTAACAACATTGTTCAGTCTTAGCCTCACTATGGGTTTTGCACCATGTGAATGGAGAAGAACAGCAGTTATTCCCCTGCAAAGGGGAGAACCCTCCACAGAAACAAGAAATAATATGCCCATAAGTCTGATCAGCCTCATATGTAAAGCCATGGAATGAAGTTTTATGGATTTAATCAATGAGGACATTGGGAACCCCCAGACACTGGCCCATCTCAGTTTGGTTTCATCAAAGGCAGGTAATGTTTACTCAACCTGGTGAACTTTTTTTGAAAAGGCCATCAAACATATGGACAAAGGCAAAATGGTACACACTGCCAAGCTAGATCTGCCAAAGGCCTTTGACACAACCTCCCATCCTGCATAGTAGAAAAACTTTACAAACTAGGACTACACCCCAGTCAACTGCCTGATCACCAACTGACTTACATATAGAATGCAGGAAATAAAAACAGGTGAGGCTACCTCCTCAAAAAGATCAGTAACCAATGGAGTCTGTCAGGGCTCTGTGCTCAGAATTCTCTTGTTTGGTGTCTACTTCTCATTAGTTAAAGCCAATCCTAAGGGGCTCTGGCTGATGATGTTTGAGAATGACTGCAAGCTAGGTGCAGTTATTGAATCCCCAAAAGGCTAGGTTATCTAGAAGGAAGGCTTATCCCAGTCAAATAGCTGTTGTCAGAATCATGATCTAAAGCTAAATGCCAAAAAAGCATTATTGTGTCCTTTGGGAAGTCAATCACTGTGGGGAATGACCACATTGATGACACACCCCTAAGAGTCTACCCAGTTATTTGGATCTAGGAACTTAAGTGGACAGTGATCTAACGTTTGATCAATTTCTGTCTACTGTGGTGAAAAAATTCATCTATAATATGCAGGACATTAACAAAGAGATTTCTTCCAGACCCAAGGATGCCATTGTGTCCAGCTGCTCAGCCCTTAGAAGACCAATTTTTGAGCATAGTACACCTATTGGCATGTGTATATCCAGAGACTTACTGCAGCAGAACACCAACAGAGACACTTTAGAAGATGGATAGCAGGTTTAAACAATTTGTCCTATATGGACTGCCTCAAATCCCTGTAGCTATAGTAATTCTCTTATAGATCCTCAGCAGTGTCTTCTATCTGCAATAAAAGGCATCCTCTGACCCAGCGCTGATAGATTTATAGGTTCATAAGTTCATAGAGAGGTACTAGGCTATTGGCCCTAGGGCCTATATAAGCCTAGTCAAGAAGGTACCCTGGCTTTTGCCACCCAAGAAAATTATTTTCCTGTGCCACTGTCAAGCAGAGCCACAGATGTGATCCCTGGGGTAAATTTCCTATTTCCCATCCAGTCATCAAGATTTTTCTTGAAGAGTGCTAATGAGGAGCTTTGTTTGATATAGATAGGTAGTTTGTTCCAGAGTATGGGAAGTCTCTGGGACAGGAATCTATCCCTCCAGCATGTGCTTTTTATTGTGGTGACAAGGTTTAGGTCCCTAGAGCGTATAGTTCGGAGGGATTGTGATTTCTTTAAGTGGAGCATGTCCAATAGCTCTAGGTTTGACAAAGCTTTATATGTTAGGCAGAGATCGCATCTGAGTAGGCGATTTGCGATGGAGTAAAGCTGGAGATTTTTGCGACGGTCTGCATAGGGTATCTGTTTGAGGCCGATAATCCTCTTTGTGAGGTATTTCTGTGGTCTTTCCAGTTGTTGTAGATGTCTTGTGAGATACATACCAAAAGGGGTGTTGCACTCTATAGCAGGTCTAATGAGTGACAAGAAGAGGGGGGCAATGACGTCTTTTTTCCTGGATGAGAAACCATTTGTAATGAGGTGTGCCACGTAAAAGGATTTCCTGACTACAGTGGCGATGTAATTATCAAAGGAGAGACTACTGTCCTCCTGTGTCCCAAGGTCTCTTATCACAATTTCGGTGTTAAGTTTACTACCACCTATGTGATAATTCATGGATACAGAGTTTTTACCAATGGGGATGACAATGCACTTTTTGGCATTGAGCTTGAGGCCGTGGCTTTGACACCAGGCATCTGTCTCAGTGAGGCCCTTTTATAGGATGTCCTCATCGGTAGGAGTTTCAATTATGGCTCCTAGTTTGCAGTCATCTGCGAACTTCATTAGCCAAAGACCTTCTGTGTTAGCCTGTACTGCAAAGAAGTAGATAGCAAACAGGAGAGGACCCAGGACTAAACCCTGTGGTACTCCACTTGTCACTGGTCTGAAGTTGGATTTGGAGTCTGCTACTTTCACAGTGTGGTTCTGTCAGTGAGCCAGTTGGCAACCCATCTTGTGACACAGGGATTTATACCTAGTTTAGTGAGTTTATCTATAATTCCATAGTGGGGGATGGTGTCAAAAGCCTTGGCAAGATCTAGATAGGCTGTGTGAACCACCTTACCCTCGTCTACGGCTTTGGTGACCACTTCAAAAAAGTCTATCAGGTTTAGGAGACATGATTTGCCTTTCACAAACCTGAACTGGGTGGGGTCCAGAGTTTGGAGATTACCAATGTCTTTGTTTATAAGTTCCATGATGATTCATTCCATGGCCTTGCAGACCAGGCTCATCAGGCTAATGGGGTGGTAGTTTCTGGGGTCCGTGGTGGCTCCCCCTTTGTGGAGTGGAATAACCATCGCTGTGCACCATTCAGTGGGCACAAAGCCTGAGATGAGGCTATGACTGAACATGGTACTTAGGTGGGGTGCCAGTTTGCTCTGTAGTTCATGTAGAATGCAGCCAGAGATGTTATCAGGTCCCGTGGATGCTGTGTTCTTGGCTTTGGAGTGTGTGGTTTTTACCTGTGCAGCCGTGATTACAGGAACTTTGCATTCTTCCGGTATAGAGATGGGCCGTTTAGGGGATGAGAGGGGGGTAAAGTTAGCACTGAACCTATCTGCCAGGATGTTGGCAATATCAGTTGGTTTTGTATATTTAGGGCCATTGTGCTGTAACTCAGAGCAGATCTGAATGTTGCCATTGAGATTCTTGACATAGCTATAGAATGCTTTGTGGTTGTCTTTAGAATCAGTGGCAATTTTGTTTTTGTAACTAGCTTTGGAGGATTTTATGAGGGATCTCAACTTCTTACTGAGGCTGACCAGGGAGTTCCTCCAATCATGGGATTTTACTCTTTTTTGCAACAGTTTCTTTCTTCTGTTGTAGAGTTTATTTATGGCAGATGACCACCAGATTGGCTTCATTTTTTTTGGAGGATAGCATCTTAGTTCTGTTAGGGATAGCACGATCCATGCACTTGTGTAAGTGCTTATAAAGTGCAATTGTGTAGGATTCAGCAGTTGTACCTCTATTGTCCGTCTGCAAGGGTGCCGTGAAGTTTGCCATTTCTGTCTTAAGAAGCGTGAAGTTGACTTTGGAGACATTTTTTACCATAGTTTCCCTAATGGGGGTGGGGATGGGATGTGGATGTCTAGGATGATTAGCTTGTGGTCAGATCTGACCAATGAGGAAATGACCTTTGGTGTGGAACACCGGTCACCCATGTTGGCAATGACCAGGTCTAGCATATTGCTGCCTCTGTTGGGGGTGTGGATAAGTTGATCCAAGGCACTAGAATTTATGAATTCCAGAAAACGTTGAGCAAAAGAGTTTGTACATGAGTAGTTTTCCCAGTTAATGGTGGGGTAGCTGAAATCGCCCATTATTATGGTGTTGGGTTGTACCCAAATATTTTCTAGTGTATCTAGAAATGAGGAATGGGAATCCTGGGGTATGGTGGGGGATCTGTAGCAAGCTACAATTTGGATTGCGGTCTTGCCCAGAATTAGTTGCACTTGGATAATCTTGGATGCATTATGCTGAGCAACTAGCCTGGAGGTGTGGGTATCCTTAATAAATATGGACACGCCTCCACCTTTAGTGTTTCGGTCCAGGTTAGGTGGCTGAAAGGTGTGGTATGAATTATAGCCTGGTAATGCAGGGGTGCTCTGTGTTGCCTTGAACCAGGTCTCTGACACTGCACAGATGTCGATGTTTTCCATTTTAAGGAGTGCCACGAGTGAGTGCATTTTGAGGTTTAGCCTTCTACCCTCAGATTTTGCTTGCTTGTACCTGTTACAGTGGTGAATTTGTCATTTGAACCTTGCCTAAAAAAAAGGCACTATAGGGATGGTAAGAGCCTTAGCCAATATCCGGAATCCCAAGGGCGACAGGTGCATGCTATCTCTGGCAGAGCATCATGGTCTGTCGATCATGTCATCCCAGGCAGACAGATACTGGACCCCCTAAGAATGACACCAGAAGCTTAGCTAATTGTTGAAATCAATGATTTTGTCCTTGTACTGTGGTATCATACTGGGTGATGGTAGGATGCTACTCAGGGGTAGGGTCATGCCTGCCTGGGCTACAAGATCGGAGAGTTCCTCTATGTCTTTTTTCATATAGTCCAGGGAGGTATGTCTCAGGTCATTCACACCAACATGGACAACGACAGAGTCATATTTGTACTTGTTGTGGAGTGACCTGAGTGCATGCATTATATGGTGGATCCTAGCACCTGACAGGAAGCTACAGTAACTTTCTCCTTGTTTAGCCTGGTGAGTGGAACATCAGTGTGCCTGACTATAGAGTCACCTATGACTGGAGTGTCGGGAACGTTGTTATGCCTTATGGGCTGTGGCTGAGTGGCACACTGAGTTTGTGGGCTATGTGTCATTTGGGTTGTGTTGGGGGGGTGGAGGTTGCATGCGTTTCTGCTTTGGAGGGATCTGTGCTTGGGCAGATTTTTATTGAGAGCCTCTGCGAATGTAGGTGTGTGTTTTTTGTTTCTATGCGTGTGTTTTGGTGGTGTAGGTTTTGAGGGACTATGTGATAAGACTTTTTTCGTTTACTAGCCGCTACGTTAGTAGTGAGATATACATTTTTTTCCATGTGATAAGTGTGGTGTGTTGCAAGTGTTTACCTTCTCCTCTTGACTGTCTAGTCCAGTCTTGGGTGAAGAGAGCTTTGCTTCCAGTTTGGCTATATAAGTGCATCACTCACAGGTTGTAGTGTTGGGTGGTAGAAGGAGAGGGCTTTCTGTGTACATGAGGCAATGCTGCATTGCGCCAAGATGCCCAGATTCATCAGGTAGACAGGAGAAAACACCAGGAGCTGACCCTTAGACATGCCTGGATAGGTGCTTATGTATTAAGTACTAAAACTGTTTTCCTCTAGATAAGTGAGGAAATTTGAGTGCTGTAGTAATTAATAGCTTAGTTAGAGCTTACAATGAGTTCTGAACAAGTGCTGAGTTCAAAGAAACAGATTTGAGTGCTAAAACTAAAAAACTGACTAGTTCTAAGGGAAAATTTGAAGAGCAGATTTTATGGCGCCGGAAATAGTTTAACCCTAACTAAGTGGTGATGCATAAAGTGTATTTTGTTTAATAACAGTAGCAAATGAACAAACTGATTTAAACAAATTAACCAATTAACCAATAAGAGCTACAAACTGAGCCCTGTTCCAGCAGTCTTCGATCAGACAAGTTCTAACTGCACACTCCTGTCACTAGGGTGCAGGGGAACCTTTTCCAAAAAAAGATGGCCTGGATTAGTGCTCAAGGTATGCAAACAAAGCTAGACTCAGCAGGTCTGAATCTAGTCTATGCTACAGCCAGCAAGGCGTACTGATTTCAGAAAGAAACAGTTCAAATAATCAGGCACAATAAGCCTCTAACCAGAAACTCCCAGCTCAGAAGGGCAGAATCTACCCTTTCCTCCCACAAGAGTGCAAACCACACCTTATTAATGTAAAATAACTGTCCCAAAGCCCAAGTGCTTAAACCAGAACTGATACCTTTTTAGAATAACAGACACTAAGCCTTCAATCAGCAACTCCCAACTTAGAAGGATGCAAGCTACCTGTCCTGCCACAACAGTGCAGACAACAAACCTTCTTAATGTAAAACAACTTACTACACATGTTGTTGTTGGTGTTGTTGTTATCTTTTGGCTTTTTCCGGTTAGAGGTCGCCGCAGCAGAACTCCAGTCCGCTAATGATTGGCAGTAGATTTTCACGAATGCTGAGGTGTCAGCTCGATGTTCAACCTTCAACGAAGGCACGCCCATTTACACATGTCTTTCAAACGCCCACCCAACCATGGGGAGGACATGCAGACTCTACACAGAAGGCACTCCCTGCACTCCAGCTGAGAATCGAACGGGAGAACCTCTTGCTGTGAGGCAACAACGCTACCGCTGCACCACAGCGGAAGTATTGAAACAACTTACTACACATCAGCAAGTCAAATGGCATCAAAAACACCTGTCCCAGGAATCTAAGCCTGTTGTGCACATCAACAGAACAGTTTGGAGGGACAGGTATCTCTCACAGAGTATACCTCTGCTGTGGAATAGGTTCCAATACAATGAAAACAAAAGCTTGTCCTTGTTAAAATAAAAGTGGTATTTGGATCTATGGATGAGTAATAGGACGTTTACCCCAGGGTACCCCTTGTACTACTAATGAACAGAGGCAGCTCCTAAATTATTTAAATGTATGACTGGGGACTTCTTAAATATCTATGGTATGATCCTAGTTACTACCATTAGAGATAATATAAATATAATCCATGAGTGGTTAAGGTTACTCTAAACACTAAAAAAAAAAAGAAATTCAAGCATCAGATGGGAAATCTAGCTAGGCTTAAAATGTCCTGCAAGAACAGTTAGCTTACTACGTATCTATGAAATTATGAATCTATAAACAATTAAATAAGTAAAGCAAGCAAATAAATAACACATGAGATTATAATACAAATTAATATTTAGATACCATAGTGCCACTAAGAAGTAGTAGAAAAGTTTGTAGAACAGGTCAGAGAAAGATTACAATACGAAAAATGTGCAGAAGTGCAATATTCACCTAATGCTGCCTGACTTCTGGTATTTCAGAATTACTAGATGACAATATTTTATTGTTGGTGTTTCTGTCAATGAGAAAAATATAACTAGCCATTAGAGATACTTACCTCACATAGGAGCTGGACACAAGATAAGTTCCCATTAGACAGCAAGGATTATCCCTACCTTGTTCCTGTGACTGCAGTCTGGTGGTGGGCCACAAACTACCAGAGGATAGTTGTTCTTGTCCACAAGCCACCGTGTTCGTTGGCTGTAGTTACTGTGGCCCCTGTTAGGTTCCCTGGAGCACATCTGAAAAAAATTAGAAAATGCTGCCATTAGGACTGTTAGAAGCTTGCTAGATCAGATACAGAATACAATCTGAAACGTCCTTGGTGAAGGAAAAATGACTGGTACTTTTATACTGAAGCAGTTTATGGTAATCACTGTTAAAATAGTTTTTGGTCTGGTTTAATGTTGGCTATTTGAAGACTCAATGCAGCATTATTAGCAGATCTTATAAGTGACTGAGAATATTTTACATGACTGAACCAGGAAACAGCTTGCTGAAAGATCCTTATTTAATTGGTAACAGGTGGTGTTACTGGTGACATCAATGAGTAGTTTACAAATCACCACAGTGGCGGCTGGTGACTTCAACTTAAAGGGGGGGCTGCAGAAGACAACTGAATGGGTGGGGCTGATGAGAATGGGGTGTGGCCAACTAGGAAGGGGTGCAGCTATGCTCAAAACCACAACAACTGGAACTTTAATTAAATACGCTGCCCTGGGTGCCAAACTGTCTTTACAGGAGTCCAATCAAGACAAAATGAAGCGTAGAAGAAAAAAATATTTCAATGCATTAGCTACATGAAAGCTTACTTAATATCTAGATGGAAACACAAAGGTTGTGAGGCATGAAAAAATAAATTACTTTTTAAATACATTACTGGAATGCCAGTCAAAATCAAGTATTAAAAAAAACAAGCAGCACTCAACTCAAACCACTTCTCCTTGTAGTGCAATTCCAATTATAATTTATATTCAGCTTTATAAAATTACCAAGTAACATGCTGAAAGTAGCAATCTCTGCGATACCCCCACTAGTAAAAATGTTTCTTATCCAAAAAGACCTGCTGCCTGACAACAACTATCTACTTGTTTCATGGGGAAGACATGATCAAAGTAAAACATGAACAGCAAACAAGAAACAAGCTCAAGATAAATTGCTTAAAGGATTATGGACCACACATGATAGATTGGCATTCTGTTTAGTTTACATGTAAAGCCTGCAAAGATGACTGCAAGTCTCCAACAAATGTAATGAGCTTCTTAAAATACTGTAATCCTGTCCTTTATTACAAATATTGTCATATGCATTTCAATACCTAAGGCTTATACATTATCTAGTTATGTAAATATTCTCTGCATGGCAACAACAACAAAGGCTTTCAATGTTGGTAATTCTTTAACAGTATGCTTATTAAAGCTTACTTGCATCTTACAATCTCTGAAAAGCTTACCTGATGGTCATTAAAGCATTGCTACTTAAACACAGAGCAACAGGGCACTGCGACAGCATGCATTTTCCGACGAAGCATAAATCAACAGTATAAAAATATGACAGAAAACTAGAACATTCTGCAAAATCAAGGACAGACGAAAAGCCACTGCCGTACTTGTGTCTACATTGGATGGGGGAATACTCCGCACACTTACACTGCATAACTGCTCCTTGCTTTGCTTGTAGACATCTAGAGTCACTACATGGGGGAGTGGGGTGCAACAAGTATGTCACAATTTGAAATGTCTCTGGCTGATGGTGATGGCTCTGACACTCATACCTCTCAACCTCAGAGCAAGAAATCTGAACAAAGCCATACATAGAAGTGGGACACAGGCCCAAAAATAAGGACAATTTTTAAATATTGCTCTTATAAACTTAGAAAGATAATAGAATAGTAGTAGGACTTGCATTAGTATTAATTTTCTGAAGTGTATGAAATCTGAAACTCAAATGTCTGCCATTATTTTTCTAAATTCAGTCATTAATGATTTGCCACTAATTTGCCAGAAAACCACAATTTTATGAAAAATGGACCAAAAATGTGATGCAAAAATATAAAATTGCCACACAATACAGCTGGGAACCTGTCAAAGAAGGGAGACCTTTTTAATATTAGTACTGTTAACTTAAGCAACTGACAAAATTAGAGAATCTACATGCATTTCTGAAATAAAAGTAATCTATTACTCTAATCATTACAGTTATTTATAATTGTAAACCCTCCACGTTTTCTTCCAAAATTACTATTTTGCGGAGGGATTATTAGGGGGAAAGCAACATTTTGAGCCAAAATTGGGGACAGTTGAGAGGTTTGGATATTCCTAATTCTATAAAGTGATTTACATGTACCTCTCAACCTCTTAATGCAGGAAATCTGGACAAGGCCAAATATTTTGGGGGGAACAATACATACAAACAGTACTAAAAATTGCTCTTGTATAAATTTAAGACAGTTGATAGAATAACAGGTCTTGCTTTAGCATGCATTTTTCTAAAGGTCATGACATCTGAAACTTAATGTCTGTCATTATTTAGTAACTTCATTCCTAAATGATTTGCAAGAAAACCACAAATTTTATGAGGAACAAACCAAAAATAAGAAACAAAAATCTATTCATTCTGCAAAAATCTAGACATTTGAGAGGTATAGTTCAGCCAGGCCTGTCTAAGTTTGCTGCCCTTCCCCCCTCACAAAATCATGGTCGGATGGAGCCCCCCCCCCCCTGCAGCCATTCCAATGTCCCGTTCCTTGATTATTTCGCCTCATTTAGCATAAACACTGAAATGTGCACACTGCTTTCCTTCTGGAATGATTTGGATTTCATTTGAAAGTTTTATTTTACATTTTACAACACAAACACTTAATAGATATCTGCTAAACAAAGCAATGCAGTCTCACAATGAAAATAGACTTAGCATTAAAACTTCTCTGCCCTTGAAACTTTCATTCATTGAAGCAGCATTGAAACCAACATTCAAAGAAAATACATTTTGCCAGTGGCAGATAAAGATTAATGTTGGGCTGTTTTCAAATCATAGGCCCCTTGCACATGAAACATACACATGCTCTTTGCTACACCTTCCTGATTATATTAAATTATATTCCTTGTACAATACAGTACAGTTGCTAGCGTTTTAAATTTATTGTTTTGAACATTTTTCCAATAAACAATGAAACATAATGCATGCACCAACTGCCTAATTGAGAACATTTCCATCATAAAAGTCTACTCAAAATTCTACAGTCCACCAGTAACAGTTCACCAGTATCAGTAAATATGCACAATCTCTGAAGCAGTAAAAGTCATCTAAATAATTCCCACATGAAAGAAATCTGTAATTAATGAAGAGGTTGCTGCTAGCAAACAACTTGATATTTCATTGTTTCATCTACAAGTAAAGTGCCTGTTGCCCTTGAGGAATAAATTGTCTATGTTGCATTAAAAAAATAAGCTAGTAATATTGCAATAGGGAATGGATGACAACAGGTTCATTGTTACTAGGTATCTTTGCCAAAATGGACTTCAGCATCCACCCCTCTTTACAACACAGTACAGTATCAGCAATGCAGCTACCTAATGTGGGAGTAGAACCCACAGCCTTCTGCATCAAAAGTACACTACCTGTTGTGCTATTAACAATACAAGCAGACTCAGCATAAGCAGCACTAACCTTTAGTTCCCCTGCAGCTCTCAGCTCCTTGTAAAATCTACTTGACACTCAGCTGTATCTCTGAACTTTGCAGCACAAGAAATCTGGAAAAAGCCAACATTTATCGGGGGGGGGGGCAAAAACCAGGAACTCATTTTAAACATTGCTTGTATAATGTTGGAAAGTTGCTAGAATAGGATGCTGTGTTACCACCATACATTTTACTGCCAAGTCTTAATCCCAGGACCCTGTGCAAAACAGTCAGAGAAACATACCACTATGCCAAAGCAGCTGTTTTGTGAACATAGCTCTCAACCTCTTAGCAAAAGACACCTGTACAAAGCCAGTAATGGGGGAATACAGCCCCCAAACATATTCAGTGAATTCAGTTCTCACCATAGCTCTCGACCATAGCACAAAAAACCTGGACGAAGCCAATAATGGAGGAATACAGTCAATAAAATAGGGACAAATTTCAAATATCCAATCTTATAAACTTAGAAAATTGCTTGAATAAAGAGTTTTGTGTTACCATGTAATTTCTGAAGAATATGAAGTCTGAAATTCAAATGCCTGTTATTTTTATTTAACATGTTAACCAGGAAAGTCTGAATTGGAACAAAAGCCAACTTTTAGCAGAGCAGGGATAAACACTTCACACATATAGACTCCACACAGAAGGTACCCTACCCAAGAATCAAACCAGAGAACCTGTAGCTGTCAGGCAACAATGCTACCAGTGCACCACTGCAGTACTGACTTTGCAAGTAAAAACAAACATTCAGAAAAAATACATTTTATGAGGAACAGAACAAATATGAGGCAAATATCTGTTTGTATTTACAAATGATAGTGGGTAGGAAAGTCAGGCCCTTGCCACCTGCACTTAAGGTACAGGGTTCAAGCCTGACCTCTCTAGCCACCAGCAGATAGTGGCTGGGGCATGTTACACACACACACACACACACACACACACACACACACACACACACACACACGCACACACACACACACACGCACACACGCACGCACGCACACACACACACACACACACACACACACACACACACACACACACACACACACCTCAATACGAACAGCTCACACACACACACCTCAATACAAACAGCTCACACACACACACACACACACACACACACCTCAATACGAACAGCTCACACACACACCTCAATACAAACAGCTCACTTTCCTGCATAAGAAAAACACACACAGCAGCTCAATATGAACGGCTCACTTTCCTGCATAAGAAAAATACACACAGCAGCTCAATACGAATGGCTCACATTCCTGCATAAGAAAAAACAGCTAAAGCATTACACTTTCCCTGCTAACACACACATTACACTTACAAAATTACACATTACACTTTCCCTGCTAACCTGAATAAAATTACACTTTCCCTGCTAACCTGAATAAAATTACACTTACCGCTCTCTCCAACATACAGCTTCCCTTATGGCTGCTTTCCACACACAGCTTACCTTTGGTTTCCGGTTTGGCTGGTGGCTGGTTTCTGTTTCCTGTGATAGGCTGAAGGCTCCAGCCTGCGGGTGATGCAGTCCAGTCTTCTCTGTGTGCAGGTGACGACAACTGCACAGACTTCTAGGATGCAGAGCAGAGAGAGAGGCAGTCTGGATAAGGGAGAAAGGCATCTCTGCCCTGCAACCCAGAAGTCTGTGCTGTGAGCATGTGTGGAGGTTTTTTTTTTTTCCTGTTTTGATTTTATGTTTGCCATTTTTTTCTTTTTTTTTTTACAGGTGGGAGGGCTGCAGTCCTATAGCACAAGCCACCCCTGAATCACCAGTAGCATACTAATTTCATGATTTTCAATCCCTGATATTCCCAGCTCATATCCTAACTTGCTCATACAGATTACAGTTGAGCCAAAATGATTGAAAGAAATTTGCTGGCACACTGATGCAAACACAAGAAGGAGAGAGAACCTTCATTGGCCACTATTCATTTAAAACCTCCTAACTTCAAGTAAGCTCAGAAAGCACAAACTACAATGGAAAAACATTAATAAATATATAAGTAACTGATGGAAAGTCTAGACATCCAGCTAGTGTCCGCATTTTCCAATATTCAGAAATATGCAACAATTTAATCAAAATAACAAAAGACAGGGTGAAGCATTTAGTACTCCAGTAGAATAAGAACAGATAGTGAATGTAGCCCACAGTCATGTGCTGCGTGGCCATCTATATCACTGTCCTCAATGGAATGAATGACACATTGCTTTCAGCATTATCGCTACATATGAGAGAGATCATAGTACATAGATATTGAATCTGTGTAGGCAGTAGTGTAGAGGCTGTCCTGTGGTTGTGGATTGTCCATGAAATTCCTAGACAGATGTTATGCACAAGATCCGTGTAATATATCCTGCTGGTGTAGAAATATGTGTGAATTTTAATATATATTTTTTCTTTTTTGTTTTATGCCTGCTTGCTTAACACTGTGTGGAGCCCAGCAGTGCCGAGCTGCGCTTGCACATACACAATTGACACCTATCAGACATCTAAAAATAGAAAGCAGATGTAATTAATTATTGTTGTCTATGTTTATTTATTTGTTTACTTATTTATTTATTTTTTGAATGAACATTTCTGTGGCCCATTGTGGTGCTTAGCAATGATAACAGGTAGCTTAGTAGTATATGGAAAGGTATACTGGTTCTGTCACTATCCAAGTAGCTAAATAGGTTGAGTCATAACCTAAAGTGTATCAGGTTCTGGCATGAGTCCTGAGCATTCATACCTTTTTACATTTATTGCTGTGAAAATGTGTGAGGTGACCTAAAGGGTGGTTTAATTCAAAAATAAAATTGTTACATTTGGAAAAGCTGTATGGTGCTAAGCACCACTTAAACATGGTCAATGGCTATTCCTGTTTTTGCATTGCTAAACTCCGTTAAATCACAGTTGTGTGAGTTTACACAATGCTCAGCTCAGCTAAGCTGGTTTGGGCCATGCTAAGCAAAGCGGTGCTTTTTGAATGTTATAGTGTGATGTGAAAGGGTGGGAAAGCAGCCTATATTAAGGCCAATAGGCGGGAATTCTGCAGCATTCATTGGAGTATCAATAACCTGTCAGTATGACTGGTGGTGTTGATGAGAGAGCATGCTTTCGGGCACAGAGGTGGGGTGTGCAAGAGTCCAGAGGGTATGTTGGACTCCTGGTCCAAAACTATGAACTCCTGCTGTTGCAGGACAATTACCAGGGCTCAGAATGTAAAGCTGAAGCCTTGAATCAGTTGGCCAGGGATCTTCCCAGTGCTACTGGTATCCCTTGCACTGGTGAGCAGTGTCGTCACAACTATGACAACCTAATGTGAAGGAAGAGGGGAACCTTGGACACCTGGGTCCAAGAGGCTAAGGCTAGGCATGCCCCAGAGATATGTAAGTATTTTTGCTACTATGTTACTAAAACACAAGCTGAATCTGTGCAAAACTGGTATGCATAATTGTTTGCTTCTCTTTCAAGAGCTGCAGCTTAATGGGCTCGCAATGTCCAGTCTCATGCAGGGCGCCTGGCCAGGATGCACTGTGAGTGTGGTAAGTATGGATATTTTCTGATAACTGTAGTGCAATAAACAATAAAAATGTATCAATAACAATAAACAATAATGTTTAAGGCAGGATTGTGGTTTGATACGTAATGTGTGCAAATAACTGCAGTAAGGCTGTATTCACTGCATGTCTGTTCTAATCTTGCTGCAGTCAACTGTACAACTGCCATAAATAAAGAATGCAAAAGTAATGTATTGCACAACTCACAGTATGGTTCAGGGCTGCCTTCAGGCCACTTTCAGTCAAATAACACTCTCTATTCCTCCAACTCTATGCACAGATAATATGGGTAAGGTAGCCCACATTCTGGGCAGATATCATGTGGATAAGTAACAGATTTGAAGGAGCAATAAGAATAAAGTTTAAAGCAGGATTGTGCTTTGATAAGTAATTTGTTCAAATAACTGCAGCAGGCTAGATTAATTGCATGTGTGATCTGTCACTGCAGTCAACTGTTACATTAAGTGCACATGTGCCCTGGAGTCACAGCTTTTGGATTCTACTCCCATGCCAACCAACTAAGACATGAGCAGCTGTCTAGTCTACTTAATGTACACAAACATACCTCTCAACTGTCACGAATTTTTGTAATGTAATGACAACTGCCCATCTGTCTAGTCCTTGATTAGCAGATAAATGATTACCTGGAATGTATTGTATGTGCAAATCCTTTTACAGAACACATTGGTAGTTATGCATGTGCACAGTATGTGAAACAGTTCTGTGTAGTTATGTACCTGCATTTGTTAGTGCTTGGCCAGTACTATCTCATGCTAACAGTTTGAGAGGTATGTATGTGCAACATCATCTATAGAATAACCAGAGTCACTGTACTCACAACTGACACTGCGTATCTGTAGAAGTATGCATTAGTAGCCTATGTAGTAAAATTATCTGCAAATTCACTAATGGCATGTTTCTCTCTCTCTCTCTCTCCCCACCCCTTATCTTCTTTAATTTATTAATGTTAATTATTATTATGATTTAATATTAATATATTCTGTTAAACTAACTGTTATGTTGGCCTTATGGGTTATTTCATACTGGTTTGCTGTTAACATACTTACTGTTTTGTTATTTATTGTGTTCGACATAATATACCTTAATATGTATTTGGATTAACCAATATTATGTTCCATTATGTTAATACTAGCATTGGTTTGGTTATTACTAATCTTAGCTTATCTTTATATTTAACTTACTTCAGTATGACAAGGTAGGCCAGTTCCAGGTGATCCTTGGCTCCACCTGCCATGGCACTGGGGCCCAGCACATCTGGACTGCAGCCTAGTGGTGCCCTGTCTGCTGCACCTGCAAACCTGCAACGTTGGATAGTTCCGCCCCATGGGGTGGGCCTAGGCCCACTCTGGAAGCAGCGGTAGAGGGGGTGAATTTGTCACCCATGATGAACTACCAGAATAGATGCGCAGAATGTTCTTCTGAACTTTTGGATGTCACCTGTGCTGGATGGTGGGCATGCTCATCAACCTGGTGGGGCAGCCTTGCCCCAGATGCCAGCTTCCACCACTGCCACCACAGGGTCAGTGAAGAGCAGTCCGACAGTCCCATGGGTGGGGACTTGAGTTGCACTGCTACCTTGTGGAGGTAAGTGAGACTGGGATTCCATAGCACCCTCCCCATCCAAGGTGTTCAATCCTCTCTTGTGTCACACACCAACCCTGGCAGCTCCTTTGTCTGTCTGCAAAAGCGCCCTCACCTTCCTGACTCACCTCCCCCACATGCACCTATGTTCCTTCCCCAACATTCCACTCTCAGCTTACAAAAAAAAATGGGCACCTGTCTCAAAAAAAATATCATCCCATACATAGCTCTCTGTTTCACACACATGTCCACTGGACACACGTAATTTGGTCCAATTGGCTTGACAACACAGTTATGTTGTCCTCAACCCTCTCTCTGGGGGTGACAGTCCAAATTCATCTACAAATTCTGACAAAGTGTACAGTTGTTGCTCTACAAGAAATGGGTAACTACTTTCTTACACTCTTCCAGCACATTCCTACCTACCTTTAACTATGTTTTTTCCCCTGCTTGCACCCCATTTCACCACTGTCCTATTTCCCCATTTTTCTTTAATGTAAAATTTTTTTGCATGATGCTGCACGATTCGGAACATCACGCAGCATCACTAAGCTCAGCTAAATAGAGCTATATTGATATAATGTGTTTGAAATTATCATAAACATGCACAAAATGTACACCTGGGCCCTATTTCAAACCCCAAACCATCATACCTACAGACCACTGCATTAACCTGCCACGCCACACAACTGTTAATTAAAACAGGTGATTTAACTCATTACATCTGAGTGATGCCTCCAGGTGCATCTGCAGTTAACTCTTACTGATGCCTCTAGCCATCAAATATTGCATGTTCATATTTGCATCAATAATTCCAAAACCATGGTCTGTACAAAGTTTTAAAAGCTTTCATCTTAAAGTTTATAGACTGGCAAACTCAACGTCATTAATATTTGACTATTGTTGAGTGCAGGTAAATAGATATTAACTGTTATTTTTATGATATTAATTTATATAGATATAATTTTCACATTTTTCTAAATATCTCAACAACCAAGTAACAGGCAGAACTCCTTAGCCTCATATGAAATCTCTCAGCTAGATTGATAAAATGCTACTGACAGTATGTGTGTAACATGAGTGGTTGCTGAGATATTTTAAGTTGTTTACACAATATTACAAATTTAACAATTACTGTGATTACTGTGACTTATAAAATTTGGTGAAAGACCTAGAACCTAAAGAATACTACCTCTATAAAAATAGTTTGTGCTTAAGAGTTTGGCATTTATACTACTTTCATAATCTTTATGGTTCCAGAGATATGAACATTTTTTGAAATGTAATGACATAATTTGGTTCTGTCAAAAGGCTTAGGCTCCGCCCATTGTAAGTTATAGTTCAAACTTCCTGAGCTCCATTGGAGTGAATGAGTTAGCAAGACAATTGCAAGTTACCTTCATTAAGCATATTTAAGCAGAGCTGCACATCACACCGCGTCACCCAAACTTGCTGAAGGAGTAATGGAAAAATTGTGAGTGTAACTTGGAGTATTAGTACAGGAACATAAAACTAGAAAACCAAACACAGAATAATGGATGTGAGGTCTCTAATAACTGGTAAATGTTCACTTTTTTCAGCAACATTTAGAAATACACCTGCTAAAACATTAATGGCAAAATACATGTTCACCTGGAACTCTGGTGGAGAAATACATCCCTATAAATCCCGACACATAATTATGGATGTAATGGAGGTATGTCACAGCCTGTATGTGTGCACTTATATCTTTACAAATACACGTGCTATAACAGTGATTCAGTAGCTCAGTCTTTTAAATGCTTTACAAACAGTATTTTTTACCACACATGGTACTGGGTTCAAATCCAGTGGTGTGTAGCATTTATATTGCATTATTGTGAAGCCATCAATGAATGACTGAGACATGCACTCTTTATCCACACAATGTATTTGAAATGCAAAATTTGCTTCCCAATGATGGAAGTCAAAGGCCTGCAGACAGGAACATAGTTGGCATATCACTATAGCAACACTATAAAATGCATGAAGTGTCAGGTCATGCATTAATATGCATTCACAGAGGATTTTAACTTAGGTAATGCAAATGAGGTCCACTAATATCAGAATGCAGTACACAATCATTTCATAATGAAATTAGAGATTAGCACAGCTGCACAACTAACATACACATCTGGAGGTCCTGCTAGTAACAAGGACTGCCAGCACACACGTTCCAAATGACTACCATAATGTAGCACATGGACTGGTGGTTGCCCAAATGGTTGACATAATGGTATATTTACCCCCTATGTTGCTCAACTACACAACAGACATGTTGCCTGTTATTCAGTTAATGATACCATTGGCTAACATACTTATCTTAAACACATGCCTTAATTTGCAGTAGAATGGATACCCTCAATCTGGCTCTGCCTCTACAACAAGGTTGCCACAGTTTCCACAGTTACTCCTACAGCTTGCCTATGCCTATTGCCTGCAGCATCAGCTGCAGCCTGTAGAACACACATCTGTATGCAAATGTAGCTGCTACAGATGTACTCTCTGAGATGACATAGTATCTTGACCCCAGTAATTCCCAGCACAACATATCAGAAAGGGCTTCTAACCTACATGATGGCCTTATATCTTGTTCAGTGATTGCATGTCATTGGCTGATTATACTGCAAATCATCTGTGTTGGCTGCCAGTAGCATTTCAGAACCATAGACTGATTAAGAGCCAATCATCTGGTAATGACAATTATGTCAAACAGCTAGCTAGGGGAACCGTTCTGTCTGAGACTTTCTTCAAACAGTAAACTCATTGTCAAAAACTTTACATATCTGCACATAACAACAGAGGAGTGTTTTACTGCATCAGGTATGTTACCTTTTTGTTTACAACATGGTGCATATGTGTGAATATACTTAGGGCACATGGGGATTACATCATTAAGCCTTTGTTAGATCTGTAATAACGGCATCCTTGAGCTCCAGAATTGTTACACCTACAGAGGAACTACAGTACATCACGGGTGGGATGTTTTTTGTTAATGTGGCACATTGGCCTTGTTGGAATGTCCCTTTATAGTGGTTGTAATAGCACACTGCTATTTCTTTGGTACTGTTGTTTACATATTATCAGGGGGGTTACACCTAGTGGCACACTATAATGGACTCCTGTGTTGGGTGTGTGATCATACAGCAGTATTTGTCAGGGCACAAACAGGAATAGCTGACTACTGTGGAATATGACATGTGTGGTCAAGCAGTGAATACTGCCAGCCATTCTGTTATTGCAGTATCTCTACACAGTGTACACCCACATATGTGAGCCTGACATGTGTTCCCATTTTGTTGTCTTCCAGGAAACATGTATGCAAGATGCAGAGACCCTTTTACTGATGCTGAGAATGTTATAATCCTGGAAGGCCTCCATCAACATCATGAACTCCTACTGTCCAGGGGGAGCCAAAACAAGGAACAATGAGCAGCATTGTGGGATGACCATGTCCATGATGTTAATACTATAGGTCAGCAGAGTAGGATATATGAACAGGTTCAACACCATGCAACAGATATGATAAATGCTGCATGCAGAAGAGCAACAGATGTGGCCAGGGACTGTGGTGTCTCTGGTGGAGGGCTTGCATTGGAACAATCACTCTCAGGCACTGAGGAATTCCTGGTGAACCAAGGAACACACAACAGCTCCCAGGCATCCATCACACCATATAATGTGGATGTGGGTGCTACAGGTTCCATGACAGAGGAGCGTCCAGGTAGGCTTAGTTTGATAAGCATAAGAATACTCTAGCATTCAGTGTGTCAGAGTGTATATACTTTTACATGGGTGTTAGGTGTTTCTTCTTGGAGGGGGAATTTAATTGTAGTTTGAATCTCATGCTCAGATTTTGACTAACATAATTAACAAAGTAGCTACTTTATATGTGAGATAAATGGACATATTACCCTGTTACAGTGCAACATGTGGTGGTACTGACATTACCTCTCCCTCAACTTTTCACAGGTTCCTCAGCAATCAGACAAGGCTGTGGTCCTGCTCCTTGTAAGTACAACACTATTTTGTTACAGATAAAGATTTACTGCAATTTATTCTCTAAAATGTCATCCCAGGCCTTCTGGCTGGATTGCTGTACTTTAAGCAATATTGCCATCTGCACAGATATTTTCTGACTGCACACACTTTAGAGTCATACCTATGCCTTTTAGGTGTGACCACACTGATAGATGTGACAGTATTGTCAGGACATTACAGATTGTCATATGTGTCAACTGTGCAGAGTCTTCACAAATGCTGACAGTGTACCTCATTGATGCTGATAAGATTGCTGTTTAAAGAACTTTTATTTCAAGTAAATACAGATGTTTGTAGAAAAAATAATGTCCTCAAGTCCTGCTATATGAGGTTGAGGATTAAACAGGTCATAATAGTGACAGCAGTGTATACAGCTGTACATATATTGCAACATAGTACTGCAGACAATAATAGTGCAGGTATTAATGTACTGCTTTTCCCCTTTTTATCACAGGTGACAGTGTGGGTGGTCTCTGTCCCCCTACACAACCTGATGTCGGTTTCTCTTCAGACTCTGATCATGATGGTGGCCAAAATGAGGCACAGGTGGGAGTTTCAGGGGTGGAGTCTGTCCCAGAGGTTTACATCCCTCTTCTGCCCTTATTATCACCACACACAGTCAGTATGCCTATACATACCAAGTCCCTGGAGGCCACAGATATTGGACAGTCAGAAGGTGGAGACTTGAACATGAAAATGTGGTAACTATGGCTGCAGTGAGTGTCAACACTGGCCATAGGCAAACAGCTGGCGAGGTTCCACACAGACGGATTGATATGGGGTGTTCATAGGAGGGCTGCTGTCCTTCCAGCACCTATTGCAGGTGTCTCATCACAGGTCACTTGGTATATGTTTCAGGCCATCATGGAGGCACAGGCATGTTCCAAAAGGAACTCTAGATGAATGCCCAGGGTTATGGATGCAGCACAGTCTGACATCTGTGACTACCTCCACAGCATGGCTGATATTCCCGATCAGTTCACTGATGCAGTGGAAAGATGCTGGTCTGAGACAGATCACAGAATATCTGTCTTGGAATGCACATTGTCTGTGATGGAACATCTGGTTGAAATTGAGTGTCAGACTTGTGGACATAGGTCAGCAACTCCATCTGCTGAGAGATACATGGCCATGCGCAATCATGCTCCTGTAATGGCAGTCCATCCAGCGCTCCAGAGGGGAGTGTGCTGTCCACACCAAGACATGGCAGGCCACGAGCTCATGGTCCTGGGTGTTGTCATGGAAGACACCATCCCAGCAGAGAGCCATCACCATCAGGTACTAGCACCACTTCTGACCTTGAACATGGAGGTGCCAGTGCAACTCCTGGCAGAGCCAGTTCCCATGTTTGGGGGTGGAGACAGTGAACTGTCAGCTCTACCATGCACAGTTCAAAGCTGTCCAACACACACATGAAGGGCTAGCACTGAGCTTGACTGTGTTCACGCACACACACATACACCACTGTCAAAATCAGGTCACCTACAGACACATATGGCACATTTTCATGGTCACTCTTGCCTGCTTCTCTTCCTGACTCACATACAAGTTGTCAACCTATTGGATCAGCCTAGGCCTGCTGCACCCCCAAACAATACCCTGTGCAAGTGATGATACATGTGCCACATCTCTGTCACACCGTTATTGATGCAAGGAAATGAAGCTACGTCTGATGCACAGGGTGACTATATAAATTAATATGTAATTGTGTAATCCATTGTTGCCTTGGCCATGCCACTTGTACTGGTCCCTGATAGATACTGTATGCTGACATTTGTAATGACTAAGCCACATTATTTTGTGTACCTTATGTTGTATGATGTTGGAATGGCTGTATATTTACACAATGAATGGTGTGTCATGGACCTGTTTATGTTTCAGTTTCAGGAGTCTGTGGTGAACACCTATGGCTACACAGTGACACTAAACCCATAAAGATCACAGCACAGGATGGAATGTCAGCACAGAAGAAATACGTCTTCAGCAAGGTACAGCACTATAGGTGCATGGCTCCATATGTTCACCGGTGTATAACAAGATAACAAGGACAATGGCAGCATTCAGCCTACTCATGCATCCCTAATCTCTGAAAATGTCTGATACCATTGATAGGTGTCACCAGGGTTTCAGGAGCTAACACATCTACAAGCTGTAAATGGCAAGTGACAAATGACAAACCAATAAATAAATCAAAAGGATGAACTCTGAGGCAAATATCTCCAGTAGATTTATTTAGTGCTTTTGTTCCCAAGAAAAGGACTTCTTCAGAATGCATCCCTAATCTCTGAAAAGGTCCAATACCCTTGATAAGTGTCACCAGGATTTCAGGAGTTAACATATTTGCAATCTGTGGTGATGGAGATGACCCATCTCTACAAATTTCCTATGTCCATTACAGACATTTGTCCTACACCAGTTATGATTGTCTTGTTCTGCATCCCATTGTGTAACTTGCATATGATGTGTGTTACAGCTGAAGTGTGTTTCACATGCACGGGGAGCTTGTTACATATAGGATGTAGTGTCTGGGTTGCATACTTGTTTCTCAAGCATGTACTATTTATACCACAGTGAAGGTGTAGGTGTGTAGATCAGGTAATACATTGTTAGTCCTGTCTTGGATAAGCAGGAGGTACACAGTGGGATATGACACATCCTTGTATGGCAACCATACACATCTACTCCAAAGCATGTAGGAGATAGATCGCACATGTATGACCTTGACATGGTCTGTATAGGACATATTATCTACAATATGTGTTGGTTTACCATGGAACCTGTGAGGTTGATACAGTTGTAAGATACGCCTGTGTAGTCACATAGCAAAGTTGCCATTGCAGTCAATGATAGGTGTGCAGACTGCCAAATACAGTATAACAATGACAGTCTGGGATTTACATGCCATACCTTGCTGTATAGGTGGTACAAAGCTAAATGGGTCCCCACACCTTATCGACTAGTGAAAGTCAAAGGGTATATTACTCTCTGTGTCCATAAGTCCCTGAGTAATGGCCTAACTGTGTGCGGCGAGCAGACACTACTATATTTTCCAGGGTTGGATGACTTCAAAAAGGACAGTATTGTGCAGTTCTTGGCATTTGCTATTTGTCAGAGGCTCTGACAACAACTGAATGTGTGTCTCAGGTCATGCTGGATAACTGTTGGTTCTGTGTGGGATTCAGTGACAGCTTCTAATTTGCAATCAGCTGCTAATATAGTCAGTCAAAGGTCACCGACAGTGGTTGTAACTGCAGAGAAGGGAATGGCTAGAAGGGGTACTCCATTGATGATCTGAGGGAAGTCCACTGGTGACTAGCCTCATTGTAGAGCAGACTACCCAATGCTATCTTCCAAGATTATGACTATCAGACACTTGGCTATCCATAAACTGACATACCACTCTGTAAATAACCTACACAGTTTTCAGCAATGCCTGATGGCCTAATATTGTCAAACAGGCTATTAGCCAAGGTAGGTGGAGTGAGTAATATTCCCCTCATCCATTGCATAGTTTAACACTCAATGAGGTCCACCGGTTAGGGTAGGCATGATCTCCCCTTGAGCAAAACACACTGTGTTTGGTCCAGTGTCGGTAGGTGTATGACATTGTTACTGATCATTTCCATGATAACTCCTTTCATGGCTTTATATATCATACAACTGAGAGATCTGGAGACACTACTTGGTACTGCATGCTAATTGTCCTCTGTGCAACTAAATATTGCAGTTACTTACATCATGTTCCAAGAAAATAGTCATCCAAGGTGCCTGCACAGAGTAAAGACAAACAATGGAGTGAAGTGTAATATGTATACCCCATGAAGGTAAGGTGGGAGGTTTTACACAGGTATTCTGCAGCTGGACACTACTCAGGCAGTTTGCACTGAAAGGACACAATTACCTTCTAAACAATGTGGAAAGCAGGGGAGTCCACTGAATTGCTGGTGCCTGGCTACTAACAATGCTGGTCTCACCACAACCACTCTCTCCTAGGATACCATACTCCGATACTTTTTATGTCATAACATGTGCAACTTTACTACAAAGCTCATAATGAGAAGCAGGACACAGCCTATTTGTTCATCCACACAGTTTTCCCACATCATGAAAGGGCTCTATAGGCTTCACATACCCTTCTCCAGGTAGATGCCTTGATTAGCAACCTGTGCAATCAGTTGGCTTTTGCATGTATTATGCCTTCAGTTCCAGGGATGGTGGTATATCACTAAGGAACTGACCAGGTGGTGATTAGGAGCACAGCTACAGTGTCACAATGTAATGTGCAACGTCTTGTGACATTGATGTCCCAGCTTACTGAAATAAGCAGCCCAGCGGTGGTGATCTATGTTAGGTGATAATTTCACAGCAATTCATGCATTCTGCCCTTCTACAGAGTAGTGGTGGATATCTGCATGACATGACTCTGAGATCTATTGCAAAGAACTAGCCTCCTTTGGCCAAAGTGTGTCCACCTGCCACATGTCCTAGGTATGTTATACTGTACATTTATGTACCTGGAACACATTTCTGTACTCCCACATCATGTCACACAATAACCAGTTAGCTGTCTGGTTGCTTGACAGGTATTGTACACTTGCAAGGTAAACATAATGTCAATAGTTGAACAAGTCCTCTGTACAAGGAAATTCACATCAACACTGCAAGGAGTGCCTATAAACACTGTGTTTCAGGCTGTCAACCCCAAGGGTGTGGCAGCATGACTCTAACTTTGCTGGACTTGTAGTGTCACATTTGTAGGTATGGTATTGCGACCAAGCCTAATAATAGGATTATATTCAATCCAAGGGTCACATGGCTGGCAAAGCATTGTATGGCACACTGTCAGGTGCTGTGTTACCTTAGGGGACCTACATAAAGGTGACATGTTACCTTTCGCTATCTGTCATGACACTGCCTAACGATGACGTGCTGTGGTGTACACACAAGCATGACTGTATTACTAATGACACTATCAAAGACTGCTGATGAGATGTGGAAAGTGTCCCCACCCCTCTAGTCCTATGCCACACAAACACAATGTGTGACAGATGTGACTGTATTTTAAACCTTGATTCCATGGTGCTTCAAACAGCAGTCAGTAAATTTGGCAATGAGCATTTTGCAAACATGCACAGCTCGCCTTCTGCTCCATCCACACCCACATCACACACAACTGCATGTGTGGAGCTCTTCATCAGACACATTCCCAAACAACAGACCCCTCAGAAAACCATAGGCAATCTCAATACACATAATCATACCTCTGGTGAGCACAGTACACATAATAGTTCATACCCCACTGTCTCACCAGTCAAAAACCTGAGGTAAAACACAAAATAAAACCTATTATTCATTGGTGATTACATCATGAGACACACTGATTTCCATGTCTTCAGGCTATATATGGGAAAGGTCACAGGTAGCAGTCTGTGGATTGACATGATACAGCAAACCAACACTGCTGCAACTCAAGGAATATCAGGTAACATAAGGATGACATCATAGTTCCTGCGGGTATGTATGACTAGGGACATACATCACCAGACTGTATGCAAACACATGACTGAGCTCAGATACTCTGTGTCTCTCATGGGTATACCTATAGCTTTCAGCTGCATGTGAGCCTCACCTAGGATGATGGCTCATTGCACATGGAAAATTATGGATGTCAATATTTGCCTTAGTGTGTGGTGTCATTGTAGGGGGATCCACTACATGTCCGCCTGGGGGGAATTGCTCAACAGATGTCAGTGTTTTACCAGAGAGGGTCCTCATGGGATATTAAGTACTGGTCAAGGCTGCTGACACCACCATGGTACATCTTATAGGTACTGCCTGGAGAGAAAACTTTCCAATGAGAACGTCATCTTCATACAACATTGCGGTCTTGCTGCTACACACTGGGAATGACAACATTAAACTCCACTCTGTGGAAGGTGTCCTCTCCTTGGAATATGCAGACATTTGTACAGTCAAAGACACCTGATTTATGGCTGTGGACAGCACCACAGCCATAACAGACTACACATCCTTCCACATGTTCAGACCTCAAACTGACAGTGTGCAATGTAATGCAGGTGGTGTATACATATTCATTAAGGATAGAAACACATCCAGATTTAGTGAAACACTGTGATTTCTGGGAGATACTGCAGGTGCTATTCACTGCTGGAAGGGCACATAATCAAGCCATTGCCAGCTACAGGAGCAGCTTCATGAATCCAGACACCCATTGTGTTTATTTGAATGTACTTGTGTCTATCAAGATATATCATTACATCATGGTTTGGGGTGACATTAAGTAACCACCAACTGTGTTGGTTAGTCATGCTGAAGCTCACTTGCCCAAAGGTTAGTCCATGTCCTTCACTACAATGCCCTGGACCAGTGGCATGACATCCCCAAAAGGGGAGCCAACATAGTGGATCATGTGTTTACCAATATGGGTGACCACTGCAGCCCCCCCCCCCTTGTGAGGTCCTCTCTGGTGAGATCTGACCACAGATCAGTCTCATTAAAACTAAGTATCAGACCTAAACTCCCTCTTGCAGAAACTACAGAAATATACTTCGACATACAATTTATTGCCTCCTATGGGATGGTTAACATAGCTTGACTGCAACTCCCCCTCACATGTGACAGGCAAGTATGCAGAGCTGTACACCCATGCTTTATGTAAGCTGCAGTATTACTGCATAGACTCGTCTGTACCTGATAGGAGGAAAATGAGCTCCTCATGGCACAGCAACTCTATCTGCTGAATAACTGATACAGGCTGTACAATAAGAGGCGGATATTGCTGTGTGACAGTTGGGGTCAGGGTGCCCCCTAAAATGGAGTCACACCCTCCTCAGCTAAAACAAGCACATAGTGTTGTCATGACTTCTTGCAGAAACAGTATGTGACAAAACTAGCCTCCCCCACAAAGCAGATTGTCAGTGAACTCATACTTAATTATACCAAATATAATGGATCTGTACTCATAGCTAACCTGTTGACCCTCAGGTTCTGTGTCAAGGTCAATCCCCTGTCCCCACCACATGTGCCACTTGGCATTCCTACAATCTTGTCCCATACCTTATATATCTACAGAGTAGGCAAAACTGGCCTGTCTATGGGGGATACACAGCATCTACTGGACATGCTAACATACCAGGCTTTGTCCTAGGATCCAACAAGGATGACTAACACCATTGGGAACTCCTTGCAATCATACTGTGTCTACTTGCTGCATCCCAAATGACTGGAAAATGCCAATCTGTTATCCTCTTGCACAGAGGTGGTGCATCCACTGATCATCAGATCTATAGACCTATTTGCCTGCATAGCCATATTCATAAGCCCATGGTGCAAATCATCATGGAGCTAATCGGCAAACATATATGTAATCTACACACAGCTGACTGTACACAGTTTGGATTTGTGACAGGAAGATCATGGCTGTTAAACCTGGTGGACATGTCTGAGGCAGTCACCAAGGATGTGGGTGAGGGGACATCAGGGCATACAATCCCCTGGACCTAGCCAAGCCTTGTGACCCTATCCCCCACTCAGGCATCATTGACAAAAGTACAAACTTAGGCATCCATGGTAATATTATAATAGAGGTCAGTAAGTGGCTCACTGATAGAACACATACTAAAAACAGGGGAATCCACCTCCAATAGCTGAACTGTAAGCAGCAGTGTTCACAAGGGCTCAGAGCTGGATCCCCTACTGCTCGAAATCCATTAAACCTCAATACAAGCAAAAAACAGATGTCTGTGGCTGACAAAGTTGGCTGATGCCCGCAAACTGTGAGTGGCCATGAAATGATGCCTGCAAACTGTGAGTGGTCATGAAATCTGTGAGTTTTCTCAATATCCTACTAGAAAGTATTGATGAACAATTGCCTGTTGACATACTCATGGCTGTAAACTCCATGCAAATATACATGTAGTATTATTTACATTGGTAACACCTATGTTCATGGCAAGTAACAAATCAGTAGCAACATCTGATGTACATACTCTGGGGTGATAGACCTGGGTACACATGTCTGGCCACACAGGTTTACACTTAATGTACCTGAGATCACCATGTCTCCCCAGTGGTAAGAGGAATCATATATCATAACTGAGGGAGCAGTCACCCAAAATTGACATACTCATAACCTCCATGTACTCTTTCCTCAGCATGCCAATATTTTAGTGCAATGGCCATTGGGTAATGTACCTTTCCAAGCACTACTGACAATTGCACACAACACAATGGTCCCTCACAAGGGAACTTCACATCTTCAGTATCTTTTCAATGGGTATCATCTGAAATCACTGTCATTGTAGCCTGTTTCATATAGACTACCTAGAGGTGATCTCAGCCTTGTATATGGGGCAATGTGTGACCCTGCTTGATTGGAAATGTTGCATAACTGCAGGTGGCATGGTACACAGATTACTCGCTGTAAGGACATTAACCTGGTATGTGACATTAGCAATAGATGTTGGTGGGAGAGATGAGTCTAGCAAACTTTAATACACCTTTGAAACAGAATTCTGGCAAATGGCAAACAGAGCACCTCATTGGGCCTCATCAGATGCCATCTGTATGACTGCCTGGGTGACTGTCAGTTCACCACAGGGTTCTGCCTGTGTCCCTCATGGACAGGCGTAATATGTGCTGATTGTGTAAATAAGGGTAAAAGCTTGGCTGGGATTGTGAGTGCTATAGGCCTATTAGGCTACTAAACTTCAAAGATCCTATGATTCCATAAACTGATGCAAAATGCTCTAACAGCCACACCCGCAAATCTGGCTACATTGATGACAGCACCACTTCCAATTAAAGTTTACAGGACATAGCAAAGCACACACATTCCAAGATGGCTGCAAGTAGATTAGAACAGAAAGGCCTCACTGAGACAGATACCTGGTGTTAGAGCCATGGCCTCAAGCTCAATGCCAAAAAGTGCAGTGTCATCCCCTTTGGTAAAAACTCTGTACCCATGAGCTACCACATAGGCAGCAATCTACTTAACACCGAATGTGTGATAAGAGACCTTGGGACCCAGGTGGACTGCAGTTTCTCCTTTGATAGTCACATTGCCACAGTAGTCGGGAAGTCCTTCTACATGGCACACCTCATCATAAAAGGGTTCTCATCCAGGAAAAAAGAGGTCATTGATCTCCTCTACTCATCACTCATTAGACCCATTACAGAGTATAACACCCCTTTTGGAATGTACCTCACAAGACATCTGCAGCAGCTGTTAAGGCCACAGAAGTACCTCACAAAGAGGATTATTGGCCACAAACAAATGCCCTATACTGAATGCCTCAAAAAACTCCAGCTTTACTCTGTAGCATATTGCCTACTCCGGTGATGTCTGCCTAGCATATAAAGCTATGTCAAACCCAGAGCTGTTGGGCATGCTACACCTAAAGTATATGTCATGAGCGGGTATTGTAGAAGAGGGCAGTTTGGAGTGCAGGACCAGCTTACAGGGCCAAAGGTGCAGCACCATTGCAGTTAGGTACTCAATAAAGGATTCTCAGCTGTATTTCAGGGAGATGCATGCACACACACCAACACACTGAGTGGCCTGGAGTGTATTAGAACTCCTACCTATCTAGTCTAACACACTATACATCACAGTACTTATCACACATGCCACAGCTTAAGTCTGTTTTATACATGACTGTAGACAAACTATGTGTGTTTTACATAAACTAGGCTTGTGTTGAACAGCTTCTGTGGCCTGTAGAGTGATAGCTACTTCCTGTTATCTGCATCTAGTAGCTAGCAGTCAGATAACTGTTATTTATCCTAGCTATGTGGCTATGGTTGCAATTTTGGCCATATGTGGCTGTTTGCATTTGGATTTGCAAGCCTGTGGTCAGGAACAATATGCCCTGGCAATGCGTGCATAAACAAAATTATACATTACACCAGCTGTTCTCCTGTTGATGTATGTGTGGTGACATCCAGCAGGCACTGGGTTCTGTAGGTAAGTGCATTATCTACTGTGGAGGCCTTACTATGGAGCCTTAAAGCAACATTATATATGTGCGATAGTGCAGCTTTACTCACCATTATCAGGGTATGTAGGACAATATAAACATCCACACACATATTTATACGTATAACAGGGATGTATATATAAATGGAGCTGTGTGCATGACATATATGATGTAGACATCTTACAGAAAGGCCTCACTGAGAACAATGATTAGTATCAAAACCATGGCCTTAAGCTTAATGACAAAAAATGTGTCATTATCCCCTTTGGGAAAAACTCATTTCCCACTAATTATTGCATTGATGAGAGCCCACTGAATACTGAAGGCGTTATAAGAGATCTGGGGACACAGGTTCACAGCAACCTCTCCTTCGACCACCACATTGCCACTGTGGTCAGAAAGTCCTTCTATGTGGCTAATTTCATTACCAAGGGTTTTGCATCCAGGAAGAAAGAGTTCATCATCTCTCTCTACTCTTCCCTCATGAGGCCAGTCATTGAGTATAATGCCCCATTTGACATGTACCTCACTAGACACATGCAACAGCTGGAAAGGCCACAAAAGTACCTCACAAAGAGGTTCCTGGGTCTTAAACACATGCCCTACATGAACAAACTCAAAAAACTCCAGCTATTCTCTGCCTCATATCATCTACTAAGAGGTGATCTCTGCTTGACTTACAAAGCCATGTCTGACCCAGCTCTGTTAGAAATGCTACATCTAAAGAAATCCCAATCCCTCTTCACTCCCCAGAGAACTTAACCCCATTACCACAATCAACAGAACATGCTGGAGGGAAAGGTCCAAAACCCAGAGACTGCCCATGTTCTGGAATAGACTTCCCATACATATCAAGCAAGGCACCTCACCATTCCTCTTCAAGAAAAATCTTGATGAGTGGATGGGAAATAGAAATTTCACCCTGGGGATCACTCCAGTGGCTCTACTTGATAGAGGCACTGGGAACTAATGTCATGCAGCACGATGCCAGGACACTTCTATGGACTAGGTTTGTAAAGGCTCAGGGGTCATTAGCCTACTGCACACCTATATATCTATATATCTATATATATATATATATATATATATATATATATATATATATATATATATATATATATATATATATATATATATATATATATATATATATATATATATATATATATATATATATATATATATATATATATATATATATATATATATATATATGTGTGTGTGTGTGTGTCTGTGTGTGTGTGTGTGTGTGTGTGTGTGTGTGTGTGTGTGTGTGTGTGTGTGTGTGTTATGTAGATTTAATGGGAGAAACAGTGATGTACATTTTGCATGTATATTTTATTTATTTATTTATTTTACATTTGTTAACCGGGATAGTCCGACTGGGTGTGAGCCCATTTTCAGTGGAGGCCTGGGGAGAAAAGCTCCAGAAATACAGTTTAAATAGGTATTAATATAAACAGTATAGCTACATTAATGTGGAAAGACAAATACAACTGTACAATTGGCATCTAGATAGAGCAATAACAATTATCAGAATAATCAACAGTACAATCCGAAATAGACATCATAAAAATGTTGTTAAAGGAGGCAAGAATTGTTTTCTATTACATAGATGTTATTTGAGAAAAAAGATTAACTTAATATAAATAGAGAAAGAAGAGGAATGAGTTACAGGAAGAAATGAAAGTATAGATTCACAGGTTAGACAAGATATATAAGGAGAGATTAGCCAGGGCTGATACAGGAGCAGATCCATTTGCTATATAGATAGTCTTTTAGGTGTTTCTTAAAATGAGTTTTGTCTGTAATGCTTAAAATGTGTTGGGGAATGTTATTCTACATTTTTGAAATGCAGTGGGAATAGTGGGAGTCTCCACCCTAGTTTTTGCTTTGGGAGACTTACAGGAGGGTTTTGTCAATAGAATGGAGTTGGTGAGTAGTTGGATAGGGTTGGAGAAGTTGTAAGGCTGGGATTTTGTCTGGGTGGTATACTACGTTGTGAGTAAAAATGAGTTGGCTATAGATCAGAAGTTGGGCAAGTTCTAACCACTTTAATTGTTTTAAGGACGAACAATGGTGTGACCTGTGTTGGGAGTCTGTGACAAATTTGGCTATTTTGTTATAGCAGGATTCAAGTTTGGAAAGTTCAGTTTTGCTAAGTGTGGTAAAGATAGGAGAAGCAAAGAATAGAGTAGATAGGAGGTGACTTCTGGAGATCTCTGATCTGGTTTGATTAGTAAGAAATGTCTTAATGCGGTAAAGCGTGCCAAGTCTGATATGTGTTTTTTGATGAATTAAGATATATGAATATTAGTTTATCAGTGACAACACCTAGTAGCTTAGTTTGAGAGGTGGCATTTATCTCTGTGTTAGAGGAATGTATTTGGAATGAGGTAGGAGGTATGGATGATTTGGTTGGGAAAAAGCATAGCTGTATATATATATATATATATATATATATATATATATATATATATATATATATATTTCTCATATTTGTATGTACATACAGAAATATATACTATCTATGGGAGAGAGATATAGTGACAGACAGACAGGTATACATTTATTTATGTATCTACTGACATAGCTAAACATAACAGGTCATTTTGAGCAAGGAGCAACAGAATTGCGCTCTGTTTAACTAAGTGTATGAGCATGCCCAGTGGGATTCTCACTACATATAAACTGACTCCAGCCCACACCAACCTGTACTCCAGTCTGGGATTTTGTGTGCTACATAATAAATCACAAGTTAGTACAAACAGACAAGCAAAAAAACAAAAAGCACAGCTTCAAACCACAGGAGCACGCATGAAGGATGAAAATTATTTTCATATCAATTTATTCTGGTACCGCGGCATTTCACCTCCAAGGAGGTTTTGAAGCTGTGCTTTTTGGTATTTTGTGTGCTACAGACAATGGCATCTGTCCCTGTTTCTGCAATTGCACACAACACAATGGTCCCTCACAAGGGAACTTCACATCTTCAGTATCTTTTCAATGGGTATCATCTGAAATCACTGTCATTGTAGCCTGTTTCATATAGACTACCTAGAGGTGATCTCAGCCTTGTATATGGGGCAATGTGTGACCCTGCTTGATTGGAAATGTTGCATAACTGCAGGTGGCATGGTACACAGATTACTCGCTGTAAGGACATTAACCTGGTATGTGACATTAGCAATAGATGTTGGTGGGAGAGATGAGTCTAGCAAACTTTAATACACCTTTGAAACAGAATTCTGGCAAATGGCAAACAGAGCACCTCATTGGGCCTCATCAGATGCCATCTGTATGACTGCCTGGGTGACTGTCAGTTCACCACAGGGGTTCTGCCTGTGTCCCTCATGGACAGGCGTAATATGTGCTGATTGTGTAAATAAGGGTAAAAGCTTGGCTGGGATTGTGAGTGCTATAGGCCTATTAGGCTACTAAACTTCAAAGATCCTATGATTCCATAAACTGATGCAAAATGCTCTAACAGCCACACCCGCAAATCTGGCTACATTGATGACAGCACCACTTCCAATTAAAGTTTACAGGACATAGCAAAGCACACACATTCCAAGATGGCTGCAAGTAGATTAGAACAGAAAGGCCTCACTGAGACAGATACCTGGTGTTAGAGCCATGGCCTCAAGCTCAATGCCAAAAAGTGCAGTGTCATCCCCTTTGGTAAAAACTCTGTACCCATGAGCTACCACATAGGCAGCAATCTACTTAACACCGAATGTGTGATAAGAGACCTTGGGACCCAGGTGGACTGCAGTTTCTCCTTTGATAGTCACATTGCCACAGTAGTCGGGAAGTCCTTCTACATGGCACACCTCATCATAAAAGGGTTCTCATCCAGGAAAAAAGAGGTCATTGATCTCCTCTACTCATCACTCATTAGACCCATTACAGAGTATAACACCCCTTTTGGAATGTACCTCACAAGACATCTGCAGCAGCTGTTAAGGCCACAGAAGTACCTCACAAAGAGGATTATTGGCCACAAACAAATGCCCTATACTGAATGCCTCAAAAAACTCCAGCTTTACTCTGTAGCATATTGCCTACTCCGAGGTGATGTCTGCCTAGCATATAAAGCTATGTCAAACCCAGAGCTGTTGGGCATGCTACACCTAAAGTATATGTCATGAGCGGGTATTGTAGAAGAGGGCAGTTTGGAGTGCAGGACCAGCTTACAGGGCCAAAAGGTGCAGCACCATTGCAGTTAGGTACTCAATAAAGGATTCTCAGCTGTATTTCAGGGAGATGCATGCACACACACCAACACACTGAGTGGCCTGGAGTGTATTAGAACTCCTACCTATCTAGTCTAACACACTATACATCACAGTACTTATCACACATGCCACAGCTTAAGTCTGTTTTATACATGACTGTAGACAAACTATGTGTGTTTTACATAAACTAGGCTTGTGTTGAACAGCTTCTGTGGCCTGTAGAGTGATAGCTACTTCCTGTTATCTGCATCTAGTAGCTAGCAGTCAGATAACTGTTATTTATCCTAGCTATGTGGCTATGGTTGCAATTTTGGCCATATGTGGCTGTTTGCATTTGGATTTGCAAGCCTGTGGTCAGGAACAATATGCCCTGGCAATGCGTGCATAAACAAAATTATACATTACACCAGCTGTTCTCCTGTTGATGTATGTGTGGTGACATCCAGCAGGCACTGGGTTCTGTAGGTAAGTGCATTATCTACTGTGGAGGCCTTACTATGGAGCCTTAAAGCAACATTATATATGTGCGATAGTGCAGCTTTACTCACCATTATCAGGGTATGTAGGACAATATAAACATCCACACACATATTTATACGTATAACAGGGATGTATATATAAATGGAGCTGTGTGCATGACATATATGATGTAGACATCTTACAGAAAGGCCTCACTGAGAACAATGATTAGTATCAAAACCATGGCCTTAAGCTTAATGACAAAAAATGTGTCATTATCCCCTTTGGGAAAAACTCATTTCCCACTAATTATTGCATTGATGAGAGCCCACTGAATACTGAAGGCGTTATAAGAGATCTGGGGACACAGGTTCACAGCAACCTCTCCTTCGACCACCACATTGCCACTGTGGTCAGAAAGTCCTTCTATGTGGCTAATTTCATTACCAAGGGTTTTGCATCCAGGAAGAAAGAGTTCATCATCTCTCTCTACTCTTCCCTCATGAGGCCAGTCATTGAGTATAATGCCCCATTTGACATGTACCTCACTAGACACATGCAACAGCTGGAAAGGCCACAAAAGTACCTCACAAAGAGGTTCCTGGGTCTTAAACACATGCCCTACATGAACAAACTCAAAAAACTCCAGCTATTCTCTGCCTCATATCATCTACTAAGAGGTGATCTCTGCTTGACTTACAAAGCCATGTCTGACCCAGCTCTGTTAGAAATGCTACATCTAAAGAAATCCCAATCCCTCTTCACTCCCCAGAGAACTTAACCCCATTACCACAATCAACAGAACATGCTGGAGGGAAAGGTCCAAAACCCAGAGACTGCCCATGTTCTGGAATAGACTTCCCATACATATCAAGCAAGGCACCTCACCATTCCTCTTCAAGAAAAATCTTGATGAGTGGATGGGAAATAGAAATTTCACCCTGGGGATCACTCCAGTGGCTCTACTTGATAGAGGCACTGGGAACTAATGTCATGCAGCACGATGCCAGGACACTTCTATGGACTAGGTTTGTAAAGGCTCAGGGGTCATTAGCCTACTGCACACCTATATATCTATATATCTATATATATATATATATATATATATATATATATATATATATATATATATATATATATATATATATATATATATATATATATATACATATATATATATATATATATATATATATATATATATATATATATATATATATATATGTGTGTGTGTGTGTGTCTGTGTGTGTGTGTGTGTGTGTGTGTGTGTGTGTGTGTGTGTGTGTGTGTGTGTGTGTGTTATGTAGATTTAATGGGAGAAACAGTGATGTACATTTTTGCATGTATATTTTATTTATTTATTTATTTTACATTTGTTAACCGGGATAGTCCGACTGGGTGTGAGCCCATTTTCAGTGGAGGCCTGGGGAGAAAAGCTCCAGAAATACAGTTTAAATAGGTATTAATATAAACAGTATAGCTACATTAATGTGGAAAGACAAATACAACTGTACAATTGGCATCTAGATAGAGCAATAACAATTATCAGAATAATCAACAGTACAATCCGAAATAGACATCATAAAAATGTTGTTAAAGGAGGCAAGAATTGTTTTCTATTACATAGATGTTATTTGAGAAAAAAGATTAACTTAATATAAATAGAGAAAGAAGAGGAATGAGTTACAGGAAGAAATGAAAGTATAGATTCACAGGTTAGACAAGATATATAAGGAGAGATTAGCCAGGGCTGATACAGGAGCAGATCCATTTGCTATATAGATAGTCTTTTAGGTGTTTCTTAAAATGAGTTTTGTCTGTAATGCTTAAAATGTGTTGGGGAATGTTATTCTACATTTTTGAAATGCAGTGGGAATAGTGGGAGTCTCCACCTAGTTTTGCTTTGGGAGACTTACAGGAGGGTTTTGTCAATAGAATGGAGTTGGTGAGTAGTTGGATAGGGTTGGAGAAGTTGTAAGGCTGGGATTTTGTCTGGGTGGTATACTACGTTGTGAGTAAAAATGAGTTGGCTATAGATCAGAAGTTGGGCAAGTTCTAACCACTTTAATTGTTTTAAGGACGAACAATGGTGTGACCTGTGTTGGGAGTCTGTGACAAATTTGGCTATTTTGTTATAGCAGGATTCAAGTTTGGAAAGTTCAGTTTTGCTAAGTGTGGTAAAGATAGGAGAAGCAAAGAATAGAGTAGATAGGAGGTGACTTCTGGAGATCTCTGATCTGGTTTGATTAGTAAGAAATGTCTTAATGCGGTAAAGCGTGCCAAGTCTGATATGTGTTTTTTGATGAATTAAGATATATGAATATTAGTTTATCAGTGACAACACCTAGTAGCTTAGTTTGAGAGGTGGCATTTATCTCTGTGTTAGAGGAATGTATTTGGAATGAGGTAGGAGGTATGGATGATTTGGTTGGGAAAAAAGCATAGCTGTATATATATATATATATATATATATATATATATATATATATATATATATATATATATTTCTCATATTTGTATGTACATACAGAAATATATACTATCTATGGGAGAGAGATATAGTGACAGACAGACAGGTATACATTTATTTATGTATCTACTGACATAGCTAAACATAACAGGTCATTTTGAGCAAGGAGCAACAGAATTGCGCTCTGTTTAACTAAGTGTATGAGCATGCCCAGTGGGATTCTCACTACATATAAACTGACTCCAGCCCACACCAACCTGTACTCCAGTCTGGGATTTTGTGTGCTACATAATAAATCACAAGTTAGTACAAACAGACAAGCAAAAAAACAAAAAGCACAGCTTCAAACCACAGGAGCACGCATGAAGGATGAAAATTATTTTCATATCAATTTATTCTGGTACCGCGGCATTTCACCTCCAAGGAGGTTTTGAAGCTGTGCTTTTTGGTATTTTGTGTGCTACAGACAATGGCATCTGTCCCTGTTTCTGCAGTGCTGCACGTCAGTTACATTGTCTACAACATTCTACAGCTGTCTGATATAATTAATATGTGACTGAGGTTAATAATAAACCACACACAGACTGACAGTCTGTAAAACACAACATAGTACTATCTCACATCCAAAGGAAGTGAATGCTTTTAGAGCAGAACCATCAACGCCATCACACATGCTAACTTCCCTAGTCCTCTAAGCCATACGAGTTATCTGACAGAGAGGGGTCATTCATCAACAATCAACAGCATAAATATGTACGTTTTTATTCCTGCGTTAAGTAAAACATAGAATGTATAATGATTTTCTATGTAAGTGCTCTGAGACTGACTGGACTGCTGATATACCATTGATGAGTTACTTTTAAAGCATTTATAATGGAACACTGCTGTGTTGGGGATGGGGATCAGCACTGCATGTTCTGCTAGGATACGCAGTAGTCCAAATATCATGTAACCCTACTGTGTAACATCTCCCTTGACTGATGTACTGAATATTCCATGCATGAGACCTAATGACTATTAAAGGACACATAATAGTGGACTGGGCATCTGTAGTCCGATGTAGATGTTAATTCTGTCCGGATAACCCACCATATTTACTTGCATAAATGTAGCAGATACATGCATCAATGCCATATCATAATAATACTTACAAGTACTGTGCAGGTTATAGACTTACCTTGCAAATGCAACAGTTGACAGAATTGCAGCTCAAGGCTGACTCTGTCTGATGCATGCAGTACACAGCCAGCACATGGATAGGTACAGGTTGTGTGGGTTGCCTGGCATCAGTTTTAATATATGTATATCAGTAGGAGTAAGGTGTCAGTCCCTAGATCCCTAGGTTGTCAGTGAATGTGCTATGCTTTGTCTCTTAGCCAAAGCCAGGGCATAGTCACAATCTATGATGTTCCTACTTTGTGTGTGTACCACATTATGGTGTTATTCCATGGGTGTGTGTGCATTTCTGATTGGTGTCATCATCCACGGTTCCAGGACATAGCCACCATCCCCCAGTAAATGGCCATGTGGGATATCCCCCTGGATAACATTTATTACAGCTGTGATATGTGCCAGATTTGGGATTCATGATAACTGCCAGGGCTGCCAGCACACACATACAGGATAATCTCCTGGGCATTGCACATGACCTGGCAGTCAGTGGAGTGGTACCCCTTGTGGTTGATGTAGATTCTATCTTCCTCACCATGTGGTGCCTTGATGTGTACATGAGTGCAATTTTTGGCACCCAGTACTTCAGGGTAGTGTGCTACATGGTAGAGGTGTTGCATATTGTTGGCCCTTACCTCAGGAATGAGGGGAAATGATATGTGCTCACTTGCCTGTGGTAGCATGGCATCAAGGAAATGGTGGAGTTTCTTGGATGCAGATGCCTGTGACACTTCCATCATGTCTTCAGCTGGTCTTTGGAAAGCACCTATAGCTAGTATCCTAAGGGTTACACATACCTTTGTTTCCACTGGGATGGGTTCCCCTCTGTTGGCTCTGGGTCTGAGTTGATGGCGGTAGAGCTCAGTGAGTTCTTGTAGTATGTCCCTGTCCACCCTGTAGCGGTCTACAATCCCCAGTTCATGTAGCTCCTGGAAGGTTACTCTGGGCCTGACCACTTTTCTCCTTCTCTGCCTAGGCCTATTGTCAGCAGCACCAGCAGCACTGACTTTTGCATGTAGCACATACAGATGTAGCAGGCCTGCCGCAGCCTCTAGCATTATATCAGTTAAAATTCCCAAGTCTGTACTCCAGTGGTCCAGAGTATTGGGGGAAAATTAGAATGTAGGGTGTAGGCATACTTTATAAAGCTCTGCTGTAGGTCCAGAATGTGTTATAGGTTCATATGTTCATAGGTTAGTACTAGGCTAACTGCCCTTTTGGGCCATTTGAAGCCTAGCCAACTAGTCCATGTGAGAATCAAACCCTGCACCGTGTGTCTTTAATGTAAACACCTTAACCATTATGTCATACTCCCACCCCACTATTGGCTAACTATAATGCATTCCACCTGCCTACAATATAATTCATATCATTTAATGACCCTATTTCAGTGTGCAATGCCACTCACAGTGTTGCGTCATGCAGCATATAGAAAGGTCAATATTAATAATTGAATACATCTTGTTTTAAGAACTTGCTGCCTACATCATCACTGTTCCCTGGGTGGTCTGTCCACGTGAACACGCTCAGCCAGGTGGAGCACCATGCAAATATATGTACCTAAGCTTAAAAGAGCCTAGAAGTGACAGGACACATCCCACTGATGTCAGCCACATCCTGTGTAAACATCAACATGGTCTAAGAGCCAAAGGGGAAATGCAGACATGATTACTCCTTTCTGCTATTCATTCCATCCACCTCATTTGCATACATGTCCATGCTGACAGCCTGGAAACTAAATGCTTCATAGCGCTATCACCTTAGCAAAAGCAGCACCGCAACACTGTAGGGACCCAACGCAAGTCTTATAATGCATTTCTGCCACATATTATAAAATTCTTTTTTTCCCTATTTTTTTTTAATTTTTCTATTAAGCATGTTTGTGCACTGTGGCATGTAGGGCAAACATGATGAGATTATTAAAAAAATTATTAATTTAACTTATTCCCTTAATCTTCTGACATCCACAATAATAGTCCTGCTTATATGTGTATGTAGTATAACATTTTCAGAGGATTTATGTTCGCATTTCTACAGTTTTACACCCCCTTTTATCTGTCTAGACTCCTGTGTGCGGAATTTTTCCACCTGCACTACAGACACCGAACTGGGTCTGAGCAGATGCCTTTCTGTTTGTTGGATTGTTACCTGCCTCATTTTCATAGAATTCACCTGCTTATGAAGCGGTTTGCATAACACAGAATTTTCCCTGTTACGTATGTGTGCACGCACCTCTCAGAAGCGCTTACTGAATCTCAATATGTTCATGCCCATGCATGCATCGCGGTGAGATGCCTACACAAAAAAAAAAAAATGTGCAGGCTTTATTGAATTCCCACAAGGATATTTTGAAATTATTTCAGAAGTATGTTTACCAATTTCTGAAATTCTTCAAGGGCTGATTATTATGACACAGGAAGGAAATGCAAATGTATTTTTAGAATAACATCTCGAAATGTCAGAATGCTGCACTTTATTGCAAACATACCATTGTTATTGGAAAAAGTTCAAGTTTTATAAGGTGATAACTGTGAAATAGCTCTAAAAGATGTTGTCACAAAGCTGCTCTCAATGCAAAAAGCAGGCTTCAGAAATCTGGTAGTAATGAAGTATGACTGAGTCTGTCCTCATAGCAAAACATCAGGGCCAGTGCTCTTAAAGGTGACTCAATACTGCCTGTCAAAATATGGTACTCTATACTTGACTGAATTACAAGAACCTGACTGGTAAGATGCCATGGGCATGAAATGCTTATTGGACATGACTGGACTCAGAAATGGAGACACTCAGCAAGTCTAAATGTGCACTGCCTCGTTATGGTTATTCACTGATATATTTTTACTTCTGTGTTCATTATCTGAAAGTTAAAACTATCTTTTGAAATAAAGTATTCCATGTTTTATCAACGGTGCTGCCTAGCCACTCAGTGCCAGCATTGCCAGTGGTGATGGTCACTGTTGATGTCAGTGCCAGCACTGTTATCCCGTCAGGCAGTCTCACTGTTACCCTGCTAATTAAATTAAACAGCACTCTTACAAATAAGCCAAGGTCTTAAGCATGCTATTTTACATAGAGTTATATTGATCCTTTAAATGTGACCTCCCCACTGTGACTATTGACCATTTCTTTACATTATTTTAACAACAGAGCTAATAATAGTCCACATTGTTATTGCACAGAAAACTAACAAACAGACTTAGGTAATCCTGCTCCATTTGCATTGGTTTGGGAAAACCTAGATATCAATTCACAAATAAAGCTGTATACTTTAGGTTTGCAGATTTTACTATGTACTGTTGTTCACTGGGCTATGTTTGGCTATGGACACACTGATGCCATCTTGAATCCCTCTTGCATCTACCTACCCTGGCATCTACCCTAATTCAGTCCCCATGTTTTGAATTGGGTGAAGAGAGTTATGTTGGCAAAGAGGGGACCAGGATACTGAGAGCTTGCTCGGACACAGGCTCAGAAGTGGTTAATAAAGGGAAGCTGCTTTACATAGGAGCTGAGGTAATGTGCCTTGCTATCTAGCTAGAGCTGCTAAAAATGAAGAGCTCTAAAAAAACTTTGTCATCTAATGAACCCCTCATAAAGTCTGTGAAGCTGTTTCAGTAGACATCATATTAATGGTAAAATGTTCTTTATTGTGAAAGAAAGTTGAAGAAGGGCTGTCTTAGTATGCATGGTTTATTAATAAGAAGACTGAAATAGCTGAAATAGACGTGTCTTATCATAAAGTTATGTACTTCAGTGTGAAAGTTATCAAAAAAAGGACTGTCATGAGGAAACATAGCACAGTTATTTATGAGAGTATGTTGAAACAGGGAGGACACTTTTACTTAACATGTTTAGCGCTTCATTAAGTGTCTTTTATAAGGAGTTAAACATAAGTTTTAAGTTACGTTTGATAGACCAGTTATGAATAAAGAACGGGTATAAATAAAGGTATTTTTATTAATTCATGACACCTCACCAAATGCTTTTAAGATGTTCACACGAAATTGACAGATATTGTTCCTAAGCGTACAGGTGGTGTACCTAATATAATTACTTTGTGCTGTTATGATAATGCACTGTCACTGAATTTAAAGCAACTGAATAATTACAGGTACAATGATGCAGGTATATTAATATTGCACCAGACATGCTTTTAGCACATCACTTAACTATACTCCGCACAAAATAAAATGTGGCTACTGTATGAAACACAGTATATGATGAAAACAAAGCACAGTGCAGTGAAAGAAACAGGGAAAACATGTTAACAGACAGCAAGTATAAGATATCAATTCCTCAAACATTGCAACACTAAATTGTTTGTCACAGAAAAGACAATGATAGTCATGATTTAAGACAGGAGTTTTTGATTTCGGCCTCATCCTTAAACTAAAGGAAAGGGAAGCCCTCACTTTTCTAGTACACATAAAGGTTATCATTTTTACAGTGACCTAATGCTGTTGACAGGTTCATAGGTTCATAGGTAAGTACTAGGCTATCTGCCCTAGGGCATCTATAAGTCTAGCCAGAATGCGTTGGTGATACGTGAGGTCATGACCCCTGACTTTTTGCTTCCTCATAGTCAGCTCTGTCAGGAGAAGCGGATAGAAATATAAACCTGCTGCAGCTGCTTTATTAAAAAAAAATGTAGAGATTGTCTTCAGCTGTTTCTAAATTATCAGTGATCAAAATGTAATGGATTTTTTGACATGGGTGCCTTCAATCTCTTCTGAGCTGCAGACATGTCAGCTTAATTGATGTGTGATGTACTACTAGATGCAGAATGACCTTCTGTCCCCCTACCGGATAATGTGAGGACATCCTACATGACATATAACAGCTGCTAAAACACTGTAATGTTGTGGGTCATGAATACCACATACTGAAGATAAGAAAGAGAAGTACAGTATGTGAGCTTTCATGTTTGTTATTGCACAAGTTAGCTAATACGTCATGACTGCTTTGCTTTGGAAGACTGCAATAACACACAAAATAACATTGACTAAAAGGACAATATCTCTCCTTTGATGCTTGTAATTAAATTAATGTGATATTATGGGATATTTTGAGTCTGACGTATTTGCTGTTGGCTTCTGTAGCACATGACCAGACATGTAAGTTGCTGACTCTTTGATTTTTCTTGTACAACCTTCTATAAGTCACCTGTTCAGTCATTTTTTTCACATTACTATGAGCTGTCTAACAGTTTTTTGCTGCTTCTCACTTACAGTTGTGCAGTTTGTTGCATCTGTATGACATTCATTTTCATCAGTATTTCTCATGTTAAATAACATTCAAGTGCTGCTCCTCTCAGTGTTAAATAGCTTTCATTGCAGTATGTTTTCACTTGACAGCCTTTCAATGTACCCAGTTTAATAACTACTAGAGCTATAAGCTGAGTGAGAATAAGGTGTCATTAATCCATTTTGGTTATTTGGAAAACTTTGCTTATGTGTATATTGTACACGGCACTCTAGTGGGTAATGTGATCCAAGGGAATAGGCTAAGAGTAGGTGCCTGTTTTGACTATATATCTGTATTTTGCATGAATACATATATTATACACAAGTTATGAGGCCATGGTGGTGCAGCGGTTAGTGCTGTCGCCTCACAGCAAGAGGTTCTCACGTTCGATTCTCAGCTCGAGCGCCTTCTGCGTGGAGTCTGCATGTCCTCTCCGCGGTCGAGTGATGTTTAAAGACATGCAGGTAGGTGCGTGCGTGAATGGGTGTGCCTTCTTTGAAGTTTGGGCATCGGGCTGGCAACTCGTCACCATAAAAATCAACTGCTAATCATTAGCAGAACAGAGTTCTGCTGTGGTGACCCCTAACTGGGAAAACCCGAAAGACAAACAACATATATTATACACATGTATGTTTTTTGGCTACAAATGTGGGCAACTGAAAAAAGGTAAAACTAGCAGATTTGTCTTTCAAATCCCTTTTCTCCTGCTTTTGATCAGTGACTTTTCAGTGTCATGTGGAGTTTTTAATACACAAATGTTTGTAGTGAGAAGGGCTGATGAAGCCCCACAACAGCAGTATCATGTGATATATATTATTATGTGCTTACTTTGAAGAATATGCTGCTTTGCCAGCTGCCCGTTTATTGTGCATTTGCTGTTGCTCTGTTGTCATTTACCCCCTATGACACTGAACTTTATTACAAATTTAGATAGGTTGTATATGTGAAAACAGATGTTTATAAAAGTAATGAATTAATGACAACAAAAGAGACTCAGAGGATTTCAGATAATATTGTACAATAACCAGAAAATCTATCCTCTCCAGCTGTATAAGACTTGGCAGAAATGTTTTATGAGTCACAACTGAAACTGTATTTTCTCTTTAGAAGCTGGAGAGAAATGAACTTCCAGATTATTGGCTACAGTGTTCGATGGCCATTTTTCATTTAATCTGACTGGTATGATATTTCTTTACTTGGATGAGATATCATAGCATTACTTTATTACATCCATAGCTGATGGTGCAATCTAGCTATTTTTCTCAAAGACAAATTATACATGCAACATATTAAATGTGTTGCAGGTTAATAATTTTAAGCTGTCACCTTTGTAATGTGTGTAGACACAAAACTAAATTAATCCTAAGTATAGTGCTTTGTCTTTGTCTTTTACTGTGTATAATGCAACTGATATAGTAGTGCCTCTGGTGATTGTGTCCACTGATACTTGTATATTTAGGTGGCATCATATTATTTTTAGCTATAATGCATTCCCTTTTACACTACATACAGTCTGTGCTACAGTGCTACATTACTGTATATGATGCATATAGCAGCATTAAACTGCAAAGCAGATAATAGAGGCCCAGTCCTTCCTTACTGGTTAATGTGCATTTCCTCCTTATATTTGCCTGCTGCCTATGTCAAGGCTGCTAAAGGTGCACTACATCATGATTAACAAGCAAGAATAAGTAAATGAATACATTTAAACTGATATATATCTATGGCATTATAGTGGTGCAGCAAATAGCATTGCCACCTCATTACAGGAGGCTCTTTGGTTCATTTCCCAGCTGAGGTGCCTTTTGTGTGTAGTCTGTTCATCTTCCTTGAACCTGCATGGGTTTACACTGGGTGCTCTGCTTTCCACCTACTTCCCAAAACATGCAGTAGGTGGATTTGTATTCTACAAATTGCCAGTCTGTGTGCATGCACTATGTGATAAGAGTGAGAGTATTTCTGTCATTAGCTGGTGACCTGCTCAGAAAGGGTTTCCTGCCTTGGAGCCACCACCTGCTCAGATAAGCCACATCATACTTATAAAGTGGTTTATCAGGAAATGGATAGATGGATGGATGGGTGCTAGACGCATAAATAAACAAAAATCCTGGTAACTCTGTACAGTGGTCATTTGTTAGCACAGTGGCTTTGAAGTAAGACGTCTGCTCTAGGATCTAGGGTATAGTCATGACTTCTGGCTACTGTATGGAGTATTGCATGCTCTCTCCATGACTACATGTCTTTACGATGTGTAGCTTCTTCCATTATCCCCAAAACTTATTTTCTAGGCTACATCAACTTCTCTAGGTATTGTACTCACCTTTGCCCTTGTGGCACATGTCAGGGCAGAGAAAGGTCTGAAACAGACCAGTTCACTTACCCAGTTTAGAAACCAATCAGCACAATTAATAAGTTTATGAAGATGATAAGCACTTGGTAGCCTGTCTGTTTGATGTCTTTAATAGGGAGTGTTAACAGGAACACAAAATTCTGAGGTATAAGCAAGTTGAATTCCTGAATTGTAATCATCTTGCTTTTGAATACTGGTGCCATTTTGTACAGAAAGTGCTGTAGAAGCCTGGATATCCATTTGCACAAAGGCATTTCAGCTAGTATGCCTGTGTACCACCCTCTAGTAAAATATAGGTTTCTTCTTCCCTTATTCTCCATTTCTTAGGAATTGTATGACCCGAAGCTGATAAGCTGAGTTTTTTTTTTCTTTTTTTGTTTTCCTATGATGATAACATTGTACTTGTATAAAGGGGCTATAGTCTTGTACATCTGGATTTAGATAGTTCTCATTTAACTGTTTAGAATAACAAAAACTTTTTAATTGAACAATCAATATCTGGTCTAAATCAGAAGTTAGTCAGGAGTAGGTTACTGTGTAAAATCATGGCAGAAAAGGATCACACATGGAAAGAATATAACAAAAACAAGAGATTCAACTAATTCAACATATGCAGAAAAACACAATAACTTAAGTAAGCTATCTAACTAACCTGAAGTAGCTTTCTGAACTGTAACACCGATTCATGCCCAAATAAGACCCCAGATTGTCATTTCCTTGTTGACACAGCAAATAAATGTGCCATCTTCTTTCACTCTATCACAGTAAAACCGCTCCAGCCAGATTGAAGGTCCTACTAACAAACATGATGAAGTGGATCAGTCTAGAAAGTTGACTAATGGTTCCTTTCCTAAACAATGAACACATGCTAAAATAATTCCACTACACATGGGTGGAGAGAAATAATACACTGACCAGTCAAGTTAATTAGGGTGGTGCAGTGGTGCAGCGGTAGCATTGTCACCTCACAGCAAGAGGTTGTCCTGTTCGATTCTTAGCTGGAGTGCCTTCTGTGTGGAGTCTGCATGTCCTCCCTGCATTCATGTGGATTTCCTCCAGGTGCTCCGGTTTCCTCCCACATTCAAAGACATGCCATCTGGAGTGGTTCTCCCCAGGCCTCTGCTGCAAATTGGCTACGTTCCAAGTCAGACGTTCCCAGTTAATATATGTTAAAATAAAAATAAATAAATAAAATAAAATTAACAAAAATACTTGAAAGAGCCATGCTCACTCAGCTAATGGGCTGTCTAACTGAACATGTTCTGAAAAGTGTCAAACAACATTGATTCAGACCTGGCCATAGGATCCGAATGGCTATTGTAAAACTTGTCGATCATATCCCTGCCAACAAGGACATTTGACTTATAGCTGATGCATTTCATGACTTCTCTAAAGCCTTTGATAGTATAAGCAATCAGATTTTAACAGCAGGTTTACAAAGCCTAGGAGTCCTTACTATAGTGCTTTGTTGTTGTGACAGTTATCTGTAAGACCAGATCATGGCTGTACAATGGTTAAAAAAAAAAATCACATTTTTATTTTAAATATCAGAGTTCTTCAGGAATCTATTTTGAGATAACTATTATTTAATGTATTTTCAAATACTATGTACCAATCGATTAACAAACAACAATTTAATCAAATATGCAGCCAAATCTACTCTTCTACATTCATCCAATGATGTTGTGACTTTCATTTCAAAGCTGCAATTTGGATTTAACATCGTAAGCAAATGAATTTCAGACAACATAATAATCCTGAATAACAAAAAGGTAAAGCTAGCATTTCCTAAAAACTACAATGGACTAATGTCCTTTTTGTGGTCTACTTACTGGTCAGTTTATGAGACTGCCTACAGAGGAGGCTACACCACATTGGAAGTACTTGATTATCATTCTGAATTAAAAAAAAAAAGCTTTCAATAAGCTACAGTAAAAATACAGTTATTGTGAAGGCAGGTATATTATAAGGTACATTGCTACCAAGAGCCAGGCAGCAAATAAAATGATTGCAGCACCCCTGTTGCACAAACTCTTAAATGAAGCAGTGGTCCTTGGTAATATTAAAAAGTATAGCATTACCAGGCTATCAGCAATTTATAATGAGATGGCCAAACTTGTTGTTGGCCTACAGCAAATAGTCATTACTCCACTGCCCTGAGATAATTGAACTGACAGGTTTCCTGAAAGTAAAACAATCTACTTATAAGTTAGCATTACTCAAAAAATATTTCATCAACAACTATGCCCAACTCAGAGGAACATACTAAGCTGGGACTGTGCCACAGACAACTGTATTTCACCAATCAAAGTCAGTTGAAAGTACATAAAACTATTATTGAAGCTGGTAATAGAAGCTGTGTGATCTATCTGCTGAAAACATGGGACAAACTTCCTGGAATCTGAGAATCATCCAGTCATTCATCTGTCTTGAGTAAGTTAGATGAATATCTTCTCAATCTTAGTATCTGTGCAGTCTCTAAACAAATAATTACAGCACTATATAATTTCTACCACACCCCTGACACCTCTCTCTATAAAGAGATTGTTAACTCAAACTTACTATAAGTTATCTACCCCCATTCCCCTCCCGTTCTCCTTTTATACCATAACTTGCCTGTTCATTCACCCTTATTATTCTCACTTTCTGATAGATAATTTTTGTCTCTCTTCCATTGTTTCTTCACTTTTTTTCTCCTCTAACCCCCTAACAACAGTCAATTGTACAACTCTTACGGCTACAGGTTATCATGAGTACTAACAGACTAATCCATCTAACTACATAACCTTTCACTTTCTGGAATGACCTTGTCAGTTGTTCTCAATCACTCCTTACATCTCTTCATGACCACATACCCTTCCGAAATGATGCTCATTCTGAGGTTACACTCACCAATCCTTCCTAACGGATGGTCAGTTAAAGCCCACACTTACTAACCTATCTTATGTTCATTAACCATTCACTTGAGTTATGCCTCCACCTAACTCTTCCTGTTATCTGCATTCACATTTAGCAGTATTTCATTAACAAAGTTCTCTGCCTTCTTACTGACTGTATGCTCACATGATGTCTCACATGAAATTTCAGCTGTTTTTTCCTCTTTCCTGATTATTTATTTGTGCAAGTTTGTCAACTTATTCCAGCTATTTGCTGATAGTAGATAAATTATTGTTTGTCTTCATTTATATTTGCCTGTTTTCATCTATGTATTTTTGTCTTGAATTTTTTTGTTTAGAGTACAATTCATTGTGCATTATGTAATTTAGTGCATGTTTTGCTGCTGTAAGTGATAGATTTTATCACATTTGTCTTTGGGGACTCAGTCCCCCAGATCACCCTGTGAAAATGTGTACTGCCCAGCCCAGCTAATACAGTATATTAATTTATTGTTTCATTGATTGCTTGATTGAGTAATTTTCTTTCTTAACTAGGATAAAGTGTTTATATCATGTTATCGAAAGATGAAAATAGCGAATACTATTTCATCGGCCCCAAAACATCTAAACATGAAAATATCGAACATTCAGAACAGAGAATTTTTTCGCATGGAAAAAATTTGCTGCTCCGAAACACATGCACACAACACAAGCACATCAAACAAACAGCAACCACACACATACACTTAAATTCCTACATCTAACACTACACTAAACTAAACATACACTACTATCTACACTCTTACCTACTTAACCCAAACCCTAACACTAAGGTCCGTCACTATCGCACACTCAGCTAACCCACGCCCTAACCCTAACTCACTTAAACCACCCCTAACTCTAGCATAAAACAATCGCACACTTACCTGAACCCAACCCGTAACTTTCCACCACAAAGCTAAGAATAGCGAAGCCAAAGAAACGGCCGTCTGAATTCTTTCCCGAGGAAATGATTTGCTGTTCTGCAACTTCACTATTCTTAGTGTTCGCTGAATAGTGTTCGATATCAGAACATTCAAAGTTTTAATACTTTGATGTTCTGATAAAGAACGTAGATAAAAGAAGATACTAGTAATGTTGATCTATGTAGGAAATGTAGCCTTGGAAAGCATGGAGCAAGTCTAGGTGATGAATGGGTTATAAACCTGCAAATTTTATTACATGGGGAAAGGACTGAAGTTGGTAAGTACAAACAAGAAAACAAATAAATAGATTAATTCACGTATTTCAGTTTATCAGCCCCACTTTTAATCTGACTGGCATGATATTTCTTTACTTGGATGAGATATCATAGCATTACTTTATTACATCCATAGCTGATGGTGCAATCTAGCTAAGACAAATTATACATGCAACATATTAAATGTGTTGCAGGTTAATAATTTTAAGCTGTCACCTTTGTAATGTGTGTAGACACAAAACTAAATTAATCCTAAGTATAGTGCTTTGTCTTTGTCTTTTACTGTGTATAATGCAACTGATATAGTAGTGCCTCTGGTGATTGTGTCTACTGATACTTGTATATTTAGGTGGCATCATATTATTTTTAGCTATAATGCATTCCCTTTTACACTACATACAGTCTGTGCTAAAGTGCTACATTACTGTATATGATGCATATAGCAGCATTAAACTGCAAAGCAGATAATAGAGGCCCAGTCCTTCCTTACTGGTTAATGTGCATTTCCTCCTTATATTTGCCTGTTGCCTATGTCAAGGCTGCTAAAGGTGCACTACAATTCACACCATCATCATGATTAACAAACAAGAATAAGTAAATGAATAAATTTAAACTGATATATATCTATGGCATTATAGTGGTGCAGCAAATAGCATTGCCACCTCATTACAGGAGGCTCTTTGGTTCATTTCCCAGCTGAGATGCCTTTTGTGTGTAGTCTGTTCATCTTCCTTGAACCTGCATGGGTTTACACTGGGTGCTCTGCTTTCCACCTACTTCCCAAAACATGCAGTTGGTGGATTTGTATTCTACAAATTGCCAGTCGGTGTGCATGCACTATGTGATAAGAGTGAGAGTATTTCTGTCATTAGCTGGTGACCTGCTCAGAAAGGGTTTCCTGCCTTGGAGCCACCACCTGCTCAGATAGGCTACATCATACTTATAACACTGTAAAGGATAAAGTGGTTTATCAGGAAATGGATAGATGGATGGATGGGTGCTAGACACATAAATAAACAAAATCCTGGTAACTCTGTACAGTGGTCATTTGTTAGCACAGTGGCTTTGAAGTAAGATGTCTGCTCTAGGATCTAGGGTGTAGTCATGACTTCTGGCTACTGTATGGAGTATTGCATGTTCTCTCCATGACTACATGTCTTTACGATGTGTAGTTTCTTCCATTATCCCCAAAACTTATTTTCTAGGCTACATCAACTTCTCTATGTATTGTACTCACCTTTGCCTTTGTGGCACAGGTCAGGGCAGAGAAAGGTCTGAGACAGACCAGTTCACTTACCCAGTTTAGAAACCAATCAGCACAAATAATAAGTTTATGAAGATGATAAGCACTTGGTAGCCTGTCTGTCTGACGTCTTTAATAGGGAGTGTTAACAGGAACACAAAATTCTGAGGTATAAGCGAGTTGAATTCCTGAATTGTAATCATCTTGCTTTTGAATACTGGTGCCATTTTGTACAGAAAGTGCTGTAGAAGCCTGGATATCCATTTGCACAAAGGCATTTCAGCTAGTATGCCTATGTATGCTAGCACTACCACTCTCTAGTAAAATATAGGTTTCTTCTTCCCTTATTCTCCATTTCTTAGGAACTGTATGACCCGAAGCTGATAAGCTGATTTTTTTTTCTTTTTTTGTTTTCCTATGATGATAACGTTGTACTTGTATAAAGGGGCTATAGTCTTGTACATTTGGATTTAGATAGTTCTCATTTAACTGTTTAGAATAACGAAAACTTTTTAATTGAACAATCAATATCTGTTCTGGATCAGAAGTTAGTCAGGAGTAGGTTACTGTGTAAAATCATGGCAGACAAGGATCACACATGGAAAGAATATAACAAAAACAAGAGATTCAACTAATTCAACATATGCAGAAAAACACAACAACTTAAGTAAGCTATCTAACTAACCTAAAGTAGCTTTCTGAACTGTAACACCGATTCATGCCCAAATAAGACCCCAGATTGTCATTTCCTTGTTGACACAGCAAATAAATGTGCCATCTTCTTTCACTCTATCACAGTAAAACCGCTCCAGCCAGATTGAAGGTCCTACTAACAAACATGATGAAGTGGATCAGTCTAGAAAGTTGACTAATGGTTCCTTTCCTAAACAACGAAAACATGCTAAAATAATTCCACTACCCATGGGTGGAGAGAAAAAATACACTGACCAGTCAAGTTAATTAGGGTGGTGCAGTGGTGCAGCGGTAGCATTGTCACCTCACAGCAAGAGGTTGTCCTGTTCGATTCTTAGCTGGAGTGCCTTCTGTGTGGAGTCTGCATGTCCTCCCTGCATTCATGTGGGTTTCCTCCAGGTGCTCCAGTTTCCTCTCACATTCAAAGACATGCCATCTGGAGTGCTTCTCCCCAGGCCTCTGCTGCAAATTGGCTACGTTCCAAGTCAGACGTTCCCAGTTAACATATGTTAAAATAAAAATAAATAAATAAAATAAAATTAACAAAAATACTTGAAAGAGCCATGCTCACTCAGCTAATGGGCTATCTAACTGAACATGTTCTGAAAAGTGTCAAACAACATTGATTCAGACCTGGCCATAGGATCCGAATGGCTATTGTAAAACTTGTCGATCATATCCCTGCCAACAAGGACATTTGACTTATAGCTGATGCATTTCATGACTTCTCTAAAGCCTTTGATAGTATAAGCAATCAGATTTTAACAGCAGGTTTACAAAGCCTAGGAGTCCTTACTATAGTGCTTTGTTGTTGTGACAGTTATCTGTAAGACCAGATCATGGCTGTACAATGGTTAAAAAAAAAATCACATTTTTATTTTAAATATCAGAGTTCTTCAGGAATCTATTTTGAGATAACTATTATTTAATGTATTTTCAAATACTATGTACCAATCGATTAACAAACAACAATTTAATCAAATATGCAGCCGAATCTACTCTTCTACATTCATCCAACGATGCTGTAACTTTCATTTCAAAGCTGCAATTTGGATTTAACATTGTAAGCAAATGAATTTCAGACAACATAATAATCCTGAATAACAAAAAGGTAAAGCTAGCATTTCCTAAAAACTACAATGGACTAATGTCCTTTTGTGGTCTACTTACTGGTCAGTTTATGAGACTGCATACAGAGGAGGCTACACCACATTGGAAGTATTTGATTATCATTCTGAATTAAAAAAAAGCTTTCAATAAGCTACAGTAGAAATACAGTTATTGTGAAGGCAGGTATATTATAAGGTACATTGCTACCAAGAGCCAGGCAGCAAATAAAATTAGTGCAGCACCCCTGTTGCGCAAGCTCTTAAATGAAGCAGTGGTGCTTGGTAATATTAAAAAGTATAGCATTACCAGGCTATCAGCAATTTATAATGAGATGGCCAAACTTGTTGTTGGCTTACAGCAAATAGTCATTACTCCACTGCCCTGAGATAATTGAACTGGCAGGTTTCTTGAAAGTAAAACAATCTACTTATAAGTAAGCATTACTCAAAAAATATTTCATCAACAACTATGCCCAACTCAGAGGAACATACTAAGCTGGGACTGTGCCACAGACAACTGTATTTCACCAATCAAAGTCAGTTGAAAGCACATAAAACTATTATTGAAGCTGGTAATAGAAGCTGTGTGATCTATCTGCTGAAAACATGGGACAAACTTCCTGGAATCTGAGAATCATCCAGTCATTCATCTGTCTTGAGTAAGTTAGATGAACATCTTCTCAATCTTAGTATCTGTTCAGTCTCTAAACAAATAATTACAGCACTATATAATTTCTACCACACCCCTGACACCTCTCTCTATAAAGAGATTGTTAACTCAAAGTTACTATAAGTTATCTACCCCCATTCCCCTCCCATTCTCCTTTTATACCATAACTTGCCTATTCATTCACCCTTATTATTCTCACTTTCTGATAGATAATCTTTGTCTCTCCTCCATTGTTTCTTCACTTTTTTTCTCCTCTAACCCCCTAACAACAGTCAGTTGTACAACTCTTATGGCTACATGTTATCATGAGTACTAACAGACTAATCCATCTAACTACATAACCTTTCACTTTCTGGAATGACCTTGTCAGTTGTTCTCAATCACTCCTTACATCTCTTCATGACCACAAACCCTTCCGAAATGATGCTCATTCTGAGGTTACACTCACCAATCCTTCCTAACGGATGGTCAGTTAAAGCCCACACTTACTAACCTATCTTATGTTCATTAACCATTCACTTGAGTTATGCCTCCACCTAACTCTTCCTGTTATCTGCATTCACATTTAGCAGTATTTCATTAACAAAGTTCTCTGCCTTCTTACTGACTGTATGCTCACATGATGTCTCACATGAAATTTCAGCTGTTTTTTCCTCTTTCCTGATTATTTATTTGTGCAAGTTTGTCAACTTATTCCAGCTATTTGCTGATAGTAGATAAATTATTGTTTGTCTTCATTTATATTTGCCTGTTTTCATCTATGTATTTTTGTCTTGAATTTTTTTGTTTAGAGTACAATTCATTGTGCATTATGTAATTTAGTGCATGTTTTGCTGCTGTAAGTGATAGATTTTATCACATTTGTCTTTGGGGACTCAGTCCCCCAGATCACCCTGTGAAAATGTGTACTGCCCAGCCCAGCTAATACAGTATATTAATTTATTGTTTCATTGATTGCTTGATTGAGTAATTTTCTTTCTTAACTAGGATAAAGTGTTTATATCATGTTATCGAAAGATGAAAATAGCTTAATACTATTTCATCGGCCCCAAAACATCTAAACATGAAAATATCGAACATTCAGAACAGAGAATTTTTTCGCATGGAAAAAATTTGCTGCTCCGAAACACATGCACACAACACAAGCACATCAAACAAACAGCAACCACACACATACACTTAAATTCCTACATCTAACACTACACTAAACTAAACATACACTACTATCTACACTCTTACCTACTTAACCCAAACCCTAACACTAAGGTCCGTCACTATCGCACACTCAGCTAACCCACGCCCTAACCCTAACTCACTTAAACCACCCCTAACTCTAACGTACAAACAATCGCACACTTACCTGAACCCAACCCGTAACTTTCCACCACAAAGCTAAGAATAGCGAAGCCAAAGAAACGGCCGTCTGAATTCTTTCCCGAGGAAATGATTTGCTGTTCTGCAACTTCACTATTCTTAGTGTTCGCTGAATAGTGTTCGATATCAGAACATTCAAAGTTTTAATACTTTGATGTTCTGATAAAGAACGTAGATAAAAGAAGATACTAGTAATGTTGATCTATGTAGGAAATGTAGCCTTGGAAAGCATGGAGCAAGTCTAGGTGATGAATGGGTTATAAACCTGCAAATTTTATTACATGGGGAAAGAACTGAAGTTGGTAAATACAAACAAGAAAACAAATAAATACATTAATTCATCTATTTCAGTTTATCAGCCCCACTTTTAAACCAGATTTTAGTGATAATTCACACTTTTATTATCATCCATTCTCTAGTACTTGTTCAGATTCCCAACATTTACCAATATAATCTATTCCAGTTTAGAACCATGATTTAGGCTGCATTTATTAGATCAGGATATAGTAACAACAACTTTCTAATTGGGTTTAGTAATTTCTTATTTAGATAGAACACAGTAATCCGATTACAGAGATGTAAGCGAACAAAATATACTAGGAACACAGTCAAAAAGTTCGCTGATGGAATCCAAATAAGGATACGAGTCCAAAAATTAAGTAAATAGTTTATTTTGCCACAACAACCAAAATAAAAATACTTGTGACACGTGAATAAAAACACTTAGAAAAAATAAACGCTATGACAAGTAATAATACATTTTCGTACAAACTTCATCAGATTTAAATACCCCAGACTATAAAGCATGAGCTTATATGTGTGGCTAGAAATCCTAAACCAATCACTATCTAAAAGCAATTAATTTGAAACCAATCACGTTTCCTGACTGAGTTTAGAAAACATTAAGTACTCATTTAAAATTAATCGTATAATAATCACTTATGTGTAAATAAATAAATAGTATATATGGTTAAAAATGAATTGTGTAAAATGAAACAATTAATTTTCATATATATATAAGTATATAGTATTTGCTGAAAAGTGGATAAAAACATTTAAAACAAATAAATAACTAAATAAATAAATAACAGTGGATAAATGAAAACTTTACTTCCATCTAGTGGCCCTATGACAAATTAAAGTTTAGCAGCTCTTAGTTTATATAGTATATATATATATATATATATATATATATATATATATATATATATATATATATACTATTATACTATATAGTATATATACTATTATACTATATAGTATATATATATATATATATATATATATATATATATATATATAGTATACCATATATACTATTTATTTATTTACACATAACTGATTATTGTACGATTAATTTTAAATGAGTGCTTAATGTTTTTTAAACTCAGTCAGGAAATGTGATTGGTTTCATATTAATTGCTTTTAGATAGTGATTGGTTTGGGATTTCTAGCCACACATATAAGCTCATGCTTTATAGTCTGGAGTATTTACATCTGATGAGGTTTGTATGAAAATGTATTATTAGTTGTCATAGCGTTTATGTTTTCTAAGTGTTTTTATTCACGTGTCACAAGTATTTTTATTTTGGTTGTCGTGGCAAAATAAACTATTTACTTCATTTTTGGACTTGTACCTTTATTTGGATTCCATCAGTGAACATTTTGACTGTGTTCCTAGATAGAACCCGCACTTTGCAGAGAACAGGACACTAGCAATACAAAAGATACTGAGCCCTTTCTGATACGTAATGTAGTTTACTACTTATCACAGGCTCCTTTGCAAACCTCATAGAAATATTTTATTTTTATAAAACCTCAGTATTTTTTTGTATAATTTCTAATAATTTAATAGCTTTTTATTTTGACAGAATGCACAATTTGTAAAAACTTGGAGGATATAAATTCAAAATGAGTTCATAAAGTTAAAGCCCTTTTTAACATACAATACAGGTAATTACTTGACACAGATTGGTCTTTCCATCTTCTAGAAATGTTTTTATGTTTTATAAAACCTCAATTCTTGTAGCAAAGATAGGATTTCATTAAAAATCTGTGGACTACAGATATCAGGCAACACACTTAGTACAGCCTCTCTCTGCTACCTTTCAGGGAATGAATGAACAATGATTACATTGACTGACTCCAGTATAGGGAATAATGAATTAATATTTGCAATGGTTACTCTAGATTTTATCTTATTTATCATGACAGATATTTTAGCCACTGAGAAATATATGGCAAATGAGGTTTGGTAACAAACCAATTTGTCTAGGGACATCTTCAGGTGGGGGTTAGTAGTAGGAAGTAAGAGGGTGGGGGGATAAAGGAGTTAAATGGGAATGAGGAATGACTGGGAGGAAATGAGGTAAGGGTAGGGAGGGGGTTAAGGGGTTTAGGCAAGTGTAACTGGGTAAAGAATCACATTTTGGTGTGAACTTGCTAACTGTAAGTTCTGTGTCCGAAATGACCTTAGGCATTTTGGGAAAGGTAAGGTGGGCCTCATACTAATGGTTTGTATGGTGTTGGATTGATAAGGAGATCTAGGTAATATGTAAGGTTTTTTTTTTGGTTCTTCCCTTCCCCATTAAAGTCAAGTAATATGGTTGAGATGGGGGGGGGGGTGCATGACAGATACGGACACCATCTTGGGTGATTCATATAAGGGGGAGGGGCTCATGGATTGTGTACATGCCCATAAACTGTACAGATTTTGCAGAAAGTCCAGATGTTGCTTCATGTTTAGTCCGTCCACTGTGGCCAGAAAAGGAGGAGGTGGTTTGCTGACTAACTAGGGCAAAGCATTATAAATTACAGTTAGAAAAGAATGGCAGATATTAGAGTTTAACACTTCCTGTGCTATGGAGAATTCAGTTAAATGCAAAGCTTCTTATTCTATCAAATTCCTAAATTTCTGGGAGGCATTTTTGAAGTGTTTTGAGTTTTGGGGCAATTCATTTCAGTTATGGCTCTGTCCAAATTTCTTTTTGTAAGAGGTCAAGAAGTATGGCTGCATGCACCTTCCTGGTAGGGCTACTGTAGCTTCTGACTGCATTTGGGGAGTCACAAATTTGGGATGGTCATATTTAGCTACAACTGGATGTTGCATGTGGTCGTGGATGGTACATTTGGTGCCCACACTGGTCTGCTTTCCACAAAGAAATCTGACCCATGTTAATTTTGAGTGCCATGTAGTGGAAAGTTCTTTGTAGGCTTGGTGGGTGCACACAAGTTAGGGCCATTAGTCTGGCATGTGAAGCAATTTCTTAGCTGACCTCTGAGTGGTTTCGGGGGTTTGGAATGAGTTGGTGAAGTTGATAACTGACAGGCATTCAGTGTCAGCTTTCAATTGTGCAGGGATGGTCAGTTTGGGAATTTACAGGCACAAATGAGGGACTGTAGAAGAGAAATACCCAGACTGTTCAGTCATAGGAGGAGCAATGAGTTTATACAAAAGAGTTTATGATTGTATTTAGATACGTTATCAGTGCATGTAACTCCAAATGACTTGGAGAAGGAGTCATCACAGGATATGTGGTTGGTGCTGCGCTGAGCACTTCTGGCTAACATCAAAAATTACACAACACTAATTCATGAACTTTAAGCACACTTTGATTTGTTACAGGGGTCTGTTCCAATCAGGGAATTGGAAACTCAAAGGATTTGGAGAAATAAAAAAAAATGATTAGACATGTCAGGTTCGGATTTTTTGCTGTTGAAGGGTGGAATGATGTGGAAGTGTCCTTACACTGGAGTTGTAAGGGAACAGCCTGGTTTGTAAGTAGATTTGTGTTTTGTTTATTCTAAATGGTGCTGAAAATGTTTAACATGCATTTTAGTACTCTATGCCAGTTAATGGGGGGGGGGGTGCTTAGTTTGATAGCTGCAAAACCACAGGTGTCATTGGATTTAAAAATTGCAGGTAATGGTGTGTGTGGTTAAACAGCTGTGTGGTAATGGTGTGTGTGGTTAAACAGCTGTGTGGTAATGGTGTGGTTAAACATCTGTGTGATAATGGTGTTTGTGGTTAAACAGCTGTTTGGTAATGGTGTGTGTGTGGTTAAACAACTGTGTGGTAATGGTGTGGTTAAACAGCTGTGTGGTACTGGTGTGTGGGTTAAGCAGCTGCATATTTGTGTGTGAGTTGTAGCTTACAGTAAACCTAGTGGATGGAGTGTTGACCGAAGCTAGCGTGTGCATGCCTCTTGACAGGGGAGTTAACTGGTGGAATTTTGGCAGTTACGAAGGAGTGTGTATAGATGGGTTGCTGCTCCGCATACCCTTTAATTGTACAGATTTTTATGTCAAGTCCAGATTATGCCTGGTAATCTTGAACATTTTATAAACCTGTGGTTTTCTGGCTTATTGCTGAAAATCACTGCAGGCTGCAGTTTAAAAGTACTGACAGGTATTTGAGTTTCAGAATTTATACCCTTCAGACAGTTCATGCTAATGCAAAATCCGTTATTCTGTCAGTTTCCTAAGGCTGTAATACCAGTAGTTAGACTTCCTCCCAATTTTGTGCTTCAGTTCCATTTGTATTTATGGCCTTGTCTAGATTGCTTACTCTAAGAGGCTGAGAGGTGTGTTATTTCATTTGGAACTTGGCAGTGTGCTGGCCTGGTGCTTTTATGGTGGGGGTAGTTGGTGTTGTTGCCTCTAGGGTGTGTGGGGTTGTTTGTGGGGTGGGTTGCTTCGTGTAGTAAAGATCTTTTCACATTGGTGTTGAGCCAGGGTTGGAGGTTTCAGAAGGGTCTTTGGTAGTTTGTGAAAGGTCTTGGGCAGAAGAACTAAAACCGCTAAAGTGGTTGTATTTTGGGGAGACAGTGGTGAAGGGCAGTTGCTTGTTTGTTGTGCCTGTTGGATGATGCATGCTGGAGAGGTCCATGTGTTCTGGGTTTGAGGTGGAGGTGTTTCAGTTGTCCTGGTTTTTGGACTGCTGTCTTCTACTTTTTGCAATGGGGCCAGAGTTTTTGCTATGACTATTGATTTATTGGGGGAGGGTACACAGAATGTGTGTTTCTCAGGTTGTGTGTTGCCCGCAAAGAATGCCTGTCAGGAGCACATACATGGTATGCCCATGAGGATGATCATGGCAGGCAATAAATGTATGATTTAGTTAAGCGGTTACGTCAGCTGCCTGCCTGCATACTTTTAATAATTTCCCACCTTCTGTGACCTTCTGTTTGTAGCTTATAGTCTACCTGTATTATACACATGAATCCCTATTTTGCAAAACTATACAAAGGCTGTAACACGGTAAGTAGTCTATGACAACAAGGAGGTGGATTTCAATGACGGAATGAGGAACTACCACTTTTCTTAATAATTGAGTGCATTTATTTTCTGCTAATATATTTTATTATACTGGTGAGTTTTAGGAAAGCAGGATAGCTTCACTAGTGTCTTAATTGACTTAAAGTAGTGGACCAAACATTGTCACCTCACCATCCTAGCATTTTATTGCTTCCTGAAATCAAAGTGCTGTTATATGAAGGCTTAAGACTCAAAAGGTTCCTATCATTAAGTAATTGGAGCAATAGGGGATTAAGTTCTTACACACTTACTGAGTAGGGCAGACAGTATCTACCTATTTGAAGTATTTATTGTACATGCTGATTGTTGTTCATGAATGGATTTTTTTTGCAGGTCTCTTATGATCAGATATCAAACCACATCCAAGCAGAATCTGATGATGAAAGTAATATGAAGAATGTGCATGCAGAGACACTTCTGCCATTGTTACTTTGCATAGCAATGTGATTTTCATCCATGTATGTATAATGATACATTTGGGGCACAAATTGTTGCATGTTTAGTTAAAAAAAAAATCCATTGGTTACACTTTCGCTGATCAAGGGCACTCAATAAGTTTGACTGAATGGGACAGACTGTGAGCCTTTCTGGATACCTGCTGGAAACATCATTAATGGTATTTTAAGAGACTTTTGTGCTTGAGAGTCATAATAAAGATATGTGTTAGTCTCTTCTTGGTTAAATAAACTTAACATCTATCTATCTATCTATCTATCTATCTATCTATCTATCTATCTGTCTATCTATCTATCATCTATTTATCTATCTATCTATTTATCTATCTATCTATCTATCTGTCTGTCTATCTATCTATCATCTATCTATCAATCATCTATCTATCTATCTATCTATCTATCTATCTATCTATCTATCTATCTATCTATCTATCTATCATCTATCTATCTATCTATCTGTCTATCTATCTGTCTGTCTATCTATCTATTTATCTGTCTATCTGTCTGTCTATCTATCTATCTATCTATCTATCTGTCTATATATCTATCTATCTATCTATCTATCTATCTATCTATGTCTATCTGTCTGCCCGTCTATCTATCTGTCTGTATGTCTGTCTATAAATCAATCTATCTATCTATCTATCTATCTATCTATCTATCTATCTATCTATCTATCTATCTATTTAGCTATCTGTCTGTCTATCTATCTAATCTATCTATCTATCTATCTATCTATCTATCTATCTATCTATCTATCTAATCTGTCTGCCTATCTATCTATCTGTCTGCCTGTCTGTCTGTCGGTCTATCCGTCTGTCCATCTATCTATCTATCTATCTGTCTGTCTGTCTGTCTATCTATTTATAAAAAGAAGGAATTACTCTTAAGAAAGTTCACCTGTGGTACTGATAGATAATAACCAACATTTAACATTTCCTGAGTTGTGTTATAGAAACCCAAGTAACTTCAAATAGAGAGAGAACAAACAGTGGTAAAGAAGTCAAGGTTAGATGACAAGACTGTAAAAACTATTCAAGAATTTATTTTCAGTCTTAAGAGGGAATGCTGTAGAATTTAAGTACCTATCTAGGTTGCACAATTCTTGATGATTTATGTTAAATGACTTTTAGTATGTTAACATTTAAGCTACCTGATTTTAGAGTGTTCCTCCTTGGCAAAACAATGATATTAATACTCATACTTGTAAGCTATTGGTGGTTCAAACATAATGAATGTGGGTGGTAGCCGTGCTTGGAGAAGTGGTTAGTTTAGTGTATTGAAGTTATTCTGTCTCAAGCTAAATATTTAGCCCTTAAAACAAACCAATTAGAAATCATGGGCTGATGAGTTATAGGTAGAAGTTAGGTTTGTGTGTGTGCACAGCACTTACACTTGTCTTTTCTTTTACAGACGGGGAAGTGCAGAGTGGACTTCTTTTGGTGCACTGATGTGTCTGCAGATGGGGAAGTAGAGTTGGCATTCAGCTGGCCGCCAGAGGTCAGTCGGTGACCTGAAGGATGTGGGCCCCAACGGTGAAGTAGGCTGTTGCAATTGAAGTGCCAATCGCTAGAGTGCTTGCAATGAAGTCGCAGATGAGATAGCGCAGTGTGACCAACAGTCAGTGGCTCAACAGAAGTGGATTTGAAAGGTAATGGATGCTGACGGGGTGAATGTCTTGGTTGCTTGAGTTGGCCACAATGAGGTAGTAGGTTATCTTACTTTATTTAGTATTCCTTAAGGCACATCAAAGTTGGTGCATGTTGGGGTAGTGTAGGAGCAAGTAAGTAGGAGGTATGTTGGGGACAGGGTAAAGCAGGTTTTGGGACTGGTTGAGGGGAGTTTGGGGTTTCTGCAGGTGGGGTGGAGTCACAACACTCCTATAATCATAGGAAATTGCTTGTAGAGATCTATTTGATGTGCTTGACTTGAAGTGGGAGTTCAAAAGATGGTATCTTCTGTGAGATTAATCCACCCCTTGAGTGGGTTCTGCTGCTGGCTTGTACCAGGTTAAGGTCTCACTGGTACCATTTGACATGTTTTGGGTTGATAGGAGGTGTTTTGGTACACATATGCCTTGAGAGTAGGTAGAATATGTGAGGAACTGGTGCTTTGTTGTTCTCACTGAAATTAGAAACTCTAAGCAGGGCATTGTTGGGGATTATTTACAGATGTAGGTTATGTTTTAATTTCTTATCAGATGCAAAGGTAATAAAGGGAAGGAAAGCTTTGAATGTTAAGCCAAGGGCAAGTAACAAATTAAGAAAATTCAGCTTTTGAGCTCTTGAGGCTGCATATTGACCAGTTACTTGTATAGTTGTTGTGAGGTTTAGTAAGTAGGTGCATTGTTCTACCATTGTGGTGCCTTTTTGAGTATTTCAGAGAGACGGCCCTTTGGCAGATGAATAGAGAGGTTGATGGGGATTTCCAGTTGTTGAAAAATGAGGCATGTGGGGTTCAGTTGGGGATATAATTTGGGGGGCTGGTTTGTGGCTTGTTGGATGGCAGGAAGGACAATTGGGGGTGTGGAATTTTGGAGTTTCATGTTAATCTGGCATAGCAGGCCAACTGGAGTTGTTGGGGATTAGGGTTCATTTTCATTTGTTGAATATGGAAGTGATATGGGTTGCGGTGTTTGTGCTGCTAAAATGCCAGGATGGTCATTTAAATTTCTTATTGCTTATAATGGGTAATTGGTGGGATGGTAAGATTGCTATTAAATTGACTTTGAAAAGAAATCTCATTTGGTCATTATTTTCATTGGGCAGTAAAATGGGGATGCAGTTTGTCATGATGGCAGGCAATTGCCTTTCTGTGGCTTCAACTGGCATTGGGTTTAATGTTCTGGTTGTCCAGTTGGCTGGCAATGACCTGGGAATCCAAATGAAGCTTGTATTGGTAACTAGGTAAGTGATTGTTTAGCTAATACATGGTGGTTATGCTAGCTTACGAGGTTATTGTTTGTCAATTTTAGCATCGGGGAGGGATCAGTGTTTTACTTTCAGTTATTTAGGCAGCTGGCTACTTTGGCTTTTTATGTGGTGGGGCTTTGAGAGGTGATGACACTGATTCAGTTTGGTTAGAAAGGATGGGATACACTGAATGATGTTTAGCTTAATGTCTTTTAATGGACGGTTAGGTTGTTGGAAGTTTGGTCGGAGAGAGGCGAAACAGCCTGATCAGGCTGGTGGGTGGAGAAGAGAGGTAGGCATATCCTCTTCTGTTTCCCCTTTGGTGCTGGATGTTCAATTCAATGAGTTGGGATAGGAAAGTGAGCAGTTGGGACACTGCTTGATAAGTAAAATAAGCGAGCAGAGATAAGCCGCTTATTTGACTGGATGTGTAATTCAATAAATGGTAAATGAAGTGTGTGGTGGTATGCTGCTTCATAAGTGAGTGGAGGTATGGATGCTGCTTACTGGATGAGGATGAGCGGGGTCAAGCTGTCCTGGTTAATGTTACATGGATGTTATGCTGTGATTAATATCAACTATACCTGTGTCAGTTGTAATTAGTAAATATTGGTTAACAAAATTATGTTTATGGAAGTTTAATAAAGGTCATCAAACATCATTCAGTGTGATGTGTTTATAGAAGGGGACCAGGACAAATTAGGTTTGGTAACAAACCAGTTTGTCTAGGGACATCTTCAGGTGGGGGTTAGTAGTAGGAAATAAGAGGGTGGGAGATGAAAGGGTTAAATGGGAATGAGGGATGATTGGGAGGAAATGAGGTAAGGGTAGGGAGGGGATTAAGGAGTTTAGGTAAGTCTAACTGGGTAAAGAATCACATTTTGGCATGGACTTGCTACCCACCCACCCTCCCTCCCCCCTTTTTTGGTGGAAAAGTGGGGATTGCAGTTATTTTTATCAGTCTGTGTAGGTCAGAGAAGTGGGGCAGGCTTGCCATCTTCTGTCCCCCCTCTGGTGTTGGATGTTCAATTCAATGATTTGGGAAAGGAAAGTGAGCAGTTCAGATGCTGCTTGATAATTAAAATAAGCAAGTGGATGTAAGCTGCTTATTTGGTTGGATGTGTAATTCAATAAATGGTAAATGAAGTAAGTGGTAAAACGCTGCTTCATAAGTAAGCGAGTGTAGGTATGGATGCTGTTTACTGGTTTAGGATGAGCAAGGTCACACTGTCCTGGTTAACTTTACATGGATGTTATGCTGTGACTGATATCAACTATACCTGTGTCAGTTGTAATTAATAAAGATTGGTTAACAAAATTATGTTTATGGAATTTTAACAAAGGTAATCAAACGTCATTCGATGTGATGTATTTATTGAAGGGGACCGGGAGAATATAGCAATTTCTCTTTTACCACCGAATCTACTAATAAAATAATAAAATGAAATGTCCTAAAAAATCCTGTTGCATTTTTTTAGCTGTAGTTTGACACAGTATTTAGAAATGTATACCTAAAGAAGCAAAGAAAAGCATTAGAATATTTATTTACTTAACATTTGTTGACCAGGAAAGTCCAACTAGGACAGAGCCTATTTTCAGAAAAGGCCCAGGCAGAAACACTCCAGATGCATATCTTTGCAATGTGAGAGGAAACCAGAGCAAGCCCACACAAACACAGGGAGGACATGCAGACTCTCCACAGAAGGCACCCCAGCCAAGAATTGAACCAGTGAACCTTTTGCTGTGAGGCAACAAAGTTAACTGCTGCATCAATGCACCACTATATATATATTTCATAATATACTTCATTAACTCAAAAATGATGCTTATTATTTTGAAGATTTAATTATTTAGGAAGAGTCTGTGGGTGTGATTCATAGCACCTTTCCTGCACACACTTAAACTGGAGTGGCCAAAAGGAGCAGGGAATGTAATTCAGACGCTTGATTACTTCAATGGAGAAAAAAAAAGCTCATTATTGGGTAATTTGCATGTCTCAGAATCACATGGTGTTACCACTAGTGCTAATCCGTACCTTTCTGTAATAATCATCCCTGACAACCAGTGCAGTGCACTGGCACAGGCAACCCTCCTTTTCCACCCCACCTGACACACACACACACACACACACACACACACACACACACACACACACACACACACACACACACACACACACACACACAAGAGCACAACATACAGCTCTCAACTGTGCCTTAATATACAGAACATCCCCTTTTTGCTGCTTATATTTGCCAAGTGACTTGTAAATCACTGATGATTACAGTTAGTAAATGGCAGAAATTAGAGTTTAATATTTCTTATTGTTCAGAAAATGATTCATGATGCAATCCCTGATGTTCTTCTAACTTTTTAAGTGACTTGTTGTGATATTTAAAAAGTGCCACTGAAGTCAGATATTATTATACCATTATAATCTTTGGGCATTACTGTTTGGGGAGTTGAAATGTATTGAAACGACTCCAACTACAGACAGATAGACACACACACAGACATACACACGCACACTCACTCATCACACATGAGGTCCCCCCACTAATCACACTCACAGACACTCTCAACCATAAACAAGAAATGTACTCACACACATGTACATACACTCCTTTTCTAGTGGTCATGTAACTGATGTCCACCCATTCAGACATACACCCCCACACACACACACACACACACACACACACACACATATATACACACACACACACACACACACACACACACACACACACACACACATGCACGCATGCCACCAAATGTATGCACGCATTCACACCCAACCCACCACAACCTCTACGCAGACAGTGACTTGTCAGATTTTATCCTTTAAGCAGTCTTCCCCATTGACTACAATAAGGGAATGCAGAATTGTAGTTATTTTAATTAGCACAGCTTACTGGGCTAATTTATGCAGCCAAGCAATTGCCTGAATTAGTCGGCTGTATAACTATGCATTCAGAAAAGCAAATGGTTCATTGGCCTAAGCTGCACCCCTGGAATGCCTCATTAATATTTAGCATAGCTATGAAGCCGGCCTACTGAGGTGATTCTGCTGACTGTTTCTGAATCTGAAAAGGCTACTACCAGAGGTTTTCCACACAAGTTAGTGTTTACTACTTGTGGTAGCCCTTTGTGAATTGAAGCTCCTATCTGATAAATTGCTACTTTACATTTCACTGATCTCTCACTCATCATCTGATCCCCGTGTGAGAGCAACTAGAGCTACGTATACAGTTAACAATGGTTACAACAAATGTAAGTGTCATCTAGGAACAGTGGTCACCTTCCATTCATGTTCACTGACTATAAAATATCAGAAAATACCATTTCCAAATAGACATAACATATAAACTGTTGTCTGACAGCATTCTCACAGCTTTGCCTCATGACAGTGGGGCACTGTTAAGCCGACATATGACAGAAAATGAGTAATAATACAATTATAGTAAACATCTTTATACAAATAATAATTTGAAAATGGTATGTCGTGACTGGCTAAAGGTGAAAAGTATTTGAATATCTGTATGACTTATTGAATTTGGCATGATGCCTGTAGTTGAAAATATTAACGATGCAGTGGTACTAAACTATACTAGAAGATTTATATTTTTTTAGTCGCCTTGATGCATGATGCATTTCTGCTACTCAAATACTACTCTAAATCCTAAATAGATGGGCCATTGATTCTATATATACATTACTGGGTATACCTTTACAGTTGTCCTCTATACTCTCTGTATATACCCCCAGCCCAGACCTGAACCATTTTCTTTTCCTGTCACTTGTATATAGTCATAAATGCCATCTCCTTAACTCATACGACTCACTTCAGTCCCTTTTCTCACCTAGAAAATCTTGTCTATACCCCAGTCAGATCTGGAATGGAATCTGTAATTAATTTCCTATTTATTGCCCACTTTCTGAGGCTACAAGAAAACTAAAAAAAATGTTGCAAAAAAAAGTAATTCTTTACATGTGCTCCGATTTAAAAAAAAATGACCTAAAACTATTTCTGTATCTTTCTTAAAAACAACCTGTCTCCTGACTTTTGAATGTGTCTGAGTATTAATGTAAATAACTGAGATTAACAAGACTGTATCATAAGTCCCCCAGATCTCTGAATGTCTGTGAAATTGTGATACACATAGGTAGATGCCACTTGGATTCAGATCCTCTAAGCAGATTAAGTAAAAATAAGAGTGAAATAATTGATTTACTACAATAAAAAATTACTTTTATTTTTGCAAACATTCTCACGTTATCTCCTTAATAGAGGGTCAGGGTCATAGGAGAGCCAAAGCCTATCTTGGCCCTGAGTGGGTAGAAAGATATGGGACTAATACTGAATGAGTCATTAGCCAATTGTCAGATGCACACATTCATTTGCATGTGGTATATGCCTTCAGGCAATATAAGAGCAATTACAATTCACTAGGATTAGGATGTGGGAGGAAATCAGAGTACCAGCAAAAAACATGCAAACATAAAGAGGATTTTCAAACTCTGCAGAGAAAATTCCCTAGTCAAGATCTTAACTGCTGAACAAAATGTTTTGAAGTTGTAATCACTTTGCCACTTTGCTCCCCAATTGCTTTTATACTAATTAAGAAATTAAGCAAATTAAGGATTCTAAAGTTTAATGGAATTATACAGAATGGGAATTTCAAAGAATTAAAATGTCAAAATGTATGCCAAGAACTTCAAATAATACAGGTTTTTAAAAAAAAAAACATTACATTCCAAACATGATTAAACTACTTAAAAGAGCTATGATCTTATGTTCTTATTTTGCCAGTTATATATATATATATATATATATATATATATATATATATATATATATATATATATATATATATATATATATATATATATATATATATATATATATATATATATATATATATATATATATATATATGTATAGCATATTCCATGGAGTAATTAGCTATGCTTAAAATGGTCCACAAGAGCAGGCAACCTAGTACTAATCTATGAATTTATATATTTTTTTTTACCTCCCATCCCCAGATCTACATTGTCCCTTATTTTCTTAAACATTAGGATACTTGCGAGCTACTAAAATAAATAAAAGCTTGCATTTCTGCTGCTCTTACCTGTTTCTTCTTTTTCGGACAACTTGGTTTTCTGCAGAAGGAGTAGTAATTGAGTGCTGCATATTCTATTAGTGCTGCAAAGACAAACAGGAAGCAAACAGTCACAAAGAGGTCCATCGCTGTGACGTAAGACACCCGTGGCAAAGATTTCCTTGCAATGGTGCTCAGTGTTGTCATTGTCAAAACTGTAGTAATACCTAAGGGAAGACAAAAATGTTGGTATTAGGGCTCACTTCCTGGAACTAGTTCTCTGAAAAAAAGTAAGTGCTTGATGTTGGAATGTGTCACTGACTCGGTGTGACTCCTGTTATTACTCAATGTGCTCAAATGGAAGATTTTAACCCATGCAGAATAGTCAGTTTAGCACTACTATATCAGTTGCTACCACTGAAATATTTCATGCAACTGGCCATGTAATGGAATGGTTTAATGTTATAAGCTTCTAAATGACTTCGGCCTCTAATCCTGACTGATGTTTTTCAGTCTCCTTAGTGATAAGGATTGTATGACCCTGAAGATATCATTTAATCAACTAATCTTTCCAGAACTAAACAAATAAATAAAACTGGTAGCTCAAATACAGTGGATCTCCATAAAATTCAGAAAGATTCTCAAAACTCATGTAAATTACCTACTGCATTTAGGCAATTTATGCAACTATGAGAAAAAGTGATTAATAGGCAGCTATGGTGCAATAAGAAAGATCTCATTATTGGCTTATCAGTATGTATTTGAATCACCCTTGTTTAACACTAGTGCTGTCAGGCCTGACAGCAGTGCATCTTCCCCAGACGTCCATGCATCATGTTGACCAAGGCTTCTCCCTACACTCATATACACACACAAATGCACACGCACATACACTTACATCAAAGTCTCAATTTCTTACCTAACCTCCCTAGTGTAACTACATAGTCAGCCACACATGTATACACACACACATAAACACACTCATACACACTCGCACGCTTACATGTATACACTAATTTGCTTCATTCATACCACTTTAGACATGCACACACACACACACACACACACACACACACACACACACACACACGCATGCATGCACACACACACACACACACACACACACACACACACACACACACACACACACACACACACACACACACACACACACACACACACTAACATTCCCCCTACCCCATGTTTTTGATGAATACGATTACAATGGGACTGCTTCCATAGGAGTGAATGGGTGACCACCGACTTCAATTTTTCTTCCAACAATGGAAGATTCCACAGCCAAGAGATTCTCTCAATCACTTGTTAGCATAAATTGGGAGTCACAGGCATTTTTTTTGGTTGAGCATATGGTTAATTAGCATTAGGCATTCCCCCCAGATTGTTCTATAAACATGCAACTTGAGTCAGTCAGTGTGACTTTCCCCCATACTAAGGCCTCTGCTAGTGGGAAGCTTCAGTGATAGCATATTCTAAGAATCAAAAAGGCTTATCACAAGTAGGAAAATGGCAATATTAATGCTTCTCACTTGTGATCTGCTTATCTGAAACATAAAGATGTAGACATATAAATTGCTGTAATCATAAATTTTCCAAAGCTGTGATTAGCTGCAGAAGCGATTGGTGTATAATAGCTAATTCTTAAAGACTTTTTTTTTCCAATGATTGAAAAAAAAAAAAAACTTTTAAAAAGTAACTAACTAGCATCAAACAATACCTTTTTAGAATCTTCTTTACTAAAGAATTTCTAGAACACATTACAAACATCTTGATTCAGCAATTTAGGACATATTTAATTTGATTCATGTGTCCATCAAAGTAGTACTTTACACAAAGTTGCATACCATACATGTGCAAAGTACCATTCAGAGACATACTTGTAACAGCGTTTGTATTTCAACATAGAGGATTATGTGTGGATTGCAAACGTAACTTTGATATTATGCGTTCGAGATATGGATGCCAAGAAATTCACCTCTAGAGTAAATCGTGGTATCCTTGCAGAGAACATAATTTTAAGTTACAATTGGAGATCAGATCATAATTATTTGTAGTACACGAAGATTTGCCCGCTCCATGTACTATTGGAGACATAATCATTAAATTAATTTAAAAAATGTGTTGGCTTTGAAAGCTGGTAATGCAGCAGTCGGGGACCACTGTATGTATTCCCCACTTAAAAGGGAAACAGCTGGATCCCAAATACATGTGAGACTGATGGTAAAGTCTTACCACATGTGGAACAATTTTCTACATATTTGTCTTAAGATGAGAAGTAGGTGTTGCTACTCAATACTAATTATCATGAAAAGGAAGAATATAGAAATAACTATTTCTGTTTATATGCCATTTATGGCCTTGTATGGTGTGTCTATCTATTTTTTGACCAGATTAAAGGTTGAAAAGGGATATTGAGTATGGCTCTATTATAGAAAACAGATTTCTTTGCATGAGTCAGGCAATTTAGTTGAATTACTGCCTCTGACAAAGAAAAGGTTTATAAAGATATTATTCTGGACAAGAATAACATACTAGGAATGGCATGAGTAGTAAAATTCAATGTATGGTCAAGAAAGTAAACAGAAAAAAAACTAAAATGACAATGCTAAAGTCAGAGATGCATGCCAGTATTTCAGAAAGCAATGAAGCAGAGTGTCACTCAATGAGGAATAAGTGACAATGAAAGAGATCTTGGGGTAGCTAAGGAAGATGAATTCCACTTTGAAGAAATTCATGATGAAAACTCAAGATAGAACTACTGAGACAGAAGCAGTAATAAGCAATCATGCAGATGTGATGCAAGGCATACTGCATGAGATGGAGCAATTGTATCTTAGGGCTGAAGGAGCCAAGCATGCTTGGATATGTTGGAGGAGACATTGATTGATCAACAAGATAGAACCATTTATAAAAAATATACAGTCATGTGGGATAGGGGAAGGCATGAAAGGGAAGGACTTTGGTGATTTGGTTATGCAACTGTTGGTAGAATGAACCGGCTTGTTACATGAGCAAATTACAATTAAAGGGGTCTATAGTATCGTATGGATTCTGGGAAATAATTGACTTCTCAGGCATATAATTGTCAGAGTTGAGACATATCAACTTAAGGAACAGATCCGGAGTAAGCTGTGGAAGCCAGGGACAAAGGGGAAGTGTTGGACTGCAAGAGTCTTTATCAACCAAGATTATTCTTTGGAACTGAGAGGGAAAAAGAGCAGCTTTCCTCACAGCAATAAAGATAACTAAACTACAAAGGTATTAAGTTGAAACTCCTTTATCCTGTGCCCTGAAAGATTTTTTTTTTTCATGAGTGTATCTACAATGACCCAGGACCTGAAGGAAGCATTGATATTTAGAGAAAGTAGGGCAACAAAAGGACGGTGAAGCATTGCTGCAGCAAAATGTGCAGCTAACCACGGACACCGCACCCATGCAAGGAGGGAGTTAGGAAAGTAAAGTGGGATCCGGTTGTTTCTTTGTGCTTTTTAAATGCTGCCAGGCATTGAAAGATAAAGTAGACTTGGCACAACAGTTGAGAACTGATTAAATCAGTTAAAGGTTTCCTAAAAGCCAAGCAGGAGTGTGAGACTGGACATTTGTTGATGGATATGGATGTTAATCTAGAAGCAGGACGTGTCTTTGGTAATATGTTTACTGCTGAAAGATTTGGATAATACAAAAACCGAAGGCTAACATGATGGGGGAGTGAACTGTCTATAATGTGAAAAATATATGAGGCATGGTTGTATGACTGTGGTAACCGGAAGACTGGCAATGTAAAGGTTTTCAATGGAGAGTATTTTGTTTCATGCTAATGCAATCTACAAATTGTAACAAGGGCTAGCAAGGGCAATTCGCACATTGAAAGACAAGTAAATCAGCTGTACATAAGTTATGACTGTTATGATTTAAATATCTTTATTATTATCAGATTAGCCACATCTTGGGTTATGCTATATATCAAAATAGCTTTGTTGTTAATTAACATAACCTCAAGCTATTTAATGGAAATACCGTAAGAGTTATAAAGAAAATGATGTTAGTTAAACAAGTAACACAGAGTAGAGGTAAAAAGGAACAAATAAGGGTGAGGGTCTGGGAATGGTGACAGATGATTCCTAGAAGGTGTTAAATGATAGTAACAGCATATGAATACACAGTAATTTTATGGAATGTCACATGCTTATCTAATCCAGTGAAAATGGAGAGGCTTATCACTAAAATAAAAAGGAAATATTCAGTGCAGTGATATTTACAAAGCTAAATTTAACAGCTGAGGTGCAGGCAAAGCTGGGGCAAAGAGGATACACAGTACAGGCAAGTTCAATATACAGAGGAGCATGCCAGAAAGGGACGATGTTTTTAATGAAAATGAATTTGCCATTTGAGATATTAGGAGGAATAAAAGATGATGGAATAGGCAGATATAGAGGGGTGAAAGATTATTTGAGGGGTCAGTTAGCAACAGTTATGAGAATCTATCTCCCTTTCATGCTTGACGATCTGATAGTGAGAGGAACTGTATCAAATGCATTGCGTTTTGCACAAAGTATATTATTAGTATTAAGCAATTGGAATTAGAGATCCACATCCCAGATGATATACAAATTCAATTCCAAAAGAGAAGATTAGCTAAGGAGGAAAAAAAAATACAAAAGAGATGTTAAATAATCAGGGACTGCAGGATAGTTGGCAAACAAGTACAAATGAGGACGGAGATGGGGATATCCCTTATGATATGTGTTTGTGTATAGACAAAAGTTTTATAACCAAAGAGCATATAGGAGAAATTAATAGAGTAAAAGCTGGACCTATAATGATTTCTGATCATGCTCCCTTAGTGGTAACACTAGTGAGTAAGAAAGTGTTGGATATTAAACAACACGGTCTCTTTCCTGCTTATAAATTACAGAAAGAAGAATATACAGATCAGATTGTGTGAGAAATAAAAGGTGAGATAGGCACTTGAGGTATTTATCACTGAAACATGGGAGCAGAATATAAACTGGAAAAATGGGAGGAGGATTTGAATAAACAGAGAAGAACAGATGGGGTGGAGAGAATGAGGGGGGTCTCCAAGCATATTAGGGAGTTGCAGTTGAAGGGTATGAATGTAAATGAGGAACAAAAGGGGGTTTAGGGAACATGAAACAAAGAGTACAAGAATCATAGGATATTAGGTTGCTAGTGAAGTGAGAAACTATGTAGGAGGTGAACTTTTTGAACAGTCCTAGGATGTTGCAGGCCATGGTGTTTTGAATAAGGCAGTAACAGCATGCAGAAGTAACGGGTGGTCTAAAGAGTGATGATACAGGTAGTGTGGAAAGACAAAACCATAACCTGCTAAGGTTATTAGTGGAGTATAACACCAAACTGGAGACAGAACCATAACCTGTTAAGGATGTTAGTGGAGTGTTATGCCAAATTGAAGACAGGACCATAGCCTGCTAAGGATATTAGTGAAGTATTACGCCAAAGCATATACAATGGAAAAGAGCAGGGAGGGGAGCAAGAAGAGATAGTACAGTTGCTAGGTTATGTATCCTTAAAGTCATTAATGGTAGAAGAGATAAAAGAATTAGTTAAGGGGATTACATTATCAGAAATAGAAGAAGCTTTTATTAGGCAGGCAAGTAATAATTTGCCTAGTTCAAGTGGAATTCCAGCAGAGATGTTGAAATGAATGGGTAAGAAGATAATCATATCCGGAATGATCTGTTTAATGAAGTAAAGGAAACAATTGCCCAAATCCAGGAAAACTATGAAAAGAGTGCTTGAATCCTGAAAAAAAAAAAAAACAAGGAAAAGAGTTCCCAAATCCAGGAAAAATGGTTTTTCCCACCTTTAAAGAAGGCAAAGACTCACAGTTAGCTTCATTGTACCATCCACTCTCATTTTTAAATCATGACTATAGTATATTTATCAAAGCATTAGCATCAGGATTTAATTGGAATTCGCCTATTGGGTCTTTAGGTTAAGCAGGCTTCACTGAAGATAGGAGAGAAACAGATAATAGTTTGAGCCTTAGTGATCCTTCAGGATTCAGAAGTGAACTGGCTATGATCTGTCTTGCTTTAGAGAAGGTATGTGATAGGGTTGAGTGGGGTTATTTGTTTGGTGTAATGAAGCAGATGAACTTCACTACAAGGGTGACTGATTTATTGCAAGTGATCTATATGTGAGCACAGACACATGTGAATGTCTGAGCTCAATTGTCAGAGGAGCTGGAGATACAGCAGTTAGGCAGGGTTAGTCCCTTGACTCTTCTACACTTTGCTCTGTATGTTGAACAATTGGGAGAGATGATAAGGGCCTCTCAGATTCAGGAGTATGAATAAGGAGCCATTAGATTAAAGGTCTATGTGTTTGCAAATGATATTATGATCATGATGACTAATTCTAGAAAATATTTTTCTAAATTATGGGAGCTGACAACTTTTGGTCACAAGTTGGAGTATACGTTCAATACTACACTGACACAAGCCACAGTGATGCACCTTGGATACTGACACAAGCCACAGAGATGCACCTTGGATACTGACACAAGCCACAGAGATGCACCTTGGATACTGACACAAACCACAGAGATACACCTTGGATACTGACACAAGCCACAGAGATGCACCTTGGATACTGACACAAGCCACAGAGATGCACCTTGGTTACTGACACAAGCCACAGAGATACACTTTGGATACTGACACAAGCCACAGAGATGCACCTTGGATACTGACACAAGCCGGAGAGATTCACCTTGGATACTGACACAAGCCGGAGAGATTCACCTTGGATACTGACACAAGCCACAGGGATGCACCTTGGATACTGACACAAGCCACAGAGATACACCTTGGATATTGACACAAGCCACAGAGATACACCTTGGATACTGGCACAAGCCACAGAGATGCACCTTGGATACTGACACAAGCCACAAAGATATACCTTGGATACTGACACAAGCCACAGAGATACACCTTGGATACTGACACAAGCCACAGAGATGCACCTTGGATACTGACACAAGCCACAGAGATACACCTTGGATACTGACACAAGCCACAGAGATAAACCTTGGATACTGACACAGAGATGCACCTTGGATACTGACACAAGCCACAGAGATAAACCTTGGATACTGACACAAGCCACAGAAATACACCTTGGATACTGACACAAGCCACAGAGATGCACCTTGGATACTGACACAAACCACAGAGATACACCTTGGATACTGACACAAGCCACAGAGATGCACACTGGATACTGAAACAAGCCAAAGAGATACACCTTGGATACTGACACAAGGCACAGAGATGCACCTTGGATACTGACACAAGCCACAGAGATGCACCTTAGATACTGACACAAGTCACAGAGATGCACCTTGGATGACAGCAGGAACTTGTTGGCCAATACCTACTCATATGGGAGGATGATGGCATTTGGTACTTAGAGCATGGTTAGCAGGGAGCTTAGAAAACCCTATATAAGAGAGAGTGCAAAGAATTCTGGATCATATTCATGTAATTAAGAACATGGAAGGTCCATGTTCATAGGTGAATACTAGGCTATCTGCCCTTAAGGGCCATTTTAAGCCTAACCGATAACTTGAGGTCAGAACCAAACCCTGTACCATGTATCTATGAGGTAAAGACCTTAAGCAGTGTGCCTTTCTAAAGAAAGTCTTACAGTGGTATATTCTCTCTAATGTACTGTGTGTTGGTCCAGCCTTTTGACAATTATTGGAGGACAGAACAAAAATGAAAAGTCAAAGAAATTATATGTCAGGAGAAGGAATTACAGTGGGATGAGCTAAGGTGATGTTCTTCTGACGTTTGGGAGGAACGGGGGTCCTTGACTTGAGACTTTACACTAATGTCATGGCTTTGTTTGTAGTAATATACAAGGTCTTGCCACTCTAGTGGCATACAGAGACAAAGCCTTAACTATGGCCCAGTTGACCCAGATTTGATTATCGGCACAGGTGACTCTTGGAATGGCAGAGAGGGGTGGGTGTGAGATGGGGGAGGAAACTCACTGATGATGTTCCCTAAGAGGAGATGTGGTCCAACAAAGAGAATTGTCCTTGGACACAATCATTGTGCATGAGGGCAGGAAAAGGGGAAGTGGGTAGGGCATAATAAACCTCCCTGACAGAAGTACAGACCGTTGAGTCTCTGGGATCCAATTACGATCCCTGACTGACCCCAGCAACACATGGAGTAAGTTCAAGGGTGGGAAGGTAGCTGGTAGACCCAAAGTTGATATGGTGCACTTTGGGGTGGACCAATAAATAAATAAATAAATAAATACATGCATACATACATACATACATGTGTACATATGTACATACATACATACATACATACATACATAAATAAATAACTACTCAAGCTGGGTGGAAGGAGATGGTGTTAATTACAGGAGTACTTGATTGTGGAGAGTAGAAAAATATGGGAGAGGAGGGTAAAGGTTTTAAAACCCATATTTTCATAGGATTGGCCACTGAGCCACAGGTATATATGGTGCCCTGAGAGCTTAGGGTATGGAGGGAAGATCTTTCCCTGATTGGATCCTGTAGAAGTGATAGAAGAAAAAGGACTGAGAGTTGGTATTGGGCACCAATGGGAAATGAGGCATGCTACTGAGATTTCTTACTGGAACAGGAAGGAATTTTAGACTGGAAGAGATGAGATTTAATATACCTGATAACAGACTAATGCAGTACCAAGGTTTGGTAACCCTACTGGGAAAGACTAATTGGTGCAAAATTCCAAGGAATGGCTTTATTAGATAAGTGTTGGAGACTATGACAACTTTTATTAAGGATATACATCTTATAACTAAGGTGATTAGGGCCCTGTATAGTTTGTGAACATAATTAGAGTGGAGAATGAGACAAGGATGTGAAAAACTTATTGAAACAGAACTACCAGAGAAGCTATGGGAGAAAGTGATATGGTTGTCAAAATTGGTTACTATAGAATGTTTTGGTAGAAATGTTAACATATGTTTTGTTTGTTCTCTTAACAGAGTAAAATATTGCCAAGTGTTAGTCTGTCTATTGGAGGTGTCAGAAGTAAGCTAGAGGTATCTAGGAACATACATTCTGGAGTTGTGGTAAACTAGACAAATTCAGCAGGGAATTAGAAGAGGTGATCTAGAAGTTAATAGGGCATGACTGTTGTCTTACAAGAAGATAAGATATAGAAATATGCCATGAGAAAAAAAATGCCTGGTTATTAGTGTCGTTGGCAAAGAAAGCTATAATTAAAAAATGGAAAAAAAAAACAAAAGCTGCCAAAATCAAAGGAAGTGATAAATTGTATGGAATCCTTCTAATGGGAAGAGGACAAGCAGATAAAGGAAGGGGTGGAGAGTATTGATGAAATGGCAGGCATGGGGTTCAGCAGTTCCTGCCTACCTATTAGACGGCTCTGATCAGAGAAAAAATAACAACTAAACAGATCAGAGTCTGGCAGGAGGGTTCCATGGACTGCCTTCAAGACTAGTTCAATACCACCTGTTGGGAGGTCTTCAAAGAAGTGACTACATACAACCTCCAGTTAGACATAATCACCTATACCAAATCAGTTCTTGCCTACATAAGTAAATGCATGGAGGATGTAACCACCATGAAAGCCATCACTATAAGAGCTAAGCAGAAGCTCTGGCTCACCAGGAATGTCTACAAGCTACTGAACAAAAGTAACACAGCCTTCAAGGCAAATGACAAAGAAAGGTTAAAGGCAGCCAGGTCAAATCTGAAAAAGGGCATCAAAGAGGCAAAGAGGAAGTATGGGAGGAAAATTCAAACCTACTTCCAAGACATGAGGGACATGAGAAGCCCACTGCAGGGAATACAGCAGCTCATGGACCATAAGACCAAAACACCCCAATGTGATGACAGCTCGGAATTCCTAAATCAACTGAACTCTTTTTTTGGCAGATTTGAGCAGAAGAGCACCACTGTACCTCTAAAACAAATACTGACAAAGACGAGATAGTGCTCACCTTAAACTCTGAGGAGGTGAGAATTCAGCTTAAGAAGGTAAACCCTAGAAAGGCTGCTGGACCTGATAACATACGTGGCAAGGTGTTGAAGGATTATGCTGATCAGTCATGTCTGGCAATGACAGACATCTTCAACATCTTTCAAGAAAACAAGTATTGCCCCACTTCCAAAGAAATCCAACCCTACCTGCCTCAATGACATTAGACCAGTCACCTTAACCTCAAACATCATGAAATGCTTTGAGAGGATTGTGAAGAAACATCAATCTGCAGGTCTGCCTAAGTCCTTCGATCTGCTCTGGTTTGCACACCAGGCAAATAGATCAACTGTGGATGCGATATCAGTTGCACTACACCTTCCACTAAAACACCTAAAGGGAAAGCATAACTACGTAAGGCTGCTATACATCGACTTTAGTTCTGCAGTCAGCACTGTGATACTAATGCAACTGGTGGATAAGCTCGTCAAAATCAGGATAAACAAGCACCTATGTAAATGGACTCCTGACTTTCTGACTGGTAGACACCAATGGACATGCTCTAGAAACAGCACCTCTCAATGCATAGTCCTGAACACTGGGTAGTCCCCCAAGGCTGTGTACTCAGCTCCTTGCTCTTCACCATCCTCACCCATGACTGTACTGCAAAACATTACGGAAATCTAGTTACTCAGCCTGGTTTCCTGACCACAAACTGACACCTCTGTAAATTTTCTGGAATACCCAATTTTACTCCTAAGCTTAGTGACTACATACAAGCCTGACCCTACATCTAAACAGTGTCTTTTACCCTTTTTACCCTCTCTGGACTTACCTGAAGCCCTAAGAGGCCATTTCTCAGTGATTGTTTTCTTTACTGTGTGACTACATGAACCAGGTTCTGACCCCTTATTTGGACCTAGTTTATATCTCAGCCCCGATACCTCTGGCACCATTTTTAAAATTTTTCATCCCCCTAGACTAGGCATCCTTCTGAGGTAGTATACACTACAGGTGAGACTGTGGCATTATTTTTTGAAATACCATCTCTGTTAACTCCATAACAATAGTTACTACATTTTCTGTAATGTTGATGGAATTATTTGCTAAATGTACATGTGCGAGTTATGTGAGTGACAACATTGCTTGTAACTGCATAGCTGCTGTAGAAGCTAGAATGTCGCATGTTAACTAATTTAGCATTACTGTGGATGAAGCCATCTCATGAACTACTGTTACTATGTAATGTCTGTTCACAACAGCACTGTTATCTTGACTAAAATCTAAACATTAAAGGTGTAACCACTGCTGTTGAAAGTTAATATGTATGCTGTTGCTTTAGAAAGGTTGCTCAAAATGGTACTCTTTATATGTGACTAGAAAGCTAAACTGCAACCCTCGAATATTATATTGTTGCTATACGCAGGTTACAAGTACGCTACTGCATTTTGATTCAATAGATGTAGCGCTCAATGACACTTAGAGAAATATGATAATGTGTATTTTAGAGGCTACTTTGTAAAATATTGCTTAATACTTTAACCCACTCTGACCGCTATTCTACAGTCAAAATTTCTATGCTTTATGTAGGTAGAACTACTGCTATTTACTGATGCGCTACTTTTGCTAGGATACTTAGAATATTGCCCTTTGTGTCATTAGTGTCTTAATTTATTTTTCCTAATATCTCTCTGCACCATTTTCCCGCCCTGTATCACCTACAAATTTTTCTTCATTTCTCCCTTTTCTCTTTTAGCTCTGACATAACTCTACTACCCAAGATCAAATCCCACTGATTCCAACAAGAATCTCTGACAAACTCCAGCCAACAAAGTACAGCAAAGTCTTTCAGTATAACTACATTGTTGCCTTAATGTTAAAGTCGTTTCACCAAATAGCTCTCGCTACCTAGGAATGCTAGCTACTGTAAATGGGAATCTAGTTTCCCAGCCTGGTTTCCTGCCTACAAAAAGTCACCTCTGTAACTTTCCTGGAATACCCATTTTTACCCCTAAGCTTAGTGGCTACATACAAGCTTGACCATACAATCTAAACAGTGTCCTTTACTCTTTTTACCCTATCTTGACTTACCTGAAGCCCTAAGAGGCCATTGCTCACTGATTGTTTTCTTTACTGTGTGACTACAGTCATCACCATCTCATATACTCCCTCTAAGCTTATCTCTGCTACCCAAGAATCCTTCAACTGTGTAGAAATCTGGCTTTCTCAAAATCAACTTATTCTTAACCCCCCCCAAAAAAACATTTTTTCTTCCTAAAAACTTTACCCACCTCAAAACTAATTTTTTGGTACTATTCCTAGACAACACCTTCATCACTGTTGAAAACAACACAAAACTCTTAGGAGTCATAATCGATGACCAACTTAAATTTGATTTGCATATAAACAACTGTATCAAGAAAATGCATAAACTACCAAAGCTAAAATGACCATCTCTCATGCCTACCTCCTACCTAGCTTATTCTATAGCTCCCAAATTCTTACAAATCTAAACTCTACATTACTAGCCAAGTTAGAGACAGCTTACAAGTTAGCTAGATTTGCCACACAACGACCCTACAAATCTCACCATTGTCTTGCCCTAAAACACCTAAACTGGATTGAACTTCCCCACCAGCTACTTCTCTCCCAACTCCTCATAGTGCACTCAGTCCTCTACCAGAAATATTACTGTCCCAGCCGACCTCCTCTCATCGTACATTGCAACCCCATCAGGCTACCTCACAGCTCTCACCAAGACTTTCTATAAATACACAAACTCAACATTAAAATTGGTCAAAACCTCTATAGCTAGCATCCTTCTATATCTTAGAACACACTTCCACTAGAAATCAGGTCCCTTAAAAATATTAATAAATTCAAAGCTGCTGCAAGAGAATATGTAAAGGCTCAGTTGTCCTGCCTCTGTACTCAATCTCACTAAGCCCTAGACAGTCCAGCTATGGTCCTTACTGCCATATCTTTTGTATTATAAATGTCTCTAATCAGGATATTTACTGCTACTGTATAACATTAAAACAGTCATAAAATGAAAATGTAATACTTGATTGTTTGGTTTATGTTTGACTATTTCTGTACTGAGATTCTGAAAAGTGTATTTCTCTAACTGTCTCTGTGCTTACTGTTCTATGTAAATCCTATTTTTATTAATTTGTCTTTCATTTTAAAACATAATGTAGTATTGTGGAGCTTTTCTCCCCAGGGCTCCACTGAAAAAGGGCTACTTCAGCTCAGTTGGACTATGCCGGTCAACAAATGTAAACTAAATGAATAAATAACTCAAACCACATTATAAAATTCACTGATAATAACACAATCATGGATACCATTAGTGGTGGGGCTGAACATAACTACAGGGATGAGGTGAACACTTCGATTGCCTGGTGTAACAGGAACAATCTGGACCTGAATGTCAAAAAAGACCAAAGAAATGATTATGGACTTCAGGAAAAAGGCAACAGTTCACCAACCACTCATTATCAAAAGGGAGGTAGTAGAGAAAGTCAAAAGAACCAAGTTCCTGGGCCTTCACATCTCAGACGACCTCTCCTGGACAGTTAATACCAACCATATAGTCAAGAAGACTCTACAGAGGCTTCATCTCCTGAGAAAGGTCAAAAAGGCCAGGCTCCCACTATCTGCTCTTGCCACTTTTTACAGGGGCGCTATCGAGAGTATCCCACTAGCAACTTCATAGCATGGTTCCGCAACTGCACAGTTGTTGAGAAGAAGAAACTACAGAGGGTGGTGAGGGTGGCTGAGAGAATCTTCGGCACAAACCTCCCTTCTATTCTGGAGCTTTTCTTTGCAAGAGCAAGGAAGAGAACATACAAAATACTAGCTGATTCCACCCATCCAGCCCACAATTATTTTTTTTAACTTGCATCTGGAAGGAGGTACTGCAGCTTCTACTGTAGGACTACCAGGTTCAGGAACAGTTTGCATCCTACAGCTGTGAGACATATTAACTCAGATACCAACCATAATACCTGATACATTGAAGCAGGGGAGCCTGCAGGATTTTTTGTAGGGTGGGTGCAAACCCAGATCCCCTCCATGCAGCCATTCCAGTGTCCCATTACTTGGCTATTTCTCACCAGCTGCCATAAACACTGTTCAAAACTCTCAGTGCGCATATTCTTTTATGCTTTACTTCCTCAATGATTGCAGATATTTGGATTTAATTTACAACTTTTATTTCAAATTTTATAGCACAAACACTGATATACATTTGTAAAAAAGGCAATAGTCTTACAGTGAAAACAGACTTCGCATTAAAACTTCTCTACCTTTGAAACTCACATTTACTGAAACAGCATTGAAACCCACATTCAAAGAAAATGCATCGGGCTAGTGTCAGGTTAAGTTTACCTTTGGGCTGTTTTCAAATCATAGGCCTCTTGCACACATTTTTAGGACCATGCAAAAGTTTGATTCACTTTCTTGACTGTATTAATTATAATATATAATATTTGAATTAGATCCCTTGTATAATACAGCATCACTTGTTAGAGTGTGTTTTAAATTTATAGTTTTGAACATTTTTCCAGAAATTAATGAAACAAAATATATGAACCAATAATGACAAACTGCCCAATTCAGAAAATATCAACCATAAAAGGCAACTCAAACTTCTGTCATTACATTCCATCAATATCACAATACGCGCACTCTCTGCAGAAGTAAAAGTCATCGGAATAATTCCACATTAAAGAGAACTGAAACTAATAAAGAGGTTGTTGCTAGAAAACAACTTTATATTTCAGTATTTCATCTACAAATTCAGGGCCTGCCGTTCTTGAAGAATAAATTGCCTATGTTACATTAAAAAATAGTAAGCTGGTATACTGCAATAGGGAATGGATCTGCAAGCTGAAAAACAGGTTCATAGTTACTAGGCAACTCATCCAAAGGAGGACATACTCAGGAATGCACCCTACCCCATTAAAATACAAATCTACATGCTGTGGGAGTAGAACCTACAGCCCTCTACATCAAGATGCAAGTATGCTACCTGCAGTCCTACTAACACTGCTTTAAAATTCTATACCACAATAGTGATATGATTTGCTAAACAAAACACTTGCAATTTTTAAGCAAACTTAGCATGAGCAGCAGTAAACTTCTCTTCCCTTGAAGCTCACAATTCCTTGAAAATAAATTCCACTTGCTAACCCTAACAAGGGCATTATACACACACACACACACACACACACACACACACACACACACACACACACACACACACACACACACACACACACACACACACCTCAACCTCAACCTGTTAGTGCAAGAAATCTGGACAAAGCCTAAAATAAATAGGGACAAATTATAAATATTGCTTCCATGAACTTAGAAAATTGCTAGAATAACAGGATTTGTGCTAGTATGCATTTTGCTAAGGATATGATGTCTAAAATTCAAATGCCTGTCATTATTTAGCAACTGATGGCACAGTGGTGCAGAGGTAGCATTGTCGCCTCACAGCAATAGGTTTTCTGGTCCGATTCTCACCTGAAGTGCCTTCTGTGCAGAGTCTGCATGTCCTCCTTGCATTTGAGTGGGTTTCTTCTGGGTGCTCTGGTTTCTTCCCATGTTCAGAGACATGCATCTGGATTGTTTCTCCCAGGGCCTCTGCTGAAAATTAGCTACGTTCCAAGTTGGACTTTCCCAGTTAACAAATGTAAAATAAATAAACTTCAGTCCTTTTTATGACGAATATGGGGCAAAAATCTGTACATTCTGCAAAAACCTGGACAGTTGATGGGTATGGTACCTCTCTCTTAAACACAGACACACACACACAGACACACCATACTTCTCAATCCATTAGCACAAGAAATCTGGTGAAAGCCTGTTATAATGTTGGGGACAAAGGCCCAGAACTATGAACACATTTAGAACATTGCTAGAATAACAGGATTTGTGTTAGAATGCATTTTCTGAAGGCTATGAAGTCTGAAATTCGAATGCATGTCATTATTTAGTAACTTTAATCCTTAGCTCATCCCAGTGATTTGTCAAAAAAACAACAGAATTTTTATGAGGAACAGACCAAAGATATAAGGCAAAAATCTGGGCATTCTGTAAAAATCTGTAGAGTTGAGAGGTATGACACACAAAGAGCCACCTACCTTCTTAGAAAGTGGATGGAAAACAACACGGTTTGCATTTCCTGAGGATATGAAGTCTAAAACTCTTATGTCTGCTATAATTTTCTGACTTCAGTCATCAAAGAATTGCCAGAAAAGCACAATTTTATGAGAAACAAACTGAAAATATAAGGCAAAAATCTGGCTAATTGCGAGGTATGAACCCCTCTCTTACACACACTCCTACCACCCTCTTACTTACACACAAGCACTCACTCACACACACACACACACACACACACACACACACACACACACACACACACACACACACACACACGCGAGCGCACCTCTTAAACACTTAAACACACACACTGTGAAGGCTGCCAGCCCAGCTAGCTAGAATTTTGTAAATAATTCTATGTCATTGGTGAATACTAATATGATATTTGTGCTAGTCCTACAAATGTAAGAAAACTGTATGTTTTGTACTGAGCTTCAAGAATGTAACCACAATGTACCCTGCTGGAAAAGAGAAGAAATGTGTATAAACTATATGCTTATGCAAATGTATGTTTTGATAGTAAGAAGCTGGAACATACAGAGTTAACCTGCAAACCCTGAAGAAAATAAGCTGAAATCTTTTACGATTGTGTTACCTGTCCGTTTCACTAAGAAGGGAGAATGTCTACAGCTAGAGTTTCTTTCTATTGTATTAAGACAGAAATAATTACTAGGTTTAAAATGTAAAAGTGTTAATTGTTTTACAACTTCCAGTTTCAGGCAAGCTTCTAAGAGATAAGTCTCAGCTTCTAAGAGATAAGACATGTTAAATTCTGTTGGTATCTGTTTAGTCTGGGAACTACAGGCAGGTGGCAAATAGTGATGTCATCTAGCTAACCCAGCAGTAATGTGTGTTATTAATTTAAGAACTATCTTAGAGAGAAATACTGGGCATTTTGTATCTTGTCTTGGAGCTGAAAACATCCATCTTCAGCAATTCTCATCTGTATGAGAATTGATGGACATGCTCCACCTAAAACAAAACAAATCCCAGAGAGCCACACACTCTAGAGATATAACCCTCACCACAACAATAAATAGGACATGCTGGAGGGATAGATTCCTATCCCAGAGACTCCCCATGCTTTGGAACACAATTCCAATATACATCAGACAGAGCCCCTCACTAACACTCTTCAAGAGAAACCTTGACAGTTGGATGGTAATCAGAAAATTTACCCTGGGGATCACTGCACTGGCTCTGCAGGACAGAGGCACAAGGAACTAATCTAAGAGGGTGGCGAAAGCCAACACATTCTGGCTAGGCTTATAAATGCCCTTGGGCAGATAGCCTAGTACTTACCTATAAACCTATGAACCTATGTATTTGCCTTGCTGTATAAGTAAGACTTAGATCATAGTATCTTTCTTAGAAATAGATAGGAACTTAGTAAGATTAGAGTAGCTGGTTTCTATATTTCTGAGACATTCTGCAATGTTGTTTTAAAGTATTTCCTGTGATTCTGAACTTTGTTGTCACTGTATTAAGTTATTGAGTATTGTCTTGTTCTGTTATTATTTATTATTAAATATAGTTAAACCTTTTAATTGTGGCTGGTATGTTAGAGATATTTAAGCTCTTAAAGTACTTGCATATGTATTTGATGACACTGTAGGGGCCACGCCTAAATAGCTTCATGTCTTGGACACACTTTCCATTTGGATAATAGTAACATTGCACAGTAGAATTGGTCACCCTTTGGGAAAAGCCTTATAGTAGCTGATAAGAGCTTGTTGGTTGCAATGCTAACTTATATTATGGGCAGAAGGGGGCATAGCTAGTGAATCTGTGCCTGCCTTCCCCAGGAGTGTATGTGTGCTTGAATATACATTTAATTTCAAAGTGTATGTGTCAGCTACTTGGCCAGAGACACAAAGCACTGGTTGGACAGAAAGGATGTTGGAGGTTTTGGCTTGACTGCTTGGCTGAGATCTCAAACCTATAGCTGTGCCAGTAGGGAGTCTTATTGGGGATCTAAAGAGAGAGGGAGAAACCAGCCCCACACTGACTGTGATCTCTGTGTGCTCTTAAGGGAAATTGTACTTTACTGTGTGTGTATTTATTATCCTTTCCCTATATGGACACCCTTCACTGGTGTTAGTGGTGAGGATTGAGGCTCCTTAATTACTGGGCCAGTGCAGGGGTGTCACACACATGCACACACCTACCTCTCACTTGTACATTTGTCTGCAGTCCAAATGTCTTCTGGAATTCAAATTCCATGCGGGTGCTGAAGATGAAGACATTAACCATCAGTCGCACTTAAATAAATAATAAAAAAAAGTATATATATATATATATATATATATATATATATATATATATATATATATATATATTTTTTTTTAATTGAAACAAAATTAATCTCTCAGCCAGCCAATTCCAGGGGGGGGGGGGGGGGTAAGTGCAGTTGCCCTTGCATTGAAGCCTCTTATTTTCATTTAACCCTGCTGCGCTTACCAATTACCACCTGTATTGCTATTTTGCATTATGATGGCTATACTGAGTCATGACTAAGGTTAACAAGTGCAATACAGTTAACTAAATAGCTGCTATTCACTAGTCTCTATTCTGAATCTTAACGGTGAGGGGGTCTGATGGTGGGTATTTATTTATTATTTATTATTGGGATTATGAGTGTTGAGCATGGGGGCGGCCATGGTGGTGCAGCGGTTAGTGCTACCACCTCACAGAAAGAGGTTCTCTGGTTCGATCCTCGGCTGGGGTGCCTTCTGTGTGGAGTCTGCATGACCTCCCTGTGGTCGCGTGGGTTTCCTGAGAGTGCTCTGGTTTCCTCCCACATCCCAAAAACATGCTGTAGGTGGATTGGACACTCTAAATTGGCCATAGGTTTGAGCGTGTGCATGTGTGTGCCTTCTGTGGAAGGTTGGGTGCCGAGTTGGCAACTCGACACTGTAAAACTGCACTGCCAATCATGAGCGGACAGATGATCCGCTGTGGCGACCCCTAACCAGGAAAAGCCGAAAGAAGAAGAAGTATTGAGCATGTTTATGTAATATGAACCACCTCTTACATTTCATATGTGTTGTTTATTTTCTTTCTTGTGTTATTCTCTGATACTGCTGTATCTATGTTATTTGTGCTGCATTTCTCTTATGAGTCACATTTGTAATTTCATTTAGGCTGCACTTGTGTGGTCATAAATGACAATAAAGTTTATTTGAATGTTTGAATATTTTGTATGAATCTATGGATTAAGCTGCTTAAAACTACAAATTAGGGTGCAAGGTAGGTGCAGGAGAAGATCAATATTATTGGTGAGTTACGGCACAGTATAGGGTTAAGTTAGGTGGCACAATAGAGGAAGGGAGAAGGGTGAGAGACAGAGCACAAACCAAGTTGTTGTTTTATTTAAGTTTGTATTGGTTTACTTTGGTTAAAAATGTGAATAGTTAATGATGTAGCTAGTACTGCAACCTTGCACGTCTATCTTAAGTTATAGTTATACTAGATTTTAAATGATCATTGCATGTTTTATCTTGAAAAGATCAAATATGACCATAAGCATGGGAAAAATAACAGCATATTGCAAGATTAATGTAACACTCTATATTTCAATAACTGTAAACTTTGGTGGTAGGGTCATTTGTCCGTATTAGTTGGGGTCAATATACATGTAGATATTAAAGAATATTATGGGCAGCTTCCTGGATAAGTGCAGCATGAATGGGAATTGCACTATGGTGTGGATGTACCGGAAGTTATTAATAAAGGTTTACAGCAATAAAAAAGATTAAAGGCTGGAAGTAAGAGAGAAGGACAGAGACAAAAATGGGAACTGACCAGAGGACTGGATACTAGGTGATCAATTCAGGAGTGATCACGATGGTGGTGGGATGGGACCATGTCTCTCTACTTACTTTCAAGGTAGTAGTAGCAGTTATTTATGTAATATAAATATGTTTTAATACATACATAGTAAATATTTTGTCACAATAAGAATGTATTGTCTGACCAGCTGGACCACGGTAGCTATGAAATACTCTGACATAAGCAAAATGGAGTGATATGTAAGGGATATATTTTTTTTGTTTGTTTTCTTTGTGCATGTGTGTGTGTGTGTGTGTGTGTGTGTGTGTGTGTGTGTGTGTGTGTGTGTGTGTGTGTGTGTATGTGCGTGTGGTGCAGGTGCACTTTTTTCTGCGAGATAGGAAAGCGGGTGAAAAAAGTCAGGGATGAATGAGAAGTTAGTTAGCAGATAAAACACACATGACTGACAGGGCATGGCTTAATACACTGAGGGAGGGGAACAGATTGGTGATGGTGACATCAGACAAACAGATGGAAGACAATGATAAAAGATGGATTGTATAATATAACAGGGTTGGTGTCAGACACAAAAGAGAGGTAGGGGCAGCAGGTATAGGGATAGAATGTGGTATTTCAAGATGCATAGCCCACCTCAGACACATTGGGAAATATTCTCACCCCAGGACCTGTCACCACTGGGTCCTGCCTTAGTAATTGGAGTCAGTGGTGGGCAGGAATGCACATCAGCAGTACACAGGAACATGGTTTTAATACAGGCAATTTGGGCATTGATCTTACTGTCCAAGATCTTCCCCACAAGCTCTGACAGTCCCTGATGAATAAGGAAATTAACCCCCCCCCACTGGCACCATAACCAGTGGGTACCAGTACATCTTCACTCAGGGCAGAGCAACCTGACACAGGTACTACAGGTAGAGCAGAGCTACCTGACACAGGTACTACAGGTAGGGCAGAGCTATCTGATACAGGTACTACAGGTAGGGCAGGAGCATACCTCTTAACTGTACAGCTTTTCACAGAATGTCCAGATTTTTGCCTGATACTGTGCAGTGGCGCGGTAGTAGCATTCAGCATTGTCGCCTCAGAGCAAGAGTTTCTCCGGTTCAATTTCTGGCTGCAGTGCCTTCTGTGCAAAGTCTGCATGCCCTCTCTGTGTTCATGTGGGTTTCCTCTGGGTGCTCTGGTTTCCTCCCACATTTTAAAGACATGTATCTGGAGCATTTCTCCCTGGGCTGCCGCTAAAAATTGTCTTTGTTTCAAGTCAGACTTTCCCAATAAACAAATGTTAAATAAATAAAATATTTTGGTCTGTTTCTCATAATATTGTGGTTTTCTGCCAAATCTTTGGCAAATCATTGACAGTCAAAGTCAGAAAATAATGACAGACATTTGAGTTTTAAACTTAGGCCCTTCAGCAAATTAATGCTAATGCAAAACTTGCTATTCTACCAATTTTCTAAGTTTGTAATAGCAATATTTAAAAAGTATCCCTAGTTTTGGGCCTTTGTCTCCCCACTATTTATGACTTTGTCCAGATTTCTTGCTCTCAGAAGTTGTGAGGTATGAGCAGAAGGTGTAAGGCATCTCTGGCAGGCTGTGATCTAGGTTTGCTGGGTGCCACATGTGGTGGCGATGATACCGCCACTGACACCTGAGGTGGGACAATAGTGCCACCTGTGATGGAGATGATACTGCCACTGCCACCTGAGGTGGGACAATAGTGCCAGATGTGGTGGCGATGATACTGCCGCTGACACCTGAGGTTGGACAATAGTCTGTGCCCAAGTGTTCCATCCAGGTCCCTGTGTTGCTGCTTATAACAATAAGATAAATGGAGAAATTAAAAAAATAAATAAATACATAAAAAGTTATGAAAAAAAAGGCTGAAGGTTGAAAGATGCAAAAGTTATGAAAATAGTGTTCTTAAGTATTATTTCAGTTTTTGCAATAATATGTTAATTGGCATTTACTGTTACACAGAACCAGTAAGCCAGTGATGGAACATGAAGCAGATCCAACAACGATTTTATTGACACAAATAACAAAGGTTAAGCGTTTTCTTCCCTCAAGTAATAGGGGACTTCCTCAGAACAAATGTAAGGTTCTCAAACCCAGCCTTAAATAAAAATAGATCAACTAATTACTCAATTATTTACATAATTACATTAATTTAAAAATAATTTTAAAGAAAAACACACTAATATACATTCAAAAGTTGAATTGAACATTGTAATACAATAGTAATAAATATGTATATACAAGTAAAACATACTTAAAAATACATATTAAAAATACAGATTGATAAATGTATGTGTATATATGCGTATATGTTTAAAAAATATATATGTATATTGATAGATTCCATTCTGAGGTAATAAAATCCTATTCACCATAAAATGAATGATAAAAATTAAATTTTGAAAGAAACTAAATTTGGAAAACTGTAAACACACATTGTGTGGAATAAATCATATGAGACATAATTTTATAAAAGTATAAATAAATAGTAGATAATGAATAAAATAAAATATAAATAACCATAAAAATGATGAAAATTATGAATAAACATAAGGATTATAAGAATTAACCCAAGATGTTTTTGAGCTTAAGAACACTAGAAATACTGATGGCTTCATTAATGCCAGGATAACTGGTGGCATTAAGCCTCAACTGCCATCTTAACTCACATAATTGTAAATGTGTGTCCAATACACGACCCTGTGGGTCCTGAATTAACTGTTGGATTACAAAAAAAAACAAAATTCATGATTTTTATACATACATATGTGTCTTGCTAATGCATTTGTGGATTTTCCATGTTTTATGTCTAATAAATGTTCTCAAATCCTATTCTTGAATAACCAAGCTATTTTTCTTTCATAAAATATAGGACAATGTGAACATTTAGCAACATAAACAACATTCACAGAACCACAATTAAAATTTCCATTAATGCTTAGGAATTTTTCGTTCAGTCCAAATTTTTCCCGTCTCCAAAATATGTGGGCAAAATTATTTGCATCGGTTACATTTAAAATTACCTTTTGGTCTATTAGACCCACTTACGCTTATATATGTGGATGCTTCCAATAAATTCTTAAATGCTTTATCCTTCTTAAAAACGACTTTGAGTTTGGGACCTACTTTTGTGCCACATTACTGTCAAATTGCAAAATGTCCCAATTGTTAAAAATTACATCAGCTATATCCATTGCATCTTGATTATAACACGTAATGAAACCTGAATGAAATCTTGCAAAATCATTACTAATATCATTGTTATCATTATTAATTACTATTATCTATACCGTTTTTTAAAATTGATTTATAAATTCCCCTGTGCCTCTTATGTGTAACTTCATTACTTATCTCTGCTAATATAACATCAGGGTATCCCCTAGCTTTAAACATATCTGAAATGAATTTTAACTCAACCAAAAACATTGTGTCAGAACTCACCATCCTGGCTGCTCGAACCATTTGGCCCTTAACATTAGAATTTTTTGAGAGAAAGGGTGTGCACTAGTATACTCCAAGTATGAGTTAAAAAATGTGGGTTTCCTATAAATACCTGATTCCAACTCCTTCCCACATCTAATAGTTAAATTAACATCCAAATATGTAATGTTTTCCCAACTGTACTGGTGGGTGAATTTAAGGAAACTAACAGTATGATTAATGTATTCTAAAAATTGTGTCAATTCAATTTCACTGCCCTTCCATAAAATAAATATGTCAACCAGGAATCTTGTGTAAAATATAATATTTGAGTAATAGACATTTTGAAAAACAAACTGCTGCTCCCAATAGGACATAACGTAGTTTGCAAAACCTGGGGCACAAGCTGCACCCATTGTAACCCCCATTTTTTGTTTATAATACTGTCCCTCGAAGTAATGATAATTATTCTGCAACACTACTTCCATAAGGGTCACAAATAAATTAATGTCATCCTGGTCATAATATTTAGTTTTATATAACTGACTCTCTAGCCATTCTAAACTCTTATCATGTAATGTGACCATAAACAGAATGACAACATTTATGGTGACCATAATAACTGTTTCGTCAATTTTTATTTTTCCAGTTTTTTCCAAAAATTGCCAAGAGTCCTTGCATATATAAGGGAATGCCCTTAGACCCAATTGTAGCTTCTGGTCCAAATATTTACTAATAAAACAAATTTTTGCCCATTGGCCATCAACTATAGGTCTGAATTGTGGATTTCTTATACCCTTATGGACCTTAGGTATGCCAAAGATATTAGGGATCATCGGATGCTTATTGTTCAAGTATACATGTACCTCCTCATTAATTTGTCCCTGAAATAACATGTTGTCCAGTAATAAATCAATTTTTTTATACATGACATGAATTTCATTCAGGGAGCTTTCCATGTATGCACCGTCAGTCAAAACCGCATTCATCCTGTCCACATAATCTACCCTATTCATTATCACTATCCCATTCCCTTTATCAGGCTTCATAATATGTATATCTACATCACTTGCTAAGTTTCATAAAAGTGTTTCCTCCTCGACAGTCATATTAGTCTGCCCCTGTCGATTTTTGTCATCAAGAATCCTACGTATGTCTTTCTCACATTTGTTCTTATATAAACTAATAATGTGATTTAAAGGGGGGTTAAATGTACTTGGTCTCTTTATTTTTTTAATGTTCACATTTTCACCCCCCCCCCAGTCACATTATTCTGATGGTGAAACCAAACTCTAAAATCCAATTTTCTGGTAAAGCATTTTAAATCAATTAATGTGTTATCAATTTTCACCCTTCTGTAGGGTACAAATGTCAACCCCTTAGCTAAAAGGTTGGCAAATCTTACATCTACTTCCTTAGATGAATAATTGTAAACTTTAAAATCGTTGTTTTCATTAAATACAATCTTTGGTTCCATGGCATTCACCATTTCATCCAAACCTTCGGTGTTAATTTCCCTGTAATTAACAGTATCACAGTCAAAAATGTGATTAAAAAAATTTTCAACATTTTTGTGCTTAAGTAACTTACAGTCAATATCAGCAGAATAAACGGAGGTTTGATATAAAACAGATTGAATTCCTCATACTTAAGTAACCTCAGTTGTGTCAGAAAATTGCTATCCTTTTACATTATTATTAATGGAACATGCAGCAAAACCTGGTAAACAACCACAAGAAGCCGACATGAAGTCTCTAGATGGAATATCTATAGGGTAATATAATTCCAAGGCCATGTCCATTAAGTCTTCTGCTGTTGGCTCCTGTTCCTGTTGTTCTTTAGCCTCGTTCCTTGAACCACATAATCCCAATAGGTTTTGAGTAAAAAATGATTTTGTTGTTCCTTTTCTTTTATTCTTTCTGACCGTCAGATGTTATCTTCATTAACTGCAATCTGCACACTAGTTGCATTACTGGTCGCTGTATCTGACGTCACTCGTTCCTCATTATCAATCATGCGATTGGCTTGCTGATTATCGTTACCATCGTTACCTTGGGACAATGGATATACTCTTTGTTTTGCATATTCATTTAAGTCCCTCTTAATTTTATTTATTTTACGATGGTAAATTGTGTCACAGATCTTAGCAACACTATTAAACGTATTGTCAAATGCTAATTGACGAGAATTAAAAGACAGATCATTTTGAATTTCATCTTTTAATTTATCTAAATGTTTGGACATTTTATCAATTGACAACAAATTGTATTTAAGTATCAATTTCATTATTTGCAAGCCAGTGTTGTCAAATAAGGCATGCAAATACTGTAAAAGTTCAACATTACCTTCGGATCCATTGGGGTATTTCCATAGACTTAAACCCCGTGGAACCATTTCAGTTTCAATGTTCTGTAAGTAAGAAACCTCCAACTGAAGTTTCTTATAAGAAAGTAGATTCTTTTCAAACAATTGTATTTTCTCGGCTATCCTTGTTGCTTCGGGTTGAAACGTACCTTCCTGTCTCCTTTCAAACCCAAATACAAACGTGTTATTCTTCTACTGTAACGATTTTTCCAAATTACCGTTCGACTCTTCAGTCCTAACGGATGAATGTTGTGATAAATTCTCCTGCTGCACCTCGTTGTTATTAGATGCTAAACAATCAGTAGATGTTGGCTGGGTCAAAGGAAAACCAAAGCTGCCATACAAGTTGGCAGTATTTTCATGCTTATCCATTAAATTTTGAACCTGGTTAGTATGTACAGCTAATCTGTTGCAACAGTTCAAATATTTCTGTGTTGGTAGTGTCTGTCGTATCCATCTCTGTGCTGAAACCAAACCACAACCACTACGAATACCAAACCACAGAACCAGTAAGCCAGTGATGGAACATGAAGCAGATCCAACAATGATTTTATTGAAACAAATAACAAAGGTTAAGCGCTTTCTTCCCTCTAGTAATAGGGGACTTCCTCAGAACAAATGTAAGGTCCTCAAACCCAGCCTTAAATAAAAATAGATCAACCAATTACTCAATTATCTAGATAAAGAGGCTGAAGGTTGAAACATGCAAAAGTTATGAAAATAGTGTTCCTAAGTATTATTTCAGTTTTTGCAATAATATCTTAATTGGCATTTAATGTTACACACCTATGTCTGCCACTGTTATTATTCTATTCCAAGTTTTGTACACCATTCAAACCAAATAACATTTTTTTTATTTAATCTGTCAGTCTTTTGTGTCACTGGATGTTCTACTTATGTCAGGTTGTAAACTTTTAAAAGTCAGTAAGCAGGGCATTACCTAGGCATGTCACATATCTTTCAGAGAACAGGTGTCAGTATCCCACATTTCAGTTTATTACATCAGTAGAAATCAATGATCTACATCCACCTTCCAGGATTCAAACCGATGCATATGTCAGTCACAGTCTAACAATGCTACATAAGCTCTCTGACAAAAATCTGTGAAAATATATTAAATGTAATGGACTACACTTAAAAACTGGAAACAATATTGCACAATAACATCCCACTCTCATTCAATTAGAGCCATGCATGCAGAGTACCGAACTGGACATTTCACATCATAAGTACATTGAGCCATGAAAGACCAGAATCCCCTTAAAATATTTATGTCATTTTTAAATTTCAGATGCATTGATGCCAATCTCAGCAGTGTGACTGGTGGGAAAGTCTTAATGCATGAGCAGCTTTTTTTGTTTTTAGCATGGGATGAGAATTGTCATCACCAACTGCTCACCAATAGCTATCTATGTTTCTCGATGTCAAGAGTCGCACACCATATAATGAAAAAATTTTTTTAAAAAGCTGGTTTTCAGGCAATCTGTGCACTGGTGTGAAACATTGAGGTGAGCAGATGGTTGAACCAGGTGTTAATGGAAAGGTTATGTAGAGTTATTTGATTTCAACGCCACTTTAATGTGTTAAACATGGAAATCCTTAATCCCTGTGTTCCTTACTGTGAATATATATATATATATATATATATATATATATATATATATATATATATATATATATATGTGTGTGTGTGTGTGTGTGTGTATACGTGCGTGCATGCTCATTGCTTACTACAACTTCCAGAATGACCATTGCTAGCAACTTGCATAGAATGTGGAACTCTCAACTTACATTAATATTAGACATAACAGCAATATGTTGACCAGAGTACTGACACCTTGCAAACACATTTCGCAGACTCCTTCAAACGTGACAACATAGTTTTCAACAGTTACTTTTGCTGTATTGACAATATTTACTACTATTTAACATATCTATATTTTAAAACTAATATTGAAGAACTGAAATGTGTGACAGACCATCAAAGTGTAAGTTCTAATAGCATGATTCTTTTAAAACTAAATGTGTAACATTAGCCATAATGAGGTACACCTAGAAGGTATGATCTTGGCAAACTCACAATACCTAGTATTAATTCTTCTCTCAAAGTTCTCAGAAGCATGCTTGGCCTTGTGCAGGCCTCAACGTGTATACCTGCTTTACTCATTGTGTAACCATGGTGTATACCAGCTTTACTCATTGTGTAACCATGGTGTATACCTGCTTTACTCATTGTGTAACCATGGTGTATACCCGCTTTACTCATTGTGTAACCATGGTGTATACCCAAATTACTCATTGTGTAACCATGGTGTATGCCCGCTTTACTCATTGTGTAACCATGGTGTATACCCGCTTTACTCATTGTGTAACCATGGTGTATACCCGCTTTACTCATTGTGTAACCATGGTGTATACCCGCATTACTCATTGTGTAACCATGGTGTATACCCGCATTACTCTTTGTGTAACTGATGAGATTCAGAAAAGCTAACAAGTGGAGGCCTCGTTAGCATACACATCATGTCCAGATGGGGAAATCTGCATGACATAAGTATAAAATGGAAAAGAGGTGATCACTGCCCTATGGAAGGAGACAATGCACATTACAGAAAGATAACTATTGCAGAAACCTACTGCTACATAACAAGAGTCTGAGGACTTTGAGGTATGTGTTACCTGTATTTTTGGTCAGTATTAGCATATAGATGTCCTGTGTACTTGTACGTTATACACAGTGATGTTAATTATTGTTGTGGACATAAGTTGCCATGTGCAGGTCTATATCTCTTCATCAAATCACAAATCAGCAAATGCCTATTTGTTGAACACATATTCATTGAATCCACTAATCATCGAATGGAGTTTACACTGAAATTTTTCCTAGGGCAAACAAACGGCTGGCCACGATCTGGAATATTCCCTTTTCCCCACTGTAGTGCAATCTCAGAGTTGGTATATTAAGTTAGGGGTTGGGGGGCAGAGCCCTCCAAATCGGGAGGTATGGGGGAGTAGCCTGCCACCTGGGTAAGTGTTAAGTTTTATTGTTTTGCCCACGGTCACTAGGGTGGCCTAACATGGGTTTCTCTAGGAAAAATTTCACTGCAAATTCCGTTTGATGACTAGTTGTTTCAATGAATAGGTGTTCAATGAATAGGCATTCACTGATTTGTGATTCAACAAAGTGATATAGACCCACTGTGTGCTATTGTCATGTTGACTAACTTCACACGCCTCCAGGTTTTTCTGCAGTTACATCCCACGGATGCCTTTAAGCATCAGATATTGCTTGTTCATATTTGCGTCAATAATTCCAAAGCCATGCTACACCCAGGGCACTGAAAGATTTCATCTTAAAGCTTAATTGCCTGAAAATGTATTTGTATTCATATTTGCTCTCTGTCTAGTGCATCTGAAGAGATATTGGATAGTATTTGCATGCTATTTATCTGTATTGTAATAAATGTTCACATTTCTCTAAATATTTCAACAACTTAGGACAGACAGAACTGCTTAGTCTGATATGAACGTTCACAGCTTTCTAATGAAAATGCTGATAGCGATATGTATTGCTTGAATGATTAGTGAGATATTATAGCATACCTGTCAATGTCTTAGTGCAAGACATCTCATCAAAACATAAATTAATGGGGGGACAAAGGCCCGAAAATAGGGACCGATTTTAAATACTGCTCCTATAGTCTTAAGAGAGTTTCTAGAATACTTGGACTTGTGTCATGGTACATTTTCTAGGGGACATGAAGTGTGAAACAAGTATGAATCTCAAATGTATGTCATTGTTTAGTGACTTCAGTTCTGAGTGATTTGCTGAAAACCACAAATTTATGAGAAACAGATCAAAAATAAGAGGCAAAAATCTGGACATTCTGTGAAAACATAGTTGACAGGTATGATTGTAAACTATTTTTACTGTGGCTTATAAAAGCAGGTTTAAGACCTAGAATGAAAGTTTTTATGAATGAATTTGTCTACTTAACTTTAAAAAATTCTTAATACTTAATTAAGTAAATTCAATTGTTGACTGTGTCTTTGCTTTTTAAATAGAGTTGCTTGATGTAATTTGTGTTTAGATTACACTGAAGAAGGGTTTTGTACTTGAAAGCTTTGTGTACTGTGCATGAAGTAGCATTTTTGCTATTAAATTTATTTGATTTCCTATGTTGTTTGTTCAGCTTCTTTGGATGTTTTTCTGTTTTTACTGTTGACTACGTTCACATGAGCTCTGCTCCTTACTTGCTGTTTGGTTTATTTTTGGAATAAGAATCGTGAGTTGGGAAGCAATCTAAACTAAACTGAATTATGACACAGCCTGTTGTTCCTGAAATGCAAATGAACATGCATGCTTTCTTCCGAGAGGATAATCGATCTTTGGGGGACATGCTGACGATGCGTGTAAATCCTCTTTTACAAAATATAAATACATCGGCTTTAAATTCGGTGAGTGATTCTAGCACTGATAACTCCTCATTCATTCACCAATTGTCCATACTAAAGAAAAAAAATTGCAGGCTTTTAAATGTCTGCAATGGCAAATGATGAGTTTCCAAGCTTATTTGAAGCTTGCAATAGTACCAAGAAGGTTACGAATTTTGAAAATGCCTACCTATGGAAATGTGTATTCTATCCTTCTAAGGAAGTGACAATGACTAAATTTAAAGATAAATTCTGATTACATGCAACTAATGAATCACTTTTTCCTTGATGCAGAAAAGGAGTTGCATGCAGTGATTTTTACATTAGAAAGTAACATTTCAATTTTGCCTTGTTTCAAAGCTAATACTGAAATATATAATAGAATGTTAGAAAGCTTAAGATCCTTTGATAGACATCTTCTACAGATGAAAAGGCACACACTAAACCAAGGTATAAATGATTTTCAGCATGGACATGTTTTTTTCTTGGCCAAAGGGAAGAGGTGAAATACTAAAAAAATCACACAGAAAGGCTTCATGTACAACCTATATGATTTTGAATTACTGGAACCTAGAAATACCATTATAGCCAAGCAGAGTTCAAAACGTCCTAGGCTATCTTTGGCAGACATTGTTTTGACCAACGAGAGAATTTCAGAGGTAGGGACAAGAGAAGTGATTGGAGGGAATATTTGTAATCCCCCACTCATTGGTGAGAATTTTCAGCATCTACAGAATTCATTAAAAGTACAACTACTGGAGAAGGTGGAAACCAGGCAGAGAACGTTGTCCAGAAGGAGAAGAAAAGGAAGAGGTGAAGGAGCAAGAAGAAATTACAATGGCCAGAGCCACACAGCTGTTCAAACAACAGAAGATAAGTAATGAATGTGCTATTGTTAATTTACTTTAATGTTAACCAAAAGTGACTATTCCTCTATTACAAAATATAATGCAATTTATACTGAGCAGCAGTGATTTGCTGGAAATGGCTTTAACTGACTTAAAATTTAAATATTAAGCTGATTTTTAAAGACACTGTTAATGTTGATAATAAACTTAAAAAGTCTATCTAATACTTTTTTATCACAATGTGTGTGAAAAACACATTTGTGAACTGTATAGCAATGATAAGTTTTTTTAACAAATATAATTTAACAAAAGATGAATTGTATTACTTTGGTTACAGAATATTTTGAACATTGTGATAAAGCAAGCAGTCAAAGGTGGGTCATAGTAATTTTAGACAAAGTTGCATATTTAACTAGTATGAATAATTTTTTAAAAGATGAAAATGTATTTAAAAAAAATAGTTCCTTGATACTAATGTCTTTTGGCTTTTCCTGGTTAGAGGTTACCAAAGTGGAACTCTGGTCCGCTAATGACTGGCAGTGGATTTTACAGTGCTGAGCTGCCAGCCCAACCCACAACCTTCAAAGAAGGCACACCCATTCATGCACGCACCTACCTGCATGTCTTTTAAACATCACTTGGCCATGGGGAGGATGTGCAGACTCCACATGGAAGGAGCTCCAGCTGAGAATGGAATGGGATAACCACTTGCTCTGAGGAGACAATGCTAATCACTGCACCACCATGGCTCGTATTACATAATATTGTATATAGAGCTAATAATCTTATTTATGAGTTATAATTGTCCAGTGATATTACTCTGGAATTGTTTAATTGTTTGTCTGTACCACATCATGTCACCCCTTTCCTTTATGGACTCACTAAAATACATAATGATCCACAAATTTCATCAATGAGACCCACTGTGTTAGGGAAAAGTGGGTCACTGAGCCTATTTCCTTATATCTTGAACATGTTTTAAGTCCATATTTCAGTATAGTTAAAAGTTATGTCAAGGATACAGGTGACTTCCTTGACAAGTTATGCCAGTAGTATGAAACTAATGCTCAGTCTTGCTTTTATTTTGTCACCCTTGATATTACCTCCTTATTTACTGTTATACCCAATGAGTATGGAATAGAGATGATTAGAGAGCTCCAATGCTATAATGGTGGTTTAATTGAAAGGGAAATAGTAACCATTTGCTCCCTGTTAGATGTTATATTGAGTAACAAAGTATCTTTGTTTGAGCAGGATTTATACCACCAAGTTTCTGGAGTTGCTATGGTGTCCTCTATCACAAATACACCAGTTTGGCTGTGAGTCATTGGGAAAATGAAAATATTGTAATGCTACTAGCAGGTTCATAGGTAGGTAATAGGCTATTGGCCCAAGGGACTAAGTAAGCCTAGCCAACAATGCTCCCTGGCTTACACCACCCAAGAAAGTTAATTTCCTGTGCCCCTGTCGAGCAGAGCCACAGAAGTGATCCCTGGGGTGAATTTCCTACTTCCCATCCACTCATCAAGATTTTTATTGAAGAGTGCTAATGAGGAACTTTGCTTGACATAGATGGGTTGCTTGTTCCAGAGTATAGGAAGTCTCTGGGACAGGAATCAATCCCTCCAGCATGTCCTGTTTATTGTGGTGGCAAGGTTTAGGTCCCTAGAGCATGTAGCTCGGAGGGATTGGGATTTCTTTAGGTGTAGCATGTTCAACAGCTCAAGGTTTACATAGCTTTATATGTTAGTCAGAGATCTCCTTGGAGTAGGCGATATGCTACAGAGTAAAGCTGGAGTATTTAGAGATGGTCAGTGTAGAGCATCTGTTTGAGGCTAGTAATCCTCTTTGTGAGGTCCTTCTGTGGCCTTTCCAGCTGCTGCAGATGTCTTGTGAGGTGCATTCCAGAAGGGACATTGTACTCAATAATGGGTCTAATGAGTGCTGAGTAGAGGGGAACAATGACCTCTTTTTCCTGGATGAGAACCTTTTGCGATGAGGTGTGTCATATAAAAGGATTTCTTGACTACTGTGGTGATGTGATTATCAAAGGAGAGACTACTACCCACCTGGGTCCCAAGGTCTCTTATCACACATTCAGCATTAACTAGACTGCCATTTATGTGGTAGTTTATGCGTACAGAATTTTTGCCAAAGGGTATGACAATGCACTTTTTGGCATTGAACTTGAGGCCATGGCTCTCACACCAGGCATCTGTCTCAGTAAGGTCCTTTTTAGGATGTCCACATCATTTGGAGACTCGACTATAGCTCCTAGCTTTCAGTTATCTGCGAAGATTACCAGAGGCCTTCTGTGTTAGCCTGTACTTCAGAGAAGTAGATACTAAACAGGAGAGGTCCCAGGACTAAACCCTGTGGTACTCCACTTGTTACTGGTTTGAAGTCAGATTTTGGGTTCTGTCAGTGAGTCAGTTGGCAACCCATCTTGTGACATAGGGATTTATACCTAGTTTAGTGAGTTTAGCTATAATTCCAGAATAGAGGATGGTGTCGAAAGCCTTGGCGAGGTCAAGATAGGTTGTGAGAACCACCTTACCCTCATCTACATCTTTGGTGACTGCCTCAAAGAAGTTGATCAGGTTCAGAAGGCATGATCTGCCTTTCACAAAGCCAAACTGTGTGGGTCCAGAGTTTGGAGGTTACCAATGTCTTTGTTTATGAGTTCCATGATTATACGGTCCATGGCCTTGCAGACCAGGCTTATCAGGCTAATGGGGCAATAGTTCCCAGGGTCAGTGATGGCTCCCCCTTTGTGGAGTGGGATATCTGTTGCTGTATGCCATTCAGTGGGCACAAAGCCTGACATGAGACTATGATTGAACATAGTGCTTAGGTGGGGAGCCAGTTCATTCTGAAGTTTGTGTAAAATGCAGCCTGGGATGTTGTCCAGTACCATGGATGCTGTGTTTTTGGTTTTAAAGTGTGCAGCTTTTACCTGCATATATATGATTACAAGGACTCTGCATTCTTTCTGTATAGATTTGGGCCCTTTAGGGGGTGTGAGGGGGGTAAAGTTAGCACTGAACCTATCTGCCAGGATGTTGGCAATATAAGTTAGTTCTGTAATTTTCATGCTATTGTGCTGTAACTCAGAGCAGATCTGGATGTTGCCATTGAGATTCTTGACATAGCTATGGAATGCTTTGTGGTTGCCCTTAGAATCGGTGGCGATTTTGTTTTCATAGCTAGCTTTGGAGGATCTTATAAGGGATCTCAGCTTCTTACTAAGGCTGAACAGGGAGCTCCTCTACTCATGGGATTTTACTCTCTTTGCAACAGTTTCTTCCTTCTGTTGTAGAGTTTGTTTATGGCAGGGGACCACCAGATTGGCTTCCTTTTTTGGAGGATAGCGTCTTGGCTCGGTTTGGGATAGCACAATCCATGCTCTCATGTAATTGCTTATAGAGTGCATCTGTGTAGGATTCAGTAGTCATAACTGTATTGTCCATGTGCATGGGTGTCATGATGTTCGCCACTTCTGTCTTAAGAAGAATGAAGTTGGCTTTGGAGAAATTATTTACCTTGGTTTCCTTAATGGTGGGTGGGGGCGGGATGTGGATATCTAGGGTGATTAGCTTATGATTGGATCTGACCAACGAGGAGTTGATTTCAGGTGTGGAACACTGGTCACTCATGTTGGTAATGACTAGGTCTAGGATATTGTTGCCCCTGGTGGGGGTGTAGATATGTTGATCAAGGGCATTGGAATTTATGAATTCCAGAAAGTGTTGAGCAAAGGAGTTAGTACATGAGTAGTTTTCCCAGTTAATGGTGGGGTAGTTGAAATCACCCGTTATTAGGGTGTTTGGTTAAACCCTAATATTTTCCAGTATATCAAGAAAAGAGGAGTAGGAATCCTGGAGCATGATGGGGGATCTGTAGCTAGCTACAATTTGGATTGCAGTTTTGCCCAGAGTTAGTTGCACTTGGATAACCTTGGATGCATTCTGCTGAGCAACTAGCCTGGAGGTGTGGATATCCTTAATGAATATGGACATATCTCTGCCTTTGGTGTTCTGGTCCAGGTTAGATGGCCGAAATGTGTGGTATGAGTTATAGCCTGCTTATGCAGGGGTGCTCTCTAGAGCCTTGAACCAGGTCTCAGTCACTGCACAGACATCGATGTTCTCCATTTTAAGGACTGCCTAGAGTGAGTGCATTTTGAGATTTAGACTTCTAGCATTGAGTAACATTACCCTCAGATTTTGCTTGCCTGTTCCTGTTATGGTGGTGAATTTGTCATTTGAACCTGACTAAAAAAGGCACTATAGGCATGGCAGGACCTTTAGCCAGTATCCTGAATCCCAGGGGCGACAGGTGCAGGCCATCTCTGGCAAAGCATCGTGGTCTGTCAACCATTTCGTTCCAGGCAGATACTGGATCCCCTTAGAATGACATGAGAAGCTTAGCCAATTTTTGAAGTCAATCATTTTGTCCTTGTACTGTGGTATCATTCTGGGTGATGGCAGGATGCTACTCAGGGCTAGGGTCATAACTGCCTGAGCTACAAGATCGGAGATCTCTTCCCTGTCTCTTTTCATGTAGTCCAGGGAGGTACGTCTCAGGTCTTTAACACCAACATGGACAATGACAGTCAAATTTGTACTTGTTATGGAGTGACCTGAGTCCGAAAATGTTTTTGTGTTTCTATGTGTGGATTTTGGTGGTGTAGGTTTAGTGGGACTATGTGATGAGTGTGGTGTGGTGTAAGTGTTTACCTTCTCCTCTTGACTGTCAAGTTCAGTCTCAGTTGGAGAGAGTTTTACCTCCAGTTTGGCTAGATAAGTGCATCTCTCACAGGTTGTAGTGTTGGGTGGTAGGAGGACAGAGTTGTCTGTGTACATGAGGCAATTGTTGCATTGTCCCAGGATGCCCAAATTCATCAGATAGACAGGAGAGAACACTGGGAGCTGACCTTCAGACATGCCTGATTAAAAAACTACTTTCCTCTAGACAAGTGAGGAAAGTGAGTATAAGAGCTGTTTTTCTCTAAGCAAGTGAGGAAAGAAAGTACAAAAATTGTTTTTCTCTAGATAAAGAGGAAGGCTTAGTGCTGTAGTAATTTGTAGCTTATTTAGTGCTAACAACAAGTTCTGAACATTTTTCCTGAGCACAAATCAGCAAATTCAAGTGCTAAATCTAAGAATCTGTACCTGGATCTTGTGGAAGATAGCCTACCTAGTGCTTATCACTCCAACTGATAAGCTAGACTGCTTCCCTCCAACACAGAAAGGCTTGGGGGGCTCAGAAGCTTACAAACAGTCCTGGATACAGCAAATATGTATCTGGACTAGACTAGTTACAGGAAAAGTGGGAAACAAGTGCAAATGCAGATTTTTAAACCAGAACATTGAAATAGATGGAAAAACTGCCCAAACAGCCAATAAACTACAATTTCTGGGCCAGAAACCATTCTAGTGGTAGATAGACTACCTAGTGTTTACCACTCCCACTGATAAGTTAGTTACAGGAAAGGTGGGAAACAAGTGCAAACGCAGACTTTTAAACCAGAAAATTGAAAGATATGGAAAAAACTCCAAACGGCGCAGTAACAATTTCTGGGCCAGAAACCACTCTTGTGGTAGATAGTTTACCTAGTGCTTACCACTCCCACTGATAAGCTAGAAGGCTTCCCTCAACACAAAAAGGCTTTGGGGGCTCAGAAGCTTACAAACAGTCCTGGTTACAGCAAATCTGTTTCTGGACTAGACTAGCTACAGAAAAGGTAGGAAACAAGCTTAGAAACTTTTTTTAATGACTATAGTGCATATGGTGCAATTTATAAATGTTTTGTGGATGATTTGTTTTTTATTTGGACAGGTAGCAAATGTAATTGTTGAATTTTGTCAAGTATCTTGATACTACTACTGATTATTTAAAGTTTAAGATGAATTTTTCAACAAATAATATAGCATTCTTAAACATTTGTTTGAGCAGAGAAAATGATAAAATACAAATAAGTGTATATAAAAAAGATGTACAAGCAAATAAATTCCTGTACAGAACTAGCATGCATCCACAACATATATTTAAGGGGATTGTCAGAAGTCAGTATTTTAGAATAAGTACATTGAATACTAATGAACAAACATATCATGAACAAATGCAGGAAATGCACTGTGAAGTTAAAGATAGAAAATATAGTGAGGTGTTCTTAAATGATACTAAGAAATATCTAGATAGTGAGAGAAACTGGTCAGGGAGACCATGTGTATGCATAATGGGCATCTAAGACATAAGAGAGAGAGAAAAAAAGTAAAAATGCTATTAGATAAATTACTAATTATAATGTTAGACCAGATAGTATCTTGAATATTATTTAGAACAATTGGACTATTCTTACTACACATCCCAAACTTAATAGGATCAGTGGTACCATTCCATATTTTCCTTATAGGAATTCTTAATTGTGTAAATTGTATGTGCGTATCAAAAGATACATTTTTGTACATCCAGTTACACATAAACAATTTCAAATTAATTATTTTGCAACTTGTAGAACAGAAAATGTTGTTCATTTAGCTGACTGCTTGGTTTGCCCAGCACTTTACATAGGAAAATGCAGCAGAAAGCTTAAAAATAGAATTACTGAACATGTTTCTGATATTAAGAGAAATGTTGCAACAAATGCTCTTTTGAAGCATGAAATGGAAAAAGGAACACAGGATAGTTTTAAGTTTAGAGTAGTTCTAGTAACACAACCTAGTATTAGAGGGCGTGACACTAATAATAAATTAGACATAGCAGAGAATAGATGGATTTTAAGACTGAATGCAGATAAAACTCCTGGTTTTGATAAAGCAGTCAGCATTAAACCTATTTTAAAAGAAAAAAACAAGTTATAATGTTGTAGTTGGCTCAGTACATTTTATTTAGTGTAAAAAAATTATATTTATGTTTTAGAATGAAGGAATTGTATACATAAAATTTTATAACATAACGTTTACATGAATGAGTTTTTTATGAATAAATCAGTCTGCATAGCTTTTAAGAAATTCAGAATTTGTAATTGATAAATACTGTAAATTCAATTGGTTGGCTTTGTCTTTGCTTTTTAAATAAGAATCGATTGATATAACTTCTGGTTAGATTACTGAAGAAGGGTTTTGTGCCTGAAAGCTTTGTGTATTGTGTATGAAGTAATGTTTTTGCTATTAAATTTATTTGCTTTCCTATGTTGTTTGTCCAGCTTCTTTAAAAGTTTTTCTGTTTTTACTGTTGACTGTGTTCACATAAGGTGTGTGCCTTGTTTGCTTGTTGTGTATTATACCTCTCAACTAAGCAGATTTTTGCAGAATATCCATATTTTTGCCTAATACTTTTGCTCTGTTCCTCATTAACATATGGTTGTCTGGCTAATCACTGAGAATCATCACTAAAAAGTTTCAAATTTCATATCCTTCAAAAAATGCATTCTAATACAAATACTGTCCTAGCAACTTTCTAAGTTTGTAAGTGCAACATTTAAAATATTGTCCCTATTTTGGGCCTTTGTCCCCCCTATTATTTTAGGCTTTGTCCAGATTTCTTGCACTAAAAGGTTAAGAGGTATGGTGATAGTGTCGCTGCCTGGGTTGTTATACTTATAGGTTACACATAAACAATTTATAATACTAGGGGGAATTAGATAGGGAACTGAATCTAGATGTGTGTGTGTGTGTGTGTGTGTGTGTGTGTGTGTGTGTGTGTGTGTGTGTGTGTGTGTGTGTGTGTGTGTGTGTGTGTGTGTGTGTGTGTGTGTGTGTGTGTGAGACAGAGAGATAATGGGCTAAAAAATAGGGACAGATTTTAAGCATTGCTGTTATAATCTTAAAGTTCCTGGAAAAACTGGATCTATGTTAGCATGCATTTTGTGTGTGTCTGTGAGAGACACAGAAGTTGCAAAGGCCCAAAAGTAGGGACTGATTTTAAATATTTATCATAAACATGGACAGTTTCTGGAATAATTGGATCTGTCAGCATGCATTTTGTGAAGGACATGAAATCTGGATTCTGGACCAACATGATGGTGGCACAATGGCTGATAAATAGGAACAGATTTTAAATATTGTTCTTATAAATTTGCTGGAATAACTGGATCTGTATTACGTGTATTTTCTGTGCGTGGGAACAAAGACCCAATAACAAGGACAGATTTTAAATTTTGCTGTATAAACTTAGCAAGTTGCGGGAGTAACTATCTCTGTGTTAGCATGCATTTTGTGTGTGTGTGTGTGTGTGTGTGTGTGTGTATGTAACACAGAAGTAAAAAAAATCCAAGGCCTGGAAATGTTGAGGTAAAATGCAGCTTTTATTCCAAACAGGAAAAAAATCACAAGGCTTTCAGGAACAACCCTTCATCGATGTGTAAAAAAAAGAAATCAAATGCCTTCATTTAAACAGAAAATTCAATCCGTCAAACTAATCACATGACACAGTGGTATTAAGCACTTCAGTTTAAAGACACACAAACAGTTAAAATGTTACTGAAAAAAGTGAGTAAAACATTTAACTAAGACCCATCCACACAAGATGGTATTTCAAAGTTAACTGTTTTCTTTTTAAAGTATGTTTGATGCTTACTGCTGTATTTAAACCTGGAAAACAATCAGCTTCTAAAAGTGTGGTCCATGAATATTCACATACTTTTAAGTCATTATTAAGACCCCTCTTTTTTTCTTTTGTCTGATGTCAGTCACTCTAAAGTTAAATGGGGGTGTACTTCCTTTCTCCCTCATATGCTGAAGGGTTGATCCCGAAAGCTTTGTGATTTGGAATAAACGCTGCATTTTACTTCGACATTTCCAGGCCTTTGATTTTTTTACTACTTTTTTGTACTTTGTATCCTGCCTGGTTTACCTACATGCTGTCCTTGTTGCTTTGGATGTTTGTGTGTAACACAGACCCAATAATATGGACAGATTTTAAATATTTCTCTTAACTTAGAAAGTTACTGGAATAGCTGGATCTGTGTCAGTATGAATTTTTTGTATGGCTGGTAGAATAACTGGATCTGTGTTAGTATTCATTTGTGTATGACCAATAGCCCAAAAATAGGGGTTGATTTTAAATTCCACTGTTATAATCTGGAAAAAAAAAGTTCTGGAATAGCTGGACCTGTGTTGACATCCATTTTTTGTGTGAGAACAAAGACCCAGTAATAGGGACAGATTTTAAATTTTGATGTTGTAAACTCAGAAATTTGATGGAGTAACCCACACTATAAAAGTTGCAGACTCCAAATCTGACTTCAAACCAGTGACAATTGGAGTACCACAGGGTCCAATCCTTGGTCCTCTCCTATTTTGTATCTACTTCTCTGAAGTACCAGCTAACACAGAAGGCCTTTGGCTAACAAAGTGCGCAGATGACTGCAAACTAGGAGCCATAGTTGAGTCCCCAAATGATGTGGACATCCTACAGAAGGGCCTCACTGAGACAGATGCCTGGTGTCAGAGCCATGGCCTCAAGCTCATTGCCAAAAAGTGCAGTGTCATCCCCTTTGGTAAAAACTCTGTACCCATGAACTACCACATAGGTGGCAGTCTACTTAACGTCAAATGTGTGATAAGAGACCTTGGGACCCAGGTGGACAGTAGTCTCTCCTTTGATAATCACATCGCCACAATAGTCAGGAAATCTTTCTACATGGCACACCTCATCACAAAAGGGTTCTCATCCAGGAAAAAAAAGGTCATTGTTACCCTCTACTCAACACTCAGACCCATTATAGAGTACAATGCCCCTTTTGGAATGTACCTCACAAGACATCTGCAGCAGCTGGAAAGGCCACAGAAGTACCTCACAAAGAGGATTACTGGCCTCAAACAGATGCCCTACACTGACAAAAACTCCAGCTTTACTCCATAGCATATTGCCTACTCAGAGGTGATCTCTGCCTAACATATAAAGCTATGTCATACCCAGAGATGTTGGACATGCTACACCTAAAGAAATCCCAATCCCTCAGACCTACATGCTCTAGGGAGCTAAACCTTGTCACCACAATAAAAAGGACATGCTGGAGGGATAGATTCCTGTCCCAGAGACTTCCCATACTCTGGAACAAGCTACCCATCTATGTCAAGCAAAGTTCCTCATTAACACTCTTCAGGAAAAATCTTGATGATTGGATGGGAAATGGGAAATAGGAAATACATCCCGGGGATCACATCTGTGGCTCTGTTCGACAGGGGCACAGGAAAATAACTTTCTTGGGTGGTGTAAGCCAGGGAACCTTGTTGGCTAGGCTTACTTATGCCCTTGGGCCAATAGCCTAGTACCTACCTATGAACCTATAACTGTCTTTATGTTAGCATGCATTTTTGTGTGTGTGTGAACACAGACTCAATAATATGCACAGATTTTAAATATTTCTGTTAACTTAGAAAGTTGCTAGAATAACTGAATCTGTGTTAACATGCATTTTCTGTGTGGCTGGTAGAATAACCAGACCTGTGTTAGTATCCATTTTTGCTTGCATGTACAGGTGGCTATCTTTTGGGGGAGGGTAAAGGAGCATTCTGTTTATATATAGCTGACAGCAAATATTTCTATTTGTTTTTTTCAGCTACATCCAAGATGTTACATCAGAGGGGTACACAGAAGGTGGTTGTCTTTTGCAGTTAGGGATGTGGAAGCATGCTGTATATAGATATGGCAGCAGTGACTTGAAATATAGGATTGTGGCCATTTGTCCCTTAATTTTCATCTCAATTTAATGCCAGACGTGGATACACAAAAAGTGACTACCTTTTTAAGGTAGCATAGGGTGGCAAGTACTATTTCCAGATATGTATGTAACAATTTCCTCTACAAGTATAAATAACACCTTGGGTCTCTCTCAGAAAGAAGCTAATAGCTAAGTGAGACTAACCCATAAGAAAGAGTAGACAGATAGATACATAGATAGACAGATAGATAGATAGATAGATAGATAGATAGATAGATAGATAGATAAACAGATAGATAGATGCACTGCTGTTTTGTTAAATTTGAGCATTAAGCCTAGGATAAAATTAATATGTGTGTGCTGTGGGCGGGGTGTGTGTGGGGGTGGCTTGTGCATGTATGTTTGTAGGGGTGCATGGGGTGGTGTGGGAGTGGTGCATGTGTGTGGCTGGGTGGGGTGTGTGTTGGTGGTGTATGTATGGCGAGGTAAGTGGTGTGTGTGTGTGTGTGTGTGTGTGTGTGTGTGTGTGTGTGTGTGTGTGTGTGTGTGTGTGTGTGTGTGTGTGTGTGTGTGTGTGTGTGTGTGTGTGTGTGTGTGTGTATGTGTGTGTGTGTGTGTGTGTGTGTGTGTGTGTGTGTGTGTGTGTGTGTGTGTGTGTGTGTGTGTGTGTGTGTGTGTGTGTGTGTGGTTGGAATGGATCTTTGAGACTGGCTACCTTGATATGGTACAGAGGCTTTTTGCACCGAATCACTGCTACTAAATGCCAGTTAAGAGTGCCTGTGGACATCTCAGACTAAATTTTGGCAGGCCAGCATGGATACATGGGGGCAGAGTAGAACGGATGCATGGGGTAGCAGTACCAGACCTTAGAGTACAAACTGAAAAAAAATCTGTCTACACCCCTGTCTGCTATGCCTTGTTTTTCAGCTAGACTGAAGCAACCCAATGCTCTGCACGTGCGGAAAATGCACAGCCAATCCATTCACAGTAAAAACACCAGTGGCCAGCATAGAGTACACCAAGCACTTTTGGAAAATAATTATAGCATGAATACTTAATTCAGACTGGTTTCGGCTAACCAGCCTTCTTCAGTGAAAAAGCATTATACAAATATTGCAAGACATGACAATATATACACTCCCCCAACCAATGACAAACCTGGTCCAACTCAAATACTACAAATACATTAGATATTAATGAGACAACATTATAAATAAATAAAAAAAAAATATATATATATATATATATATATATATATATATATATATATATAAAATACAAATAAATGTAAAAATAATACAATATGCAAAAATTTATATATATATATATATATATATATATATATATATATATATATATATATAAACAGATAAACATACTCTATATATATATATATATATATATATATATATATATATATATATATATACAAAATATAATAAAACCTTCCTGGTTACTCCTATGTGGCTACATGTAAATGTTCTGCCTTTTATGTGGGTCAAACGTCTCGTTCATTGAGAATAAGGATGTCAGAACATAAAAGTTTTGTCCATAACAAAAGGGAGACGGATGCCCTATATAGACATACTATCAAACATCCTAATGCTGAATTTAGATTCATGGTAATGGACAGAATCATTGGTGATAGGAGTAACCAGCAAGGTTTGCACACTATTCTTAATCATAAAGAAAAGTATTGGATCATTATTTTCTCCTGGACTCAATGACAATTTATGAAATATACCACAGATCACTGCTTTTCTTTTTACATATTCTTTATATATTCTATATACATATTCATTATATTTTGTATATATGTAGAGTATATCTGTTTATATATATAAAACAATTTTTGCATATTGTGTTATTTTTAACATTTATATGTATTGTGTATATATATATATATATATATATATATATATATATATATATGTATATATATATATATATATATATATATATATATATATATATATATATATGTATTTGAGTTATAATGTTGTCTCATTAATATTTAATGTATTTGTAGTATTTGGGTTGGACCATGTTTGTCATTGGTTGGGAGAGTGTATATATAGTCATGTCTTGCAATATTTGTATAATGCTTTTTCACTGAAACCGGTCTGAATAAGTATTCATGCTTTAATTATTTTCTAAAAGTGCTTGATGTACTCTATGCTGGACACTGGTGTTTTTATTGTTTTTCAGCCAGCTACATCACATTAGAGCATTTCTTGAATCATACATACCTTGCTCAACCTCAGTATGATTCATCAATCATTTATGAAAAATAATAATAATAATCTTATTTGTTAAGCAGGTAGGCAGACAGTCCCTTTTCAGGAGTGACCTGCAAGCAATAACTGGTTAAGTGACTTGCTCAAGTTCACACAATAGGCAAGTGCTGAGAGAATCAAACCCTGTCCGACTGAAACTACAGCTCACAACCTTAAATGTTGAGCCAACTGCCAAACAATGTCCGACTGAAACTACAGCTCACAACCTTAAATGTTGAGCCAACTGCCAAACAATGTATGTTGAGCCAACTGCCAAACAATGTCCGACTGAAAACTAGCTCTCACAAATGTTATGTTGAGCCAAAATGCCACAACAAATCCTCCACTCAAACTACAGCTCACAACCCCCAACGCTGGAGCCAAATGCCAAACAATGTCTACAGCTCTACTGACATCCACAGCCTTAAACCAACCATGTTGAGCCAACTGCCAAAAAATGTCCGACTGAAACTACAGCCTTAAAGCCAACGCCCAGCTGAAACTACAGCTCACAACCGACTGAAACTACAGCTAACAACCTTAAATGTTGAGCCAACTGCCAAACAATCATGGACCCTGATGTCATTTCTCGTGTACACTTCAGTTGTATACCCTCAGACATTGTCATTCCTATGCTGGACTCTTTGTTCATTTAAGTAGTTATAGTATCCCACCCATACACAATAAAAAGTATCAGGGTTGTTTGTTGTTAATGAATGAAAAACCTCCACCAGTTTCTAGCATGAACACTCTCTCACATTGTATTACAGATTTACATCTGCTTAAACCATCCGTTTTACTGATATAAACAGTCAGTAATGCAGTTGTTAAAAGTAATTTGGAAAATTTGATTCTGTATTTCTTAACATAATAACTTTTGTGGACATTTTATTTCTGTAAATAAAACACATGAAATAAATAAACATGTACAGGAATAGTGGCATTATAAAGAGAAAGCTCAAGCAAAGCATGCCCAGTGGGTTTGGAAATGTACTAAAATATTAATTGAATCAAGTACCACAACATACCTTCTTTTCTTCAAAGTGAGATACAATTAGAAGGATAGTGATGTTATTACATTTGTTGATGAAATGTTGATGTATGACATAGTTTGCTTAATTTCCATGAATAAAGCTTTCTAACTGGTTTATTAGGAAATACTTCTTAAAGTCAGTGTCTCCCCTGATGATAATTGAGCATCTTTATAGTGTAGAAAATAAAGCAGTAAATGTTTGCATACCAGCTGAAATAGCAACATAACGCCATAGGTTTTCTCAGTTCAGTAGAACAAATTATGCTAGCAGTAATGGGAACCACCAAGACATATCACTTTACTAATAGCTGTCAAAAGTAGTTTGTAGCTACAGGAATAACCATAACAGAAAGGTGGACATAGCTGTGATAAGACTGTCTCAGATGCAAACAGCTGAAATCACAGGATTGCACAGTGTCAGAAATTGAAAAATAATGTTTTACATCATGGACAAGCAGAATACACCTCACCACAGGCCCTGATAAATGACACCATTAACTCTAAGGCAGTACGACAAAAGAAAAAAAGGAAATACTTAAGCTTTAGAAAAACTTGGCTATTTTATTTCCACATTATGTCATATATTCAGAAAGGTGACAATTAATGTTCTAAAATAGAGTGCTTTACCCTGTGTGATTTAAGCTATTGCCATTTGGAAAATGTGCATATTTGACCATAACCTGAAAGTGTGAATATGCATCTTGCCTTTTAGAGCCTAAGCTGTGCTGTTTTCCTTCCACATTATACCTTATAGTTCCTTCAGGTGACCTAATTTCTGGGCAATAACATTTCATTACTAAGCTAAATTGCATTTTGTATGTGAAAACTGAACTTTCTTTTTGGAACAATCAAATTCCATTAAGCCCTTCCTAGGAAGGTTAGTATCCACTTTGCTTACATAGTTTTCTCACAAACATCTTACCCGAAACCTAAGAGAAAATGAGGCTTTGCTATATGAAAGATGAGCTGTACTTAACTTCACACTCATAAAAAAGACTGAGAGTTTGCTTCTGAACTTGAATCCAGCAGATAATATTGCCTTATTCAAATAGCTGAGTCCATGACCAAGCCCTTTTGTCAGCTGGAGTAGCCATGTGACAAACTGAGCATGCTCTTTTCATTGCAGATGTTACTTATGCTATAATATAGGCAGACTGCAAGCCCTAGTCAGCATTGTATGTGGCTACATGCTTCTATCACCCACCAGGGAAATCCTATACCCCTCTTTCTGCCAGTGGTTTGCTGGATGTCTGCAGTACATCTAGGTTCTTTCCACATTTGTTTAAATTAACATATTATTATGTAATTATTGTTCCATAGTGAAACTTTGTTTGCAGTACATTATTTCTCTAGTATCCCTGAATTTCTCAAGGTCTTCTCAAAATATTGCTGTTTTGGGTCTATATCATAAGCATGAAAAATCATTTGCACAACTACATATACGTCGACACATAAAGCGCAAATTCTGTAAATAGTGAACGGCCATGTCCTTGAATATTTTACTAGCGAAAAAACTCATGTGGTCATTCGCAAAAATAAAAAGTTAGAAACCCGAATCCACCACACCCCCCCAACTAAATATTCTAACTCCGAGATCGCACTACAGTGAAGGAAAGGGCAATACCATGTAGGTGGCTGACTACCTCCTTGCCCTATGACATATTCATCGAGTCTCTTAAAAGCATTTTGATGAATATGTGTCGCTCATTACGTGTTCACTTTTCAGCTGTTTCATGCTTATGATATAAACCCCCTTTTTGTGGGGGGGGTATATAAAATACAGACAGCAAGTAAAGCCTTTATTTTTTTCCCTAAACCAATGCAATCAAAGTACTTCTTAAATAATGTCCACGTCTATCTTCTTCTCTCATTAAATGAACACAGCTCACACAACAGTGACAAGCAACACGCACTTCTGCATGTACTGCTTCTTCCCCAAGTACAGAGCGCAGATCATTTGGTGGATATTCCTTCTTCACCTGTACTACTTCTGTACAGCCAATGTTTTCAACTTCAGTTTTATTGACGTGCTTATTTTCTAAGAGTCTTTTATAAAATCAAGCAGTGAGAATTACTGTAAGGGTTCAAATACTGCCTCAGGCAAATATACTTGGAGTAATGTAAGAAAACTATTAAACATATTTAAATTGTATGAGAAATAAATATAAAGACAAAAGCAATTATAGGCAATTACATACAGTCATAAAGTAAAAGAAACAAGCAACAGTGCAGGCAGCATACTGATGTTAAAGCCAGGAAACTTACAAAGTGAGGACTTCATACCTAACTCTGGGAGTAATGGCATGCAAAGATCCACAAAATAGTAGACATCTGTGGCAAGAATCAAACCAGGTCTGCTGTATAATTTGGAATAATGAGCTGCTGATATCCTAGTCCACAGAGACGTATTCTGGTACAGTTATAATCCAGAATGAGCACAAGACAAATTTTCTTCTCTCCGACTCTTATATGGTGGTCATACAAAGAAAACATTGATGGATGCAGTCAAAATAGAAGCAAAACTGAAGTTCTTCTGCTGGATCACAAAATTATGCAGCCAAGGGCAAGATTAAATATGAATGTCAGTGCATTCAGTTTCACAAAGTCATATTATAAGACTGTTTTAGGCAGGAAGCAAATTCTTAGAACTATGCTACAACCAGTCAAAAAATCAATATGAGTGGCTTCATTGGCAGCACTGTTCAAGCCCAGCATATCAAGCTGGCAAAGTAAAATACCACCAACAAATCAAGTAAGAATCACATCACAATAGCAGAAGCAAAAACAGCCAAGGCATAAAGTCATTCTGGCAAAAATGAAACATTTACCACTGCATTTTCAAGTTGTCAACTTCAAGATCCAAGACAAGTGAGAATTATGGTAGTGCAATAATGCAGTGGAAATACCAAGGTTTAGCTGAGGATCACTTGAGGATACCAGTGTACACTCATGAAAAGTGATGGCAATAGACACCCTCAGGATTCAATAAACTCTGTGTAGGCTTAGCATGAGGCCTACATGGAGTTTACATAGCTGCACACTGAGCAGCAATGCTAATTATATATGCATGTTGTGCACTCTGTTTAAACATAAACAAGCACAGTTTCATGGCCAGCAACAGTGTTGCCATCCAGGAAACCATGTAAAGCAACATGGTCACCTGTACACAAGTACACCTATTCACCTATGGGCAAACTAGGTCTGCAGGATTGCGCAGAATGCCACAATGACTACAGGGGTTTTAATAAAGCAATGTGTAGAGTTCCAACATATTACATGAAAATCTATGCAGTGCAGAGTAGTGTAGAAACCGGTTGCAGGCATACTGAATAAAAGTTTTGTAAATGATCAGCAAATGTACATAGACTGTATTATAAATAAATAGTCAGAGTAAGTGTGTGTATCAAAAATAATCACACAGGTGAACTGTAGGAATGAACACAGGAGAAGAGGACAGGTGAAACATGGTAATGTGCAGCAGATGAGGGCATGCCAATGATGACAGTTGTAGCAGGAACACTAATCACATATTGACAGGATACAGAATGGACTGCACAGGGAATGTCGATTTTGTGACTGTCACACAAGGTGACATAACAATGGAAAAGATTCTTTGTTATATAAGCATCTTGACATAAACAATGGACAGGACATATATCAAGGATAGTATATACAATAAGGGTTAGGTGCATATTGTTAAGTTGCCTGAATACGAATGTAATGTCAGCATAGGTCGCAGCCAAGTGGGACACATAGTAACATGCCCATGGACAGCAGAAGACAGGAGCATGCACACTGATGGATAATAATAGAATAATACCACCAGTAATCCCATGTCTTTAAAATGACGTGTGATTGTGAGTGACCATAGTTGGTTCCGCAAGAACTCTCTTGTACAGCTGCCATGATTTGTCAGCAATCTATGAGGGGAATCAAGCACACCTTCCTCAAAATGTAACATGTGCTGGAGGTGCTAGGAGGGACAATGTTATACCTGTATGTGAGATTATGAGTGATCCTGGCTGGGTAACAGGAGTACATGGCATATATATGGCACAACGCACACTGTCGGAAATGTAACCCATGCCATAATTTTTGTCAATCAGCTATGTATCACACATGCATCTTGTATAACACCTTGATGGGGTGCCACACCATGAAACACTAATATTTATGCAACAAAAAGAATACTTAGGTATGGCCAATAAGATGCATGGGAGCTCACTGTGGCAAGTGTGGTACACTTGAGTAACTCATCCGTGGAAGATATGTTGTGCGGTACATGAAAAGGGTACACTGTACTCAGTTATTGTTGTAATGCGGGATGAGAACTATGGAACTATTATGCCCTCTGATGTGGATATCCTGCACATAATTAGGAGTTGTGTGTTACATACAAGGGAGTAGTCACCACTGTGGTGTCATTTTGATGGATGTTCCACATACCATCTACCTGAGTACACAGGTCACATACCAATTCATCTGCTCGTAGGGGTGTGCTGTCTATATTCTAATTAGGTTGTGTATTTTCTTTTATAATGTAGCAAATCTCCCATGTTTTTTGTTCATATCCTGTGTCTTTATGGCAGTGGCAGCAATCCTTATGTGTTGATACTGTCTGTATTATACTCATATCACACTTGGATTCAATGATTCCCATAATCTGCAGTCCTCAAAAAACTCTAGATGTCTTAGACTTAAATGTGTTACCAACATGTGTTTCACTGCCAGGTCTTGAACCCAGGACCCTGTGCATTACAATCAGAGCAACATACCACTATGCCAAATCAGATGTTTTGATAATGAACAGGAAGGGCCTAGCACAGAGCCCTGAGGTACAGACCTGATCACTGGACTCTAGATATAGGTCACTTCTCATACTTCAACATATTTATCTGTCACACATGTGATCCAGTGCTCTTCCCACTTGGTGATATAGGAGTTTATGGCCACTTGCCACAATTTTTCAATAATAACATCAATGTGGATTTGTGTAAAATGCCTTGGCCAGGTCAAGTTACATAGGATGTTAGTGTTGTCATCATGCATGCCCTTGTTGACCTTCTTGAGGACATCTAACTGGCATGATGTAGCCTGAACAAATCACACATGTATTTCGCACACAGTCGGGATATTATTTGTGTCCTTTTAGAAAAGGTCCACGATGCCTTGTTTGTCTTCTTCACATGAGGAGTGTCAAGATGTGTCTATACATGCATGCATCAGGTGATGTTCTCCCCACAGTCAGAAGGACGTATGTTGATGTACACCCTTCTACAGGAACATATTCCGTTTGCAGGCTGTGTTAAAGTATGGACCCAACCATGACTGGTAGGTCCATGTTTTGAGCAAACTATAGGCAAAATTGGATGTTGTCAGGGCCCATTGATTCTGTGTTATTAGCTGTACAGAGCACACAAATGAGCTGCCCTCCTTAGAATAGAAACCAAGTAATGGTTGCATGCATACTTTGGCTGATGGCCAGAGGCTATACTGTTAGCTAACAGATTGTTTATTTCCTCTGCATGGCTATGTCTGGTGCCATCCACATGCAGATCTGTGCTTAGTTGTGTATTCCACTTAACATGTCAGATTTATTAGACTCAATGATTTGTGAAAAGATCTACTAATACTATTTATGTAAACGTTTTAATTTAATTACTTTTTTTACAGTATGTATGTACTCCTTTGCATTTCTATGTAACATTTTGACTTCTAAAGTATGTATTTACTCCTTGCATCTATATGTTATATTTGACTTTTATGTGCATGTATGTGTTTTTCAACTGCTTGGAGCTTTTCTGCCTGGGCATCTACTTGTTTCCAGTTGAACTTTCACTGTTAACAAATGTAAAATAAAATAAAATAAATTAAAATAAATAAATACAACCTTGCTCATTCATCACATTCCACACACTGGTACTATGCACACAGTTGTACAACAGTAACAGTTTTGTGTACTTACATCGATTACATGATATATGCCTATATGTGCTTCATGGGCCAGCTGTGTTTGAGCAGCCTGATGCCATATCAGGACACATTAGAGGGCAGTGTTCTGTGGCTCATGCATAATGCATATCATTTCCTGACACAAATGATAATAGTCACACAAAGGTGCTGTTGACCACCTCAGTAATCCTTGGGTAGAGCAACACACCTGCACATACAATGATTTCCACAAGGTTGCAATTGTATCAGGCAGAAAGATTGAAACAAAGCTGAGAACATTCTCTAACTGGAAAACCCCAGGCCCAGATGCAGTACCTAACTTTTGGTTAAAAGTATTAACATCTTTGCATGATGATTTAGCCATTAGTAAGAACTATTTATATGTGCACCCCAAACAGACACCACACTGGCTAACAACAGGCAAAAAAATGCTCTTACTTAAGAGTGAACCTGCAAGCTACCCTAAAATTTATAGACCAATAACTTGCCTTCCAATGACATATAAACTATACACGCGAATTGATGCTGACAGAGTTTATAGTCATTTAGAAGAAAACTCAATTATGGCAGCAGAACAAAAGGGCAATAAAAGAAAGTCATATGGAACAAAGGATTATTTGTTGTTAAACAAAGTTATAGTGGAGAGCTGTAAAAAGGGGAAGAATCTAAGTATAACATGGATTGACTACAACAAAGCATTTGATAGTATCCCACATTCATGGATAAAAGAGTGCTTAATAATGTATAAAATATACCCTACACTGATTGATTATATGACAGTAACCATGAAGCAATGGCAGACCACTTTGCAATTAAGCCATGAAAAAGGACAGATTATTATCCCAGGGATAAAAATTCAAAGGGGGATATCCCACAGTGATTCTGTCACTGTTGCTATTCTGCCTTGCCATTAATCCATTAAGCTGTTTACTTAACAGCTTAGTCCTTGACTCCTAGAAAACAACAATGTCTAATGACTTCTCATCTTCCCTTTGTCGATGATTTAAAACTGTATAGCTCATCAGATGAGGAACTGAAAGCACAGCTGCAGGTTGTTAAAACTTTTTCAGATGATATTAGAATGTCATTTGGTCTTGATAAATGTGCAAAAGCAACCTTTAAAGCAGGAAAACTGCAGCACCAGGAAAACATCAGTTTGGGACAAGAATGTGATATAAAAGAACTTGAGCAAGTGGGAGTGTATAAATACTTGGGAATTGATGAAGGATCAACAATAAAACATGAACAAATGTGAATAAAACTCAGCAAAGAAAATACTTTAGAAGACTTAAATTAATCCCGAGAACAGCAGTGACATCTAGTCACAAGATCCGAGCTATAAATCATTTTGCTCTTCCTGTCCTAACGTACAGTTTTGGAGTGATTGACTGTCCCAAAAGGTGATGGATAGATTGGATATTAAAACAAGAAGGATGCTTCATGCTCAGCAAATGATTTATAAAAATCAGTGTATACCAAGATTATATATTCCCTGTTCTGAAGGAGGGATGGGCCTCCTTGAAATTGATTACATGTATAGATCTGCAATTGTGGGACTCCACACATATCTACTGACCTTACAAGATCCAAATGTAGTGAAAGTTTTGAAACATGAAGAGAATAAATCTAAGATGACTTGTCTGCTTAATTTAGCAGAAGCATATCGACGTCAAGCAGGAATGGAAATCAAACCAAAAGTAGATAAAAACCAGGCAGCAACTGAATGTGCCAAAAAACAAAAGAAAGTATATAAGGTGAAGGACCAGATGAGAAGGCAAGAAATGTGGAAAAAACATATAGTTGCAAGTATAGAAAACTTCTGGAAGAGCCTCATGTTGATCAAGAACGAATGCAAGAATGGTTAAGGAGAGGCGAATTCAAACCAAGAAATGAAAGGTTAATATTGGCAGCACAAGATAGTGGGCTACATACAGGCTGGTTTACAAAGTACATTGAACATGTGGGAGAAACAGACAAATGTAGGTTTTGTAAAATCGAATTAGAAACAGTCACACACTTTGTTGCTGGTTGTGACACACTAATGGCAGAAGGACTGTATCCTGAAAGGCATAATAATGTGGTAAGAGTGTTGCACTGGGGATTGTGCAAACATGGTGTCAAAGTGGCTGAAAAACATTGGAGACATGAGTCACAAAACATCATAAAAAATGATGAAGTTAATATCACATGGGCTCACCCATTACCAACAGTTCAAAAGATATATGCTAAAAAACAGATATAGTGGTATAAGAAAAGAAGACAAAAGTAGCATTGATCATTGAAATCACCACACCCAGTGAGTACAGTGTACTTGTGTACAGAGAGACACAAAGCCATAAAATACTAGGATCTGCAGGCAGAAATGAGAGCAATGTGGAAGAAAGATACCCAGACAGTTCCAATAGTAGTAGGAGCAATGGGTCTTATAAAAAATAATTTACAATCATATTTGGATATGTTACCAATCTATGTAACCCCATATAAATTGCAGAAGGAGTCATGAATTGCAGAAGGAGTCACTGAACTGCAGAATGAGTCATTACTGGGCACATTACTGGTGCTGTGAAGAGCACTTTTGGCTGAGAAAGACTGAAACAATACTGATTTCATGACCTTTAATCATACTTTGACTTAGGAATGGGGTCCATTCCCATCATGGTATTAGAAACCCAAAAGATTTGGAGAAATTAGAAAACACATGTCAATGACAGCTACATTGACAAGTCAACTGTTCAAAGGGCCATAGGACATTATTAGGCTAACGGTCAACGTCACATAAAATTCTAGCCATTATTATACCCTGTATAAAATCCTTATTATGTATATTATGGAAGATATCAATCCTGTTGTGTGTATGTGCATATTTGTTGGCTTGCATTTTATCCTGCCACTGTCCATATGGGACATGTGCACCACACCCTGACAGAATTAGCAATCACACATGCAGTGGTCAGAATATGTCTTGCAGAGGCTCATGGAAGGACTCTTCTTCATGATGTGTGTATGCATATTTGACATGAGGACATCCTCCACTCCTCTGCAGGAAGAAAGTCACATGGCCAGAGGAAATAGGAAGATGCATGGGGCTACTTGGAAGGTACTCCAAGAGGTAGTGAAATGAAGAAGTCTTCCAAATATCATGCAATGACCATAATGTACCACCAACCATACACACAGCAGTAGAATGAGCATGATTTGAACATTATACCTGTATAGGCATATAATATGAATGCCATACAATATCACAGTAGCAACACCACACATGTATGACTGTAGCACTGTCATGTTGCACTTTATGGAATATGATAGCATCATTGTATGCTGACGAGAATATGCTGAGAGGAGAGTAGGACATAAATGTGCAGTCACATCTCTGTGTAAATTGTCTCAAAAGTAATAGTTGTATGCACAGATACTCAAGTTGCCTACTGTCAGATTAGAACACTTATATGTTCACTTCAAGTAGTTTGAAAACACATTAGTTAATGTTACAGCCACAGCACAGGTTTGTCTTGAGTACTGTCAGAGTATATGTTGCACAGGATGACATAATGATTGCATGCTACAACAAGATGTTCTGAGGATGGTTAGACATATCTGTGGATTCACATATTCTTCTAAAATTATTACAATAGTGATTGCTGAAAGCAAACACAGTTGACTGTAGTAAGAACAGAACCACTACCTAAGTACACTGACTACAGAACTCAATATTTAACACAAGCACCAGAGCACAGGTCTGAGTTGGAGAGTGTCAAACACTTTATAAGTGATGACATAGCAGTCTCCCACATGCAGGTATAAAATGGTGTCTTGAATGTCAACCAACTGAAACACACGCACATGCACAACATTTGACTGCAGTGAGAACAGAACCCCTAGCTAAGCACTCTGATTAAAGAACACAGTACTTAAAGCAAGTGCCATAGTACACTTTTACAATGTTGCAGGGCAATTTATAGTGGATGACATCAGTACTGGATGTTTGAAAGAAGATGTTGGTAAGCCTGAATAAAATAGAAGTGTAGGCATGTACAACTGTCAAAGTATTGGTACTCCATGGGATTGCACTGATGACTGGAGCATACAGTTATGCTCTTCTGAGTAGACACACACACACATACACACACACACACACACACACACACACACACACACACACACACACACACACACACACACACACACACACACACACACACAAACAGTTGACCGCAGTGAGATTAAAGCCATTACCTAACTAGGTACACCAGCTAGAGAACTTAGTACTTAATGCAAGCACTATGGCACAAATCTGACTTGAATGCTGCAGGACAGTTTATAGTGGATGACATCACCATTGGATGTTTGACAGAAGAGGTTGTGACGCCTGAATTAAATGGATGTATAGGCATATACAACTGTCACATTAATGGTACTCCATGGGATTGTACTGATGAATGCATGATACACGGTTATGCTTTTCTGACTAGACACACACACACACACACACACACACACACACACACACACACACACACACACACACACACACACACACACACACACACACACACAAACACACACACAAGTTGACTGCAGTTAGATTAGAACTACTACTTAAGTATACTAGCTAGAGAACTCAGTACTTATTGCAAGTGCCATGGTACAAGACTGGGTTTTACAATACTGCAGGACAATTTATAGTGGATGATATCATTGCTGGATGTTTGATAGTATATGCTGTCCTGTATGAAATTGATGGCTAGTCACATATGACTGTCACAATATTAGATCTGCATGTAATCAGATTGATGAAGGTGCAAAGTGCACTATTTGCTGTTATGTTTCCAATGTGCAGGTATACTTTAAGAGACAGTGTTACAAATTATATGCAAACAGATGTCGACATTACTAGAAACACTGGAATAATATGAATGTGTATTGTAAGTATGAAGGTGTACATGGTATATAAGAAAGCATTTTTTATTTATTCCTGTAATGAGGTTATGTTTGGGAACGAGTACTGAGAGACCATGTTTCAAGTGCATGGGTGCAGGTAGCACATGACTACAGTGTAAACGTGTTTTTTTCACATAAAAAAGTGTCTACCCTTTTTTTCTATTATCATATGAACTTTAATGGGATGAAGACTAAATGAGCAGTAAATAACAATAATTCATGCATTTGTGCACTTTCCATAGTTCACTGCTGAGCAGCTGATTTGCGAGATCGATGGCAAAGTCTTTGTGCATGTGTGATACACAATTATACTGCTTTCCCCATTTGTGCATAGTTAAATGGCAAGGAAACATGAGCCTCAGCTTCAGTGATAAAACTATGAGAATTCTATTGATTTGCTTACTTCCTCACAAACACGCTAAGTGGAGAGGTGCACCAGTCAGCACTTTGGATAGTACTGTGTGTAAGAAACACACCTACTGCTTAGCTCACTCTGTAGCAGCAGGTGTAAATGCATTGAGAGATTTTTTTGAGCTCAGATGATACAGGGGTCAAATCCAGGTGTATCTTATAGTTTTAAATATGTATTTATAATGCAATGAAATACTTGTTTATTCTACTTTTTAGTGTGTTACCTTAGAGCAGCATGTAGAAAGCATTGAGCAGAGGTAACCACACCACTGAAATGACACTCACCATTGCTCAACATTGGTGCTGGATGCCACATTCTGCACAAACCCAGAGGACAAAAACTGAAGGGCATCATCGGGTTTTCTTCACTTATGTCTGTGGTGTGTGATTATATTTTTGACCAGATTAAAGGTGTTAAAATGGGGTAAATGGGAAAGTGGTGAAATGAGGGGGCAAGTTGTAAGAAGAACAAAGGGAAAACAATACATGAAAGTGCAGGAAGGAGGTAGGAAAGAACCATAACTATCCACTTCTTCAACAGTGTAAAATGAAAAAAAAGTATATGTATATATATATATATATATATATATATATAAAATATTGGCTGAATTTGGACTGTGACCTTAAGAAAGAAGGGTGACAACAATGCAAGCATTTTGTACAGCCAATTGGACCAAATTAAGTGTGTTCAGCAGACACCTGTGTGATGTGGAGAGAAACATATGGGACAAAGTTTTTTTTTTTTTTTTTGTGGGGCCAGTGCTCATTTTTTATTTTTTACTCGATTAAAAGAGGAGTGTTGGATAAGGGATGTAGGTATTTCCTGGGTCAAGTAAGTGGAGTAGGTGGATGCAAAGAAACAGAACAGAAAGACAAAACACAGGGATGGTGATGGACACAACAGTTTGGGGAACACCATGATTGGGGATAGGAAGAGGACATTGAATGCCCATACCCATCATACATGGGGACAGTGAGAATCTAATACTCACCCACAGGATGGTCATCACTGTCTTCTTACTCCACTGGCTTTTGGAGTGCATGATGTCTTCTCCTATGGAATATAAAAGACAGCATCCTCTCCATCCAGCATAGGTGTGCACTAATAGTGGTATGTAGGACACTGCACTCCAAGGCTGGCAACTCCTGGTGGGTGATAAAATCTCCACCTCTGTCACTACTTCCAGAGTGTACCACAGCATCAGCTCCTGGGGTAGTGCTACTTGATGTGAAAGGCCCAGGTAGTGCAGGGGAAGCAGAGGAAATACTGCCAGTTTGGGTCCCAGATGTGCTGTCAGTCTTTGCAAGAGCAGCTAGAATGGGGCTAGACTAAACCACGGGGGGGTTGCCTACCTCCCTGTGCTCTAAAGCATTTTATGATTTGTCAGAGATGGATAACACGGAAACAATTTGACCATACATAGGAAAATAAGGAGATAGGGATTGGAGTAAAGAAAAAAAAAGAAAAGAAAAAATATATAATTAGTAATTAGTACCATCATATGTGACATACGATGCATTATCACAATAATAATTATTTTTATCTCAACGTTTATATTTAAGTATCCTTTTTAACAACTGAAAACTCTAAGTAATGATTGCTCAAAGTAATTCTTGCAATGTGCATCTATTACACATATGGTTGATCAAATTATACAGATTAATTTAGCAGGAGGGCATTTATGCCACATCTTTGAAATTACATTTTTAAAGCATTTTACTATATATCTGTTACTTGAGGCATTTGAACTCACAACATCTGACTACAGTATTAGACTTCACTCTTACAGTTAGCTTGCACTACAGACTGAAGCATGCATGCTTGCTTTTACAGTTAGTATATGTATGGTTAATTTGCTACTACTGTATAGAACAGCCATATAGCTAAAATAATAGCTATGTTGTGATGCATACATAACACTTGCTTCCCTCAGTCTGTCTAGATGCTCAGCATGGGTCTCTATTCACCGTGATCTCTTGGTTGGCTGGGGAATAAAAAGAAGTGAACAAGAGAACAGCATTAAGCATACCATTCTTGCATATGTTAAAGTTCACAAACAAATGACAAAGAGTTTTTCCTTTTAGCCTTGAGTCAAGAATAACACTTCAGGATATACAAACTACTGGTTTATTCCATAAGTAGCGCTAGGAGACTGCCTATTCAAATTTTCAGATCAGTCTCCAAGAACAAATGAAAACAAAAAACACTATATATATATATATATATATATATATATATATATATATATATATATATATATATACACCTTTTCTTTTCAATTTCATGTATGCAGAACTTTGACGTTACATTACTTTCAATGACTCAGTGTATTAAAAAATGTCCTCATACCTCGTGATTCTTTCTTAGAGCTTAATGTGAACACTTCACAAATATGAATTTTAAAACACAGGCCACCTGTCTGAAATTTTCAATGTTGTACTATTCAGTACTAGTACACACTATCTTACAGGCATCCTTGCACTGGCACATCCACCAGCCTGAGAAGATCAGAGCGTACTGTTAATTAATCTGGTTTCTGCAATTACTTGACACAATCAAGCGTGACATAATATAAGTTATCTGTCAGTAAATTATAACATCCTAATACAGAGAATGCAGTAAGGCACTTGAAATATAAGACTACTACTTATTCAAAAAGTATCTCTTGCATAATCATGCATCTGTATTTCAAATTTTCTTTGACATAAACATATCATAAGCATTTTATTTGACTCATTTGTGAAAAAACTCCAAGTTAATATGTATTTAGTGAAGAATAATCATGAGACATATTTTTCCATAACACATTTATGCAGCTGCCTATCTAGTTTTAATCCTCTGTACTTGTATACTTACACAACTGTAGGATGTCAGCAATCCTAAAATCATCCATCCATTGGTTCAGTGTATTCTGCTTGCAACTGCTGAGGTCATTATAGTGATGTCTACACTGTTCACCAGTGTGGGAATGCCAGTTGCACTGGAGACAACTTTGGTCAGAATATTCCATCTCTCAGAATTGCAGTGGGAAATGGTATAGTCCCCCTGCAAGAGCCTTCAGCTGTGGTGTTTTACAAAGAGTTCAATAAAGATTCTGGACTTCTCTAATCCCCATCTCTGTGCCCTAAACTGGGCACTTTCCCTTTTACCTCCAGACATGTCCAGTTAGAGAAAACAACAACAGATAATAGTCCTTCCCACTGATTCCTGTTATCACATTTACTGCTAGTGTGCAAATCCGAACAACGATGCCAACCACATTTTCATGACATTAAGTGGAGAACAACAGTACCAAACAGACAGGAAAGCAGTTTTTTTAAACAGGAAGGTTAATTACTAGTTGATAGGGTGTTTGCTGCTCTAACTCTTAGCTGATTTAACTTCATAGGCATGAACTGGTGCATACATTTTATGAACTGACACTTTTTTTGTGGCTTTACACACTGATAAAATAAATTTGTAGAATGTGGTATTCAAACCTCTGCATTAGATGCAAAACATATTCTTTAACATAGGTGATTTTTCATACTTGCCACAGAAGAAATGGTTGTTGGGCATGTTCATGAATTATATATAAAGACACATGACAGAGTGAGGGAATAACCATGTATTTGTATGACCTGATAAGATCCTGGTTTATACAATCATGTGTGTTTGACTATCATTCACTTCTGAAAGCCATATGAGGCCAGAGAAGACAATTATAATTACAGAATCAGAATATTCAGTATACTCTCTTTCACACATATAATTCATACGAGCTCCACTACTCTTTATTGTACTTGTGTTTGCATGGTGGCAAAGAACAGAGGATATGATGTATTCATTTTGAAACTGTCTACTGTCTGCTGGTTTTCTAGACATGTAGGTATTGGAAAAGGTTGATAACTACTGCACAATGCCACTTCGTGGGTTTGCACAATGGAAAGCAAAAGATCCAACAATGTATCCTTTTTGAAATTGAAAATTTCTGCATCTGATCTGCAGGTGTTCTGTCTGCTTCATGTGTGGGCCATTAGATCAGGTTTACATTAATATAAGCAATGTGCAAATGTAACAAGCAAAGCTCACAATGTCCTATCCTTGTGATCAGAGCTTATTAGGTTTCATCCTTAAAACACAAATGTGGGACTTAAACCATGATCTACAGATAGTATATATTGTTTGGTTCACCATGTTTAGCAGGTGTGCTACACACACATGTGATTCACAAGAGCAGTTTATGTAGTCTTTATTATAAAAGTACATTACATGACAGTTATTGTAGTTATCCATTTCCCCATGTTTATGCTAACCTGCACACTATGCAAATAGTGATATTAAAAATAATAATAAAAATAAACATTACAAAATAAATATTAGTACACATTACAGATTTTTACACAAGTCTGGATTTGGACTGTCACATCAATGAACCTACAAAACACATTGAGGGTGTCTTATCTGTCCTTGCTACAGAAATAGTTTTGCAGCAGGAATGCAAATCATTATGCATATGGTATTAACAAGACATATGACACTTGTACGCTCTGTTGTTTGTACATGTGTTAATTACATATTTAGTGCAATGACTGATCACACAACCATTTATGAGTATTGTTTACAGCAAAGCTGTTCTGTCTTGTCTTTGTACTGTGTTCATTCTTCTCTAATCTGAGCAGTAATCTCAGACAGGCATTCTGTAAGGCATTTTGTATCATTGTCTTTAAAATGTATGAGAATATTAAATGACAATGATATGCAGTTTTCAACAAAGGCAGAGGAGTTTGGATATTATTTAACAGAAACTGAGAAATGCGTGCTGCTCACTTCCATTTAAAACCTTGATACAATTACTTTTACACATTGTATGTGTATCCTGGCTGACATACAGTCTGATTTTTTGTGTATTCCTTCTCCCTCTCACCAACCATTCACAATGCAGTCCATTTGCAGCAAACACTGAGGTAGTGCCTACACTATGTTTACATCTGATACATAAATCAAAAAGTTTTGGGATTCAGCAATTCTAATTAGCTCATACTTCATTTGCATCTTCACTGTGCTCAGAGGCATGAGTCTACACCATAACCATGTAGCAAGGAAACTTGAAGGTGAGAGGATCTGTGTATCTGATAACACAGAGGATTGACATTCCTTTAGATTTATCTGCACAGAAGGCTTCTGATGTTGCTAAAGTAAGCTTGTGTTTTTCAGGTACATGCTAGATTTCTTTACATGTTATGAAGGTAACTGTTATTTACATGTGTTAGGGTATTACACTATTATCTATATGCACTTATTATACTTCACACTTAGCATAAACATTTTTGCCATGCACAGACCTTCACCGATACATAGCCTTATTAACTGTCATTATAAGTGTTATTGTTAAAACTGGTTACCTTGCAGTTTTTTTCTGTCTTATTTCACTGCAATGTAAAGTATTATGTTGTCAATGACACAGGAGTGTAATACTTCTAAGATGGCCCATAGACATCACCAGGGGAGTGCTGGGCACTATGAGAGGTGCCTACCAATCATATACAATTTACTTTTGAGTTGTACATGTGTACAAATTTTGTGAAAATTGTGTGGGGAAGCATTCATAACAGGTAGATTATGTGTTATTCCTTGGATTCTACAAACTGCAATTTTCCTGTTGTTTTTGGGGGTAGGGAAGCCAAGTACTATTTGTGTGTCTCTATATCACCAGATGGGTTTGAAGAGTTTTGCTCATGCAATTGAGTAGTTATCCTGGTGTTTCCATGTGTATACAAGGAAAATTGGATGTAATCAGTGGCATGTTGTAGCATAGCATTCAGGAATTGATGTAGGATCCTGGATGCTGATGCTTGTTATATCCCCAGCATGTAGCCTATTGGCCTCTAAAAGGTTCCTGTAGTTAAAATTCTTAGTGCTACACATACATTAGTCTCCATGGGTATTGGTTCCCTTCAGTTTGACCTTGCCCTCAGTTGTGGATGACACAGGTTGCTGAGTTCCTGTAGTGTGTCTCTATTCACCCTGTAGCACTCTACAATTTCCACATCATGCAGACCGTGGTAAGTTAACGGGAGACTAAATAACCTTTTCCTTCTTGGCCATGGTGTATTTGCAGTAGCAGCAGCATAGACTTGTTCCAGTTGCACATACATATGTATAACAGCAAGTCCACTTCTGAATCTCAAAATACTGAAATTTCGAATTTCAGTATCTAAAGATGAGAATAATGAAAGTACAGTTGTGCGAAACTGCATACTGTCGAGTCTGAGTTTGCTGAATCTGCAGTAGCTGTTGTCCAGCCTGTTTTTTGTGCTGTGCTTTTATGTTTATGTGGTTTCTGGGTTTTAAACGTGGCAGCCGATGTGTGGTTATGTTCAAAGATTCAGGTAGGTTTTTAGTTTGTAAGAGTTTTGGGTAGAAATGTGGTTTGTTTTAGTTTTTTGGAATGTTATAGAAGTAGGTTAGGGTAGGTAGGTAGCTGTGAGTGAGTGTGTGTGTGTGTGTGTGTGTGTGTGTGTGTGTGTGTGTGTGTGTGTGTGTGTGTGTGTGCGTGTAAGTGTTTAAAGTTGTGATTTGTGTACATATGTAGTGTTTGTGTTTCTAGTTGGTGTAAGTATGACAGTGTGCAATGGGAGTGTTAAAAGTAAAAATAGGTTTGCTATTTTACATGTTAGTGACCTCAGAGTTTTTATATATAAGTGATCGGGGTGTGGGGGGTGCAGCCCCTCACATTGTGGGTGCAGGTGGGCTTTCCCCCCTTGCAAGAATGTATGGTAGTGTTCCTTGTTTTGAGTTTCTTTGTTTTCATGTTTTAATGTCAGGAATGGTTGAATCTTTACTTGTATTCTGTTTTTTTTTTTTATGTTTTGCACGTCAGTATTGTGCATTTTCATTTTTCCTGACATTCAGTATTCTGGTCTTCAGATACTGAAATTCAATATTTCAGTATTTCGAGATTCATAAGAGAATCCATAACAGCAACTGCAGCCTTTAACAGTGTTTCCGTGTAGAATATATTCCATGGCAGTATTCGAATAGGTTTTGGAATTTGCAGGGAAAACCTGCACTGAGCATACATGATTGCTTTATAGCTTGTTGAGTACTTCCTCCATCTTAGATTGGTTGATTAGCATACAGTTCAGCTGCTTATGCTTTAATTAGCATGCCATAATGTTTACTGTGTTTGCACACCTCTGCACAACCTACAGAGCCACTTACTGAATACAAAATGGTGTTTTATCATGTGCACATTGCGCCACATTGCAAACATGTTTTTAGCGGACCATTATTAAATCTTCACCAAAATTTTTGCAAGCTTCCACTATGAAAGAAATATCTGGAAAAAGTTTACAAATAAAATGCTAGCATGCACAAAAAATGTGGGCCCCCCTGCACCCCTTCACCCTTGTGAGATAAAGGTGTTGCTAAGATCTCACCTGTGTGGTGATTGTTGGCCCAGGGCCCGGTCTTGTGTGCTATCATTGGTTAGAGTGTTTTTAATCGATTTAATTTTGTTGCTATTTATTGCCTGTGTTTGTGCTGGTTGGTACTCAGTTTACCAGAGCTGCTCAGAACTTATCAGCTTGCAACTGATCTGGTGTGTCTTCTGAAGCATTCACAGCTTTTTACTGAGAAATAAGTATAATTTTTACTTGATCTGCACTTCTTGTACTGCTTTTTTTTAATCGTGTGCTGTTATTTTTGAACTATACTTGTACTGTATTTTGCTGTTAGATGCACTTTTTAAACTAGCATAGACTTCATTCAGATTTTCTGAACCCAATCTGTTTTTTGCATTTTATGAGCATAAATTCCTGCTTTCCTCCACAAAAGAGGGCCTCCCCTGTGCCTGTGTGAGAGAAGCGTGCAGCTAACGACCCACCTGAGTGGTGATTATTGGTCCAGGGTCCAGTCTCATGCATTATCATTAGTTACAGTGCTTTAAATTCAGTTAATCTCATTGTTATGTATTGCCCATGTTTGCACAGGTTGTTGCTCAGTTTGCCAGAGCTGCACAAAGCTTATCAAGTTGCAAATGATCTGCTGTGTTATCTGAAGCATCCACACCATTTTACTGAAAAATACATATTATTTTTACTTGATCTGCACTTCTGGTACTGTTTTTTATTGTTTGCTGTTATTTTTGAACTGTACTTGTACTGTATTTTGCTGTTAGATGCATTTTTGAACTTAGGCTCTGCAGTGGTGCAGTGGTTAGCATTGTCACCTCACAGAAAGAGGTTCTCCCTTTCAATTCACAGTTGGAGCGCCTTCTGCGTGGAGTCTGCATGTCCTCCCTGTGGTTGAGTGACATATAAAGACATGCAGGTAGGTGTGTGCGTGAATGGGTATGCCTTCTTTGAAGGTTGGGTGTCAGGATGGCTACTCAGCACCAAAAAAATCCACTGTCAATCATTAGCAGACTGGAGTTCTGCTGGGGTGAGCCCTAACTGGGAAAAGCCAAAAGACATGCATTTTTTAACCTAGCAGAGACTTGGTTCCGATTTGCTGGACCCAGTCTGTTTTTGCAGTTTCTGATCACTAAATCCAGATTTCCTCCACTAAAGAGAGCCTCTTCTGCATGTGAGAGAAGAGTGGTGCTAAAGACCCTCCTGAGTGGTGATTGTTGGCTCAGGGCCCAGTCTGGTGTGCTATCATTGGTTAGAGTTTTTTAAATCCATTTAATATAGTTGCTATTTATTGCCCATATTTGCGCAGTGTGCACCATCATACACTACTGTGCAGTGGGATTCACCATTGGTGGTTATAGACGCAAAGTCCCAGATAGGTAAATGTTCCCTTAATCAACTGCTTGTGTTCCATCTGAGGTTTCTCAATATTGTGCTTCACTGCTCAGAGAGACACTCAGCTGACCTTATGAGGTACCTACATTAGTCTCCCCACTAAGCCTCTTGCAGTTTAGAACTTTTTACCAGTCCCTCAGCCATACCTTGTCCTTCTATTCCTCTCCCTGTTACTGATCATAGCACTATACCTATTATTATGGATGGACAAATTTCCACTGTTTCTCCAACCAGCCTGGTCTACATGGGCATCCTGAGGTAATGTAGCAATTGCCTCATTTACACTGACAACCTGTTATACCTAGTTCACACAAATTTAATATGTGATAGATGCATTTATGTTAAGAATATAGAATTAAGCTTTCTCATTCACAAATCAGCATGTCAGATACTAAGCAAGTATCAGCTCACACACTTTACTGCTTGACACACACAACACCTAAACCCACATATGCAGAGGCATTCACCAGAAGCCTACCTAAAGATCAGAGACCTCCAAAACATAAGCTTGCTTCACTTAATACTTTACCATTTGAACACAGTACACATAAAAACATACACACCAGTGTCTCAACAAACAAGCCCCATAAAACCAAACACAAAAACTAATGTTTTGATCATAGCTGATTCCATTAAGAGACAAACGGATGTCCCACTCTGCAGGGTGGATAAGGAGAAAGTCACAATTAACTGTCTATCTACTGCCAGGATCTGCCACATCACACATGCACTCAAGTCTCTCAACAACAGCTACTGATATGATTCTTTCATAGTCCATGTTGGTGTGAATGACTTGACATGTACCTCTTTGGGCTATATGAAGAGAGACATAACTGACCTCTCAGATTAGGTGTCCCATGTGGGTATGTCCCTAGCCTTAAGCAGCATTCTACCTTTACCAAGGTTGTTGCCACAATATAGACAAAAAATGATTGACTTCAACAATTGGCTTAGTTTCTCATGGCATTCCAAGGGGATCCAGTACCTGTCAGCCTAGGATGACATGGTTGATAGACCATGATGCTTTGCCAGAGATGGTCTTCACCTGTCACCTCTTGCCTTTTGGTTACTGGCTAAGGCACTTGCCTCCCCCATAGTGCCTTTTTTAGGCAATGTCACAAGAACAAAATTCCTGATGTAAAAATATCATTGAAAAACATCCTCAAGCTGTTAAATGCTAAGAGTATAAATCTGAAACTGCACTCACTGGAAGCATCCCTCACTTTGGAAGATGCAGACATCTGTACATTCACAGATATATGGTTCAAAGCTGCAGGGACCACGGAGCCATGCTGAGTTATAATGCTTTCCACACATTCAGACCACAAAATGAACATGTGAGAACTAAAGGAGGAGGAGTATCAATAGTCATCAAAGATAATACACCTCCTGATTGGTTAAACAGAATGATTGCCTAGAGTTGCTTCAAGTGCAAATAACTGTAGGAACCCCACCCCCTCCAAGTTATTGTCATTTATAGGCCCCCCTCCATGAACCATGATATCCTACCTGGATCTATTGAGTCATTCAAAATACAACCAAACACTTTGGTTATGGGTGACTTTAACTACCCATTCATAGATAGGGTAATTTATATGTTCACTAACACACTTACCCAAAGGTTCTTGGACTTCGTGAACTCCAATGGCTTGGAACAGATAGTTGGCACCCCCACAAGAGGCCTAAGCATTCTTGATCTGGTACTCACCAACATGGGAGATCAGTGTACCACCACAAGTGTGGGGCCATCCCTGGTGAAGTCTGAGCATAAATCAGTCTTGTTCAATTACATCAGACCACCCCTAGGAGTAATTAAGCTAAAAAACATCTCCAAAGCCAACTACAACCTCTTAAGAGACAGCATTAATATCTTCAAAGCTCTCCTATCCCCTCTGATGGCAAGGACACCTACACTGGGATTTACACCAATGCTCTGTAGAGACATCTATACAATTGTATTGATTCAGCTGTACCTGATAGGACCAAAAAAAGATCCTCTAGAAAAAAAGCAAGCCTGCCTGGTGGACATCTATCATAAATAGGTTATACAATAAGAGGAAGAAATGTCTGTCTAAGAACATGATGTAATGGTCTCAGAATTTGAAACACACACTTCTGAGCTTGAACAAGCAAATAAGACATCTTCTAAAGTTCTCTAAAACAAACTACAACTCTAAATTAGCAATGGTACCACATATACTGAACCTGTAGAAATAGCTAGCCTGCTGGCAGACAGGATCAGTGAAAATGTCTCCCCACTGTCCTCTCCACATGTACTCCAGAACATTCCTACTACCTGTTCTCCACATAGTATCTCTAAAAAGCAAGATTTAACTGCTCTCTCCATTGCCAAAAACACAGCCTCTATGGGATATGATAGTATCCCAGGCTGCATTCTAAATGGCTTAAAACAGGAGTTAGCAACACTATTACGTACTCTTTTTGACCACTGCTTAAGCACTGGTTTTGTCCATGCTGAATGGAAAACAGCTACAGTCATCCCCTTGCATAATGTGGGTGCATTCACTGACCCTGAGAAGTATAGACCCATAAGCCTAACCAGCGATATCTGCAAGGCCATCATGGACTGTATCAAGAAAGATACAGGAGACCTTTAAATGCTTGACCCAACCCTGTTTGGTTTTGTTAAAGGGAGATCATGCCTGTTGAGCCTGCTGGATTATTTTGAGAAAGTCACCAGAGCCATGGAAAAAGGCAAATCTGTGCATACTGCCTACAGAGACTAAGCCAAGGCCTTTGCACAATTCCTCACTCAGGCATCATTGAAAAACTCACCCAGCTTGGGATCAACCCATATATTCTCAAGTGGGTTGCAAACTGGCTCACTGACAGAACACATGCAGTCAAAATAGGGGATTCCACCTCCACCAGCAGACCTGTTACAAGTGGTGTTCTACAGGGATCAGTGCGATGGCCCCTATTGTTTGGAATCTACTTCTCGGAAGTGCAGGCAAAAACAAAAGGTCTGTGGCTGAAAAAGTTTGCATATGACTGCAAACTGGGTACAGTTATTGAGTCCCCAAATGATGTCAACATTCTACAAGAAGTCCTTATACAAATCAATGACAGGTGCCAAGGTCATGGACTTAAATGCAATGCAAAAAAATGCATTATCATCCCCTTCAGCAAGGGTGATGTCCCTGCAGATTACTATATTAATAACAGCACCCTAAGCTCTAAATCAGTGGTGAGAGATTTGAGCACACAGGTGGACACCAACTTTACCTTTGATCACCATGTCTCCACAGTGGTTAGGAAGACCTTCTATGTTGCTCACCTCATATGTAAGGGTATAGCTTTCATAAATAAAGAGTTTTAATCCCCTTTACTCTTCCCTCATAAGGCAGTTAATAGAGTACAGTGCTCCCTTTGGTATGTACCTTACCAGGCACCTTCAGCAATTGGGGAGACCTCAAAGGTTTCTCACAAACAAAATTCAGGATCTTCAGCACATGTCATATGTGGACAGACTGAAATCACTGCCACTATACTCTGTATCATATAGGATACTCAGATGCAACCTGTACCTTGCATACAGAGCAACCTCTGATCTTGCCTTAATGGAAATGCTGCACATTCTTAAGTTAAATGGTACATGATTCACTTGCTCTAGGTACCTTAACTTGACCTGTGACATCAACAAGACTTGATGGAGAGACAGATATGTCTCACAGAGGTTACCGTTCCTCTGGAACAAACTTCCAATTCAAGTTAAACAGAGCCCCTCACTGAACCTATTTAAGTGTAACTTGGACAATTGGATGGGAAACTGCAAATTCACCCCAAGGGTTTCACATGTGTTCCTCTTGTATAGGGGCAGTAGGTGCTGATTCAGATTGGCTTGTAAACATAGGCCACATCTTAGGCCCTATAGGGAATAAGGGTTTAACTTGGCAAGGCTTGTTCACAGGTTCATAAGTCCATAGGTGTGTACTAGGCTAATGGCCCTGTAGTCTTTACAAGTCCAGCTCATAGGATTACCCTGGCATCGTGCCACCTGACCTTAGTTCTCAGTGCCTCTGTCGAGTGGAGCCATTGGAATGATCCCCGGGGTAAATTTTCTATTTCCCATCCACTGATCAAGATTTCTCTTGAAGAGGGCCAGTGAGGTGCTCTGTTTGACATGTATCGGAATTCCATCCATAGCATGGGCAGTCTCTGGGTTATGAAACTGTCCCTCTAGCATAACCTGTTGATTGTGGTAATGAGGATGTGGTTGCTGGAGCATGTGGTGTGGAGGGATTGCGATTTCTTTACATGTAGTATTTCTAACAGAGCTGGGTCAGACATGGCTTTGTAAGTCAAGCAGAGATCGCCTCTAAGTAGGTGATATGAGCCAGATAATAGTTGGAGTTTTTTGAGTCTGTCCATATAGGACAAGTGTTTAATGCCAAGGATCCTCTTTGTGAGGTACTTTTGCAGCCTCTCCAGTTATTGCAGGTGTCTAGTGAGGTACATGCCAAATGGGGCATTGTACTCGATGGTCGGCCTAATAAGGGAAGAATAGAGGGAGACAATGACCTCTTTCTTTCTGGATGCAAAACCCTTAGTAATGAGATGTGCCACATAGAAGGACTTTCTGAACACACTGGCAATGTGGTAATCAAAAGACAGGTTGCTGTCAACCTGTGTTCCCAGTTCTCTTATAATGTCTTCTGTGTTCAGTGGACTACCATCAATGTGGTAATTCATGGGAATTGGGTTTTTCCCAAAGGGAATGACGACACATTTTTTGGCATTGAGCTTAAGGCCATGGTTCTGACAACAGTCGTTGGTCTCAGTGAGGCCTTTCTGTAGGATGTCAATATCACTTGGGGAGTTAATAATAGCTCCCAACTTGCAATTGTCTGTGAACTTTGTCAGCCAGAGTCCCTTCATGTTGGCCTGGACTTCAGAGAATTAGATACTAAACAGGACAGGACCCAGGACTGAACCATGTGGGACTCCAATTGTGACTGGTCAGCTGTCTGACTTGGAGTCAGCTACTTTCACACTATGGGTTCTGTCTGTGAACCAGTTTACAAATCATCTAGTGATATAGGGGTTGATGCCTAGCTTAGTGAGTTTTTCTATGATTCCTGAGTGGGGAGTGGTAACAAAGGCCTGGGCCAGATGAAGGTAGGCTGTATGAACTACCTTGCCTTCATCAACAGCTCTGGTGATTGACTCAAAGTAGTCAAACAGGTTGAGGAGGCATGATCTACCCTTCACAAAACCAAACTGTACAGGATCCAGTGTTTGGAGATTCCCTATATCCTTGTTTATTAGGTCCATGATGATGCATTCCATAGCTTTGCATATTAAACTCATCAGGCTAATGGGGTGATAGCTCCCAGGGGTCTGTAGTTGCTCTTCCTTTGTGGAGAGGGATGACTGTAGCAGTGTGCCATTTGGTAGGGACAAAGCCTGAGGTGAGGCTGTGATTGAACAGGGCAGACAGGTGAGGTGCCAGTTCACTCTGTAGTTCATGTAGAACACAGCCAGGGATATTGTCAGGTCCCATAGAAGCTGTATTTGTGGCCTTGGACAGTGCTGTTTTAACCTGTGCAGCAGTAATACTGGGTGCCTGGCAATCTACTGGTATTGTGATTGGTCCTTTGTGGGGGGTAAGGGGTAAGGTTGGAACTGAATTTCTTGGCCTGTATATTGGCGATATCTGTTGGCTTGCTATAGGAGGTACCATTGTGCAGTAGCTCAGAATAAGCCTGGGTTTTGCTGTGGAGATTCTTTACATAACTATAGAAGGCCTTGTGGTTGTCTTTACTATCTGCTGCAATTCTGTTTTCATAGCTAGCTTTAGAGGATTTGATGAGGGACCTCAACTTTTTGTTGAGGCTGATAAGGATTTTTTTCCAGTCTTGGGATTTCACCTTATTCCGCATCAGTTTCCTCCTTCTGTTGTAGAGTTGTTTATGGCAGAGGACCACCAGATTGGCTTCCTTTTTTTGGAGGAGAGTGTCTTGCTTCTATTGGGAATGGTGAGATCCATGCATTTGTGTATGTGTTTGTACAGTGCATTGGTGTATGATTCAGTGGCCATGCAACTATTCTCCATTTGCATGGGTGCCATGAAGTTAGCCACCTAAGTTTTTAGGAGCCCAAAGTTAGCTTTGGGGAAGTTTTTCATGGTGGTTACCTTTGCAAGGAGGTGGGGGAGTGGGAGGGCTGTGTATTTCCAAGGTGATTAGCTTGTGGTCGGATCTAACCAGGGAGGAGTTTACTATTGCTGTAGAGCAATGGTCACCCATAATAGTAATGACTAATCAAGGATATTGCTACCTCTAGTGGGGGTAAGAATGAGCTTGTTCATGGCATTGGAATTAATTAATTCCAGGAAACATTTGGCAAGTGTATTGGTACATGAGTAGTTTTCACAGTTAATGGAGGGGTAGTTGAAGTTGCCTAGTATGAGAGCATTAGGTAGGACCCCAATATTCTCCAGGGTGCTTAGGAACATGGACTGTGAGTCTCGAGACATGGTTGGGGACCTATAGCAGGCTAAAACCTGAATCACTGTCTTACACAATGTTAGCTGCACCTGAAGTATCTCTGATACATTATGTTGGGCTACCAGTCTAGAGATGTGCACATCCTTTATGAATATGGAAGCACCACAACCTTTGGAGCTTTAGTCCAAGTTTTGGGGCTGAAAAGTGTGGAATGAGTTATAGCCTGGTAGTGCAGGGGTGCTTTCTGCTGCCTTGATCCAGGTATATGTTACAACACAAATGTCTATGTTCTCCATTTAAGGAGTGCTTCAAGTGAGTGCATTTTGAGGTTTAGTCTTCTAGCATTGAGCAGCATGACCCTCAGATTGCATTTGTTTGTAGCTGTTACTGTGGTAATTTACTATAGGGGTGCAAGCGCCTTGGCCAGTATCCGGAATCCCAGGGGTGACAGATGCAGGCCATCTCTGAAAAAGCATCAAGGTCTGTCAATCATGTCATCCCAGACAGATACTGGATGCCCTTAGAATGACAGCAGAAACTTAGCCAATTGTTGAAATCAATCATTTTCTGCTTGTACTGTAGTATCATTCTGTGTGATGCTAGGAAGCTGCTCAGGGCTAGGGTCATATCCACCTGGGCTATATAATCTGAGAGCTCCTCCATGTCTCTTTTCATGTAGTCCAGGGAGGTACATTTCAGGTCATTCACACTCACATGTACAATGATAGAGTCATATTTGTACCTGTTGTTGAGGGACCTGAGTGCATGCAGTTTGTGGCAGTTCTTGGCACCTGACAGGCAGCTGACTGTTACTTTCTCCTTATTCAACCTAGTGAGTGTGACATCAGTGTGCCTCACTATTGAGTCACTTATGACTAGTGTGTTGGGCATGCTGCTTTGCCTTAGAGACTTTGGTTGAGTGGCACACTTTTTAGGGGAGTTATGTGTCTCGTGATTAGTGTTGTGCTGTGGTGGTTGAGTGTGTTTCTGCCTTGGAGGTCTCTGCTATTTGGGTAGATTTTTATTGAGAGCCTCTTTGAAGGTGGGTATGTGGTTTGTGTTTTTATGTGAAGGCAGTGCTAGTGTGTGTTCTGGAGGGCTATGGGTTCCATGTAGTGTACTGCAAGTGTTGACCTTCTCCTCTTGATCATCTATTCCAGTCTTGGCAGGAGAGTGTGTGGCTTCCTATTTGGAAATATAAGTGCATCTCTTGCAAGTCTGAGTGTTGGAAGGTAAGAGGAGAGAGATGTCAGTGTACATGATGCAGTTGCCACACTGTCTCAGGATGGCCAAGTTCACCAGGTTAATAGGAGCAAGCACAGGGTTCATAGGTTCATAGGTTCATAGGTTGGTACTAGGCTATCAGCCCTAGGGCCTATACAAGCCTAGCCATAACAATTCCCTAGCTATTTCTTTCCACACTATTTACTTCCCTGGACTCCTGTCTAGCAGGGTGACTGACGTGATCCCTGGGGTGAATTTCCTTTCTCCCATCCAATCATCAAGGTTCCTTTTGAAGAAGGCCAAAGAGATGCTCTGCTTGACATATATGGGCAGTCTATTCCAGAGTCTGGGGAGTCTCTGGGTCAGGAACCTATCCCTCCAGCATGTTTTGTTTATTGTGATGACAAGGTTTAGATCCCTGGAGCATGTGGCTCTGAGGGATTGGGATTTCTTTAAGTGTAGCATGTCCACCTGGAGCATGTGGCTCTGAGGGATTGGGATTTCTTTAAGTGTAGCATGTCCAACAGCTCTGGGTTTGACATGGCCTTGTATGTTAAGCAAAGATTGCCTCTGAGTAGACGATATGCGACAGAGTATAGCTGGAGTTTTTTAAGGTGGTCAGCATAGGGCATCAGCTTTAGGCCTGTGATTCTTTTAGTGAGGTATTTCTGTGGCCTTTCCAGTTGCTACAAATGTCTTGAGAGGTACATACCAAATGGGGTATTGTATTTTATAATGGGTCTAATGAGGGATGAGTACAGTGGGACAATGACCTCCTTTTTTCTGGATGAAAAGCCCTTAGTGATAAGGTGTGCCACATAAAAGGATTTCCTGACTCTTGTGGCAATGTGGTTATTGAAGGTGAGACCACTGTCCACCTGTGTCCCTTAGTCTCTTATCACACTTTTGGTGTTTAGTGTACTGCCACCTATGTGGTAATTTACAGGTACATGTTTTTTTCCCAAAGGGGATAACTATACATTTCTTCGCATTGAGCTTGAGCCCATGGCTCTAGCACCAAGCATCTGTTTCTGTAAGGCCCTTTTGTAGAGTATCCACATCATTTGGGAATTCAATAATGGCTCTCAGTTTGCAGTCATCTGCAAACTTTGTTAGCCAGAGTCCCTTAGTGTTGGCCTGTACTTCAGAGAAGTAGATGCCAAATAAGAGAGGTCCCAGGACTGAACCCTGAGATATTCCACTTTTCACTTGTCTGGAGATGGATTTGGAGTCAGCTACTTTTACAGTGTGGGTTCTGTCAGTAAGCCAGTTTCCAACCCATTGAGTGATGTAGGGATTAATGCCCAGCTTAGTAAGTTTATCTATGATTCCAAAGTGGGGGATGGTGTCAAAGGCCTTGTCGAGGTCCAGATAGGCTGTGTGGACTGCCTTACCCTTGTCCACAGCTCTGGAGACTGATTCAAAGAAGTCAGTCAGGTTCAGGAGACAAGATCAGCCCTTTACAAACCCAAACTGAGTGGGGTCCAGTGTTTTAAGATTACTAATGTCTTTGTTTAAAGGTTCCATGGTAATACGTTCCATGGTCTTGCAGATCAGGCTCGTCAGACTGATGGGGCGGTAGTTCCCGGGATCCAAGATGGATCCCCTCTTGTGGAGTGGGATAACTGTAGCTGTGCACCACTCAAGTGGGCATGAAGCCTGAGGTGAGAATATGATTAAACATGACACTTAGGTGAGGTGCCAGTTCATTTTGTAGTTCATGCAGTACACAGCCTGGGATGTCATCTGGTCCCATGGATGCTGTATTCTTAGCTTTGGAGAGTGTGTTTTTACCTGTGTGGCTGTTATTACCCGAATATGGCAATCCTCCAGTATTGAGATGGGCCATTTAGGGGGTGAGAGTGGGGTGAAGCTGGCACTGAATCGATCTTCCAGGATATTGGCAATATCCTTGGGATCAGTATATTTAATGCCATTCTGTGGTAGCTCAGAGCAGATCTCAGCATTGCCATTTAGATTCTTGACATATTTATAGAATGCCTTGTGGTTGTCTTTGGCATCTTTGGCAATTTTATTTTCATAACTAGCTTTGGAGGATTTTATGAGGGATCTCAGCTTCTTACTGCGGCTGGTAAGGGAGTTTTTTGCCTCCTGGGATTTTCCTCTTTTCTGAAACACTTTCTTCCTTTTGTTGTAAAGTTTGTTTATGGCAGGGGACCACCATATTGGTTTCCTTTTTTGGAGGAGAGCATCTTGGTTCTATTTGGGATGGCATGATTCATGTATGAGTGGGTGTGCTCATACAGTGCCTTAGTGTAGGACTCAGCAGTCGAACTTTCAGTTCCTGTCAGCATGGGTGTCATGAAGTTTGTAACTTCTGACTTGAGTAGCACAAAGTTGGCTTTGGAGAAGTTTTTTATGGAGGTTTTCTTACTGGGGGGTGGGGGTGGGATGTGGTTGTTAAGGGTGATTAGCTTATGGTCTGACCTGACTAATGAGGGGGTGATCATAGGTGTGGAGCATCGATTTCCCATGTTGGTAATGACCAGGTCTAGGATATTGGAGCCCCTGGTGGGACTATGGATTAGTTGATCCTGGGCATTGGAATTTATGAATTCCAAGAACCGTTGGGCAAAGGTGTTGGTACATGAGTAGTTTCCCCAGTTAATGGCAGAGTAGTTGAAATCACCCAGTATTAGGGTGTTTGGTTGTATATTAATATTTTCCAGTATGTTTAGAAAGGTGTAGTGAGAATCTTGGGGCATGGTGGGGGATCTGTAGCAAGCTACAATTTGGATTGCAGTCTTACCTAGTGTTAGTTGCACCTGGAGAGTTTCAGACACATTCTGCTGGGCAACTAACCTGGTGGTGTGAATATCCTTGGTGAATATGGACACTCTTCCACCTTTAGTCTTTCGATACTGGTTTGGTGGCTGAAAAGAGTGGTAAGAGTTGTATCCTGGTATTGCAGGTGTGCTCTCTGGAGCCTTGAACCAGGTCCCAGTTACTGCACACCTATCGATGTTCTCCATTTTTAGGAGTGCCTCGTGAGAGTGCATTTTGATGTTTAGACTTCTAGCATTGAGTAGCATTACCTTCAGATTTTGCATGCTTGTACCTGTTACAGTGGTGTTTTTTTCCTTTGAACTTTGCCAAAAAAAGCACTATAGGGGTGGCAAGAGCATTAGCCAGTAACCTATCTCAGACTATCTCTGGCAAAGCATCATGGTCTGTCAATCATGTTGTCCCAGGCAGACAGATACTGGATCCCCTTTGAATGACACCAGAAGCTTAGCCAATTGTTGAAGTCAATCATTTTGTCCTTATATTGTGTTATCATTCTGGGCAAAGGCAGGATGCTACTCAGGGCTAGGGTGATACCTGCCTGGGCCACATGATCCAAGAGCTCTTCCATGTCTCTTTTCATGTAGTTCAGGGTGCTACATCTCAAGTCATTCACTCCAACATGGACAATGACAGAGTCATATTTGTACCTGTTATGGAGTGACTTGAGTGCATGAGTTATGTGGCGGATCCTGGCACCCGACAGGCAGCTCACTGTAATGTTCTCCTTGTTTAGCCTGGTGAGTGGGACATCAGTGTGCCTGGCTATATAGTCACCTATGACTAAAGTATTAGGTACGTTGTCTTGCCTTAGGGGCTGTTGCTGGGTGGCACACTGGTGTTGTGTGCTATGTGACACTTTAGTTGTGATTGGTGTTTGTTTGCATTTCAGCTTTGGAGGTCCTTGTTGCTTGGGCAGGTTACAGTTAAGGGCCTCTGCATATGTGGAATTAGTGTTGCTATGTTTGGGTGTTAGTGGTGTGAGTTTAGAAGGGCTATGTGTTGCTTGAGGTTTAGTACGGTTGTTAACCTTCTCCCCTTGACTGTCTAGCACAATCTTGGGTGGAGAGAGTTTTGCTTCCAGTTTGGCTATGTAAGTGCATCTCTCACAGGTTGTAGTGTTGGGTGGTAGGAGGACAGGTTTGTCTGTGTACATGAGGCAATTACTGCATTGCCCCAGTATGCCCAGATTCACCAGGTGGACAGGAGAAATCAGTGGAAGCTGACCCTTGGACATGCCTGGTTTGGTGCTTTTTTTGAAAAGTAGAGGATCTGTTTTCCCTTACCTTAGCAAGGTACTTTGAAATTATAGGCTGTTTAGTGCCTATGATTAATTTCTCCTTATTAATAAGGAGAGTTGAGTGCTTGCATCAGTTTAAGGCTTCCTAGTGCTTTCCAGCAGGTATTAGAGCAAGTGCTAGTCAGAGGGATGCTTAAAGGTAAGATGAAAAAAAATGGTTTATCCTAAACACTGCAGTGTGCACTAGAGAGGTTAGATATGAAAGTAGGTAACTTAAGTTTTACCTGTCTAAAAAGTCAAGTTTTAGTGGAGAGTCACTATTTTTAAAACAGCAAGATAGATTGAAAGGGGGTGATCACTTTTATATTCTGGTACTATGGAATACATTAGAATGGCCAATAAATTTAAATAGTTGAAGGGGAGTGATTTCACAAAATGATAATTTTGTGCTTGCTCACACAAGCCAGTGAAAGCAGATAGGAAATTAGATATGTGGTCAAATTAACATAAGAGGCAGGCAACTAGAAAGCCAGTGGTATTTAAGAACATGACAGTGACACGGGGGTGGGGAAAAATTTCTGCCTGACTCACAAGAGACAGAGCTGCGGTGTTTTTTGAAGTTTTAATATGAAGTTAAAATCAGAACACAAGCAAAACACAAGGTAAAGAAAACAAATCACAGCACACAAAATATAAAAGGCAATTAACTAATAAAAAATACAACAGATAAAAAGCAAACTAACCTTTCCCTCACAGAAAAGTGTAGCAGAGTCTGGGTGAGCCTTTCCCATAAAGCTCTAAAATGTTTTATTTTACCCTTAAATAGAAAGTTTAGTTCCTAGCTCCACCCCCTCAGTTCACAAATGATTAACCTTAAGTGACCTCTTCTGTCTTATGTATGAGTCCTTAATTGATCAGTTCTAATTTCTGCCTGACTCACAAGAGACAGAGCTGTGGTGTCTTTTAAAGTTTTAATATGCAGTTAAAAGCAGAACACAAGCAAAACACAAGGTAAAGAAAACAAATCACAGCACTCAAAATATAAAAAAGGCAATAAACTAATACAAAATACAACAAATAAAAAGCAAACCAACCTTTCCCTCACAGCAAAGTGTAGCACAGTCTGGGTGAGCCTTTCCAATAAAGCCCTGACCTTTAGACATGCGTGGAGGGGTGGGCATTAATAAGTACTGGAGCTGTTTCCTTGTAGTACGTTTAGTGCTGGTAGCACTTTTGTGTGCTACAATAATTGCTACAAGAAGTCTGGTAAAGTGCTAGACTAATAAAAGTGCAGGAGAGGAGAGAACTAGCAGATCTAAGGGAAAAATTAAAAAGCAGACCTTGGCACCACTCTGAAAACAGTCCATGATACAGCAAATTTGTATCTGGACTAGACTTGTTACAGGAAAAGTGGGAAAGAAGCAGAAACATGGGTTTTTAAACCAGAAAGTTGAAAGAGATGGCAAAACTGCCCAAACGGCCAATAAACTAAGATTTCTGGGCCAGAAACCACTCCTCTTGTAGTAGATAGGCTACCTATTGTTTACCACTCCCACTGATAAGCTAGAAGGCTTCCCTCCAGCACAGAAAGACTTCAGGGGGAGGGATGAAAAGTTTACATACAGTCCTGGATACAGCAAATCTGTATCTGGACTAGACTAGTAACAGGAAAGGTGGGAAACAAGCGCAAATGCAGGCTTTTAAACCAGAAAGTTGAAAGAGATGGAAAAACTGACAAAATGGCCAATAAACTACAATTTCCAAGCCAGAAACCACTCCTCTTATGGTAGATGAGCTACCTAGTGCTTACCACTCTCACTGATAAACTAGAAGGCTTCCCTCCAACACAGGAAGGCTTGGGGGCTCAGGAGCTTACAAACAGTCCTGGATACAGCAAATCTGTATCTGGTATAGACTAGTTACAGGAAAGGCAGGAAATTAGCTTAGATATTTTTTTTTACGAAAAAACAGGTAAAACAGCACTAAAAACAATTTAAGTGCAGTGCAAGCTATCACACTTGAGTGTGTAGCAATGTTAAAGCAAATACAGTTTAAACAAATGTAATTTATTCAAACTGTATTCTGAAATAAATTCAGTTATTGTTTTATTCAACTCTGAACAGATAAAAAGTACCAAAAAATATACTTATCAGCTGAGAAGCATACTCAGTCAGAACACAAGGAGTTTTTTTATTTTTTTTATTTTAGTAAAGTAGAAAGGGGGAAAGGCAGAACAGAAGATAGTTCAACATTAAGAACCTAAGTAGGTTGGCCTTCTCAAATGTTCTCTCTTTATTAGGTAGAATGAGCTAATGACGCTAGACTGGGAGGAGTGTCCCAGATCAAAATTACAGTAGGGGCGGCCAACTGCAAAGCCACCAAGTATAAGAACAGGACACTGATAGGGACAGAGTGTAGTCAACTATTACAGCTACTAGCTACACTATTTTAGGGAGAAAAACTCTGCAGAAATGTTTAACACCACAGAAAAACAGCAGTGAGCCACTAAATGAAAGTGTTAAACAGATAAAGGAGCAAGGAGACTCTAGAGAATGCTTTTAACCGCAAACAAATCAGTTATGTGATGCATTCCTTGGCAGGAAATTGGTACAAACAAACAAATGTTTAACAAATGAAGAAAATTTCCAGTTAATACCTTTTACACAGTGAAACTAGCTAGAAAAGATTTACAAACAGTTTGACATTAAAAACCTTATTTATTGGGCCCTGTAAGACAGACAATTTTAGTACAATCATGCAAATTAGTTTTTAGCAGTAAAATACAGTAAAAAGTATGCAGCAGACAATAAAAAGTGCTATAAATATCTAGAATAAGCAATAACTAGTAAAATAAGCAAAAAAAAAAAACAGGATACTTGTTGTTATATATCACAGATCAGAGTTGTGGTCAGTGCCTCTCCTCTGATTAGCTCTGTGTTCTCTATCAGCAGAAGATGGCTGCCAGGAATACAGGAAACTCAACAAACAAAACAACCAGGCCTGGATAACAGCAGGCCTTTATCCACACTATGCTATCTGACTAGAACACAGAAACCTCAAAAAAATGCATAGCAAAGCACAGATAGAGCACTCAGAAACAGAAAATACAACTCTCAGTATGAAAAAGAAGTTTACAGTTAAGTAACTCAGCCTTAGGGCCATTAGCCTTGTAACTTCCTATGATCCTATGTGCCAAGTCAAAAATTGTAAAATCTAATAATATCGCAATCTGATGTCATCATGGGCAGCCATAATGTCACCATCGTGGGTGAAGTAGTTGTGGCAGTTCATGCTTATCCTGCCTTGGCGGTACCTCCTGTGCACAGGCCATACTAATCCAACCAAAGCTGTCTTGGTCACAGGTGGCTCCTAGGTCTTACTAATCCAACCCAAGTTATCTAGGTCACAAATGGTTCCTCCAGCACACAGACCACACTAATCCAAACTAAGCTGGCTTGATCACAAATGGTTGCTTCAACGTAGAGACCACAATAATTAACCTCAAGTCATCTAATCACAGTGAGAGCTACCAACCTCTATTGCACCAAACTAGCTCTGCATATATATTTTTTCTGAAACAAACTATTTAAACAACCTGAAACTGTTCATAGATAAATCTATTACAAAAATCTTAGGACTGAATATGATGAAATATTAAGAAAGGTCTTAGGAGCTATTATAATCTGTTTCTTATAGCTAACTGAGGTGCTGCAAGTCTTGTCTAAAGATAATATATAATGCAGTTCTAGCTGAATATCTATGCTTAGAATGCACCACTGCAGGGTCCCATACAACTTTAGGGAACATAAGAGTAAAAGCAATTACCAATAAAAGAAATAAAAATATAAAAGATTCAGGCTAGGATCCATAGATGCTTTGCACAATGAACAGTGCAAGATAGTATACACAGGTTGTGGGCAATCCAGTAACAAATGTGTATAAGCTCATTGTCTAAAACTATGCAAAATGCAGTGCATGTAAATGAGTTCTTAATGATTTATAAATGAAAATCCCATGCAAATGAATAATATGTGATTTGCAAATGCCCACTCCAGTTGAATGTTGTGATTTACAGAGTGCAGGAAAAAAAAAACATTTTAAACCATGTTAAGCATAACAGAAGCAACACCTCAAGAAGGTGAATTGTTTTCCTTTACTAGAGCCAGTGCTACCAATGTTGCATGTCTGAGCCACCCCCTACAATAGGGATACTACATGCAATAACTGATATATTGACACCTGATAGAGGGGCAGATGACCAGTCACATCAGAGTTAACACAGATACACTACGTGACCCAGTCAAACCGTGTCACCTGTGAGTAGAATATAGGGGCATGTGTTGCATATTCATTCCAGTAGACACAATGGTATGTGTAGCTTTCACCATCCAAGCTTCAAGAAGTTTACGTCTGTTAGATGTATCAGAGGATATTGCCTCTAGAAGATGTAAATAATCACTTAACATTATGCTACAACATGTGGAGGAGCATGTCTGGTCCTCAAGGACACCAGAAGACAGAACTAACACCATAAATGCATTCCATGAGATTACATGCTTCCTGATGTCCTGGATAACATATGTTGCACCCATATTGCTATTAAGGCTTCACATTGCTTAGAGGGATAGCCAAGAAAAAAACGACAGGAGCTCAGCACCAAGCACTATTTTAATGAGTAAAATAATAAAACACAGCAAAGCTCTCAATGCAATTACATATCTCATTATCTTCAGTGCTTAAATATTTACATGTGCCAATCATACATATTCTTAAAATCACAAGTTGTTAAACAGCTAAATGTACTTAAAATGAAAGAGCATAGTAAAAGGAATATGCACCCTTAAATAAACAAGGCCAGGACCAAATAAAAATAAACTGATAATGAAATTCATATATAAATAAAGAATATATTACATATTATACAGTAAGTATTACTAATAACTATACTATTATTATACTAAATATTACGATAAAAATAAAAACAAATACTATGTATATACATATTGATGCTTATTTTTCAATACGAGATTAATATTATTGGTACTATTCAGTCCTGGCATTTTATCAGCCCTGAAATAATTAATCCAGTCATATTCGATCATCTCTATTTTATTCACTAGGTCACCTCCTCTTGCATTGCAATAGATAACTTGTAAAACCATAAACTTAAATTTATGATGCGGGCCCACAGATAAAATGGTTTTGCTCAGGGCATTCATCTCAACTTTTTTTTTGAATTTCCGAAAGATGCAACCCTATTCTTTCTTTTACTTTCTAATTAGTTTTGCCTATGTAAAAGCACTTACAGGAGGTACATTTAGCAAGATAAATCACATTCTGAGTATTACATGTCGCAAGAACACAAAAAACTAATTCCTTCACTGTGATGGGATGCTTAAAAGATGGGTCAGTGTTAATATTTATGCAAGATATACAGTTGTGACATGGAACTGTCCTATTCCTATTCACTAATTGTCTTTCAGATTTTATTTTACTCTAATCCTTATAGCATAAATGCTGTTTAAGGTTTCTTTCTCTCTTATTAATAAACGTAGGCTCTTTACCTACAGCTTTTTTAACATCCTCATTTAATTTTAAGATGTTCCAGTTTTTTATGTATATTTCATAATATACCCTACATTACCTTCAAAATTATTACTAGCAGGTTGTTGTCTATTCAAATGTCTAGAAAAGTACGGTGCATCTAAATTACTCCATTCATTTATCACTTCATCTTTCATATCTTCCAACAACTTAATATTATAGCCCCTAGAGCAAAAGTCATTAGCCATATAATCAATATCTTCTATAAAATTTTCAGTTGTAGTGTTAAGCCTGCTGGCTGTAAGAAACTGACTTTTGACTGTTTCTTTATACTTATGCCTCGGGTGCATATGTATCAGATAATGACAGTAACTTTGAAACATGTTTTTCATTTCTTGTAAAGGGCCTTAAATGAACTGTGGCGATGTTTGATCATTTTTACCTTAGTGCAGAGACCGATAACTAACCTAAAGATGTTCTCTGCCAGCCATCGGTGAATGCTTTTGCTTAAAATCAGTGGTGACACGACACCATCCACATTTGTTTGATGAATACTTACATTTTTATGCAGTACGAATGGGGAATGCAGTTTAGACATTATTGGTGACTGGATGAACATTGCATATAAAACCAATGGAAGCATAACTGAGTTAAACCAGGAGGACATTCCTCATTGATGATTGAACACAACTGAATGTGAAATACACTCAAAATGGGTGTGTATAACTCTTCCATTATTGATTGGCTTATGCTTCTTGCTAACAAGCAATGAATGGTAATATTTAGTATAATTTGCTTGTTGGATCATAGATAGTCATGCAACCAATAGGAATGTGGATATGCTGAAACAGGAAGTTGTTTTCATTGGTCTATTTTACAGGTATAAGCCATTTTGGCTAGACCATTATCAATCTGTTGTACATTGCAAGTAATTTGCATTTCTGAGCTTATTGGTCCATAGAATGTTTTAAATAATTTTAGAATTTGTAATTGGTAGATCTGATGAAGAGTTTTACTTGAAAGCACTAATCCAATAATTTATGCATGTGTATCATGTTTTACATATTTTATTAAAGCCATTTGTTTATGCTCTGCTCAGTGTTATGATGGTTCTGGTGCATTGTGTTTTGGATTATATATAAATACATATATATATAAAAGTACAGATCCTTGTACTGAGGTACAATCATTTTCCAGCCTTAGAGGGTTAAGACATCTCATCCAGTAAGGAAAAACAATAGCCACAGGGAAAACTGCAACTTGTGAGCAACAAAGCTGCTGGTTGAGAATCATGAAAAATTAGAAAAAAAAAAAAAAACATCCATGCACTGTAGACTGAGCTTGTCCACAGTGCATCGTTCTTTTTTCGTGAGTGCATATATACATGCACTGTATATATACACACATATACATATATCTATATAGACAGAGCAAGATAGATATCAAACTAGCATGGAACTCTTAGTGTGGTGAGAAAGCTAATAAGGCCAGACTGCATAGATGTGTGCAAACCTCTTATTCCATTACTCTGAGCTTTGCATGCACTGTTCAACATGATGCCTATGATATCTGTGTGCATTCTCCAAGCCAGATAGTACATTATGCCATACCACAGTGCCAATCTACTTTGTAGAGCATATCATTCAACACCATCTATCTGGGTGCATGGGTCTACCATATTGCTCCTTGTGTACACCTGCTGAATGGTCATGTCTACTTCCTGCATGGTGAAACATGGGAGTTCTACATGATATGCCAAAGAGAGGAGAATTTTCTTGTTCTCCCTATTGTGGGACTTAACGGGGTGCCTGTTGGGATGACATAACAAGCAATCTAAAAAGGAAGATGACTGGCAGATATTTCTTAATATCTCATTTGTTGCTTGGCCTTTCCTGTCACCATCAGTCTATTAGTTGTCTGTATGCATTTATGCACCTATCTATAATCACTTTTTGTATCTACACCACCCCTGTTTGCCTGTTTCATGCTTGTCTGCACCTTCTATTTGCCCATCTCCCTCTGTCAAAGCTAAAGTAATCTCTCATTACCTTTACCAGTTACTCTTGTCTTTTAATATTAAAAATGGGATCTTACCCACAAGAAGAAAATAAGTCTCAACTAACATCTGTTAATTATTGCTTATTCTTGTGTATTTTGCCTCTGAATGTTGAAGTCCTCTTCCTTCTTTTCTATCTGCCTTGTTTTGTCCCCATTTTTATGACTTGATACGCCACTTTACTGCATGTATCCACACTGCTGTTTTTGGATGCTGTGCTGCCGTCCTTGTGGCTATGTATTATGATGTGGCACTAACTTGTGGCTATGTATTATGATGTGGCACTAACTTGTGGCTATGTATTATGATGTGGCACTAACTTGTGGCTATGTATTATGATGTGGCACTAAGCTCTGCAGTATTGTGTAGACTTGTGCACACTGCTTGGATATAGATGGATAGTATCGTGTTCATTACTCCTGCATGCCATGGTAATGTTGTTCCTCTGATATCCTGTTAACTACCTGTTACCATTGTCCATTTACTTTTTATACAGCATTTCACAAGGTATGTCAGTAATATTTATCACCTTGTACATCTCTAATTAGCATTTTACCACTTTGTGCAGTGAAACGCTCCATTTTAATTCTGTGTACCACTATGAATCCCAGCCATCTTGTATACTGCCTTCTTTAATGAGGAATAAACTCTCCCTATTGTTACAATAAACCATGCATTAACATTCTACCAAATGATCTTACTTTATAGTCCTAGTAGGAGTTGCACTGACTTAAACTACTTCATCTGAAACACAAAAAAACTTACACATTAACTTTACAACATACATCAGGATTTTTCAAATGTTAGCAGATCATACCCGCCAGACAAACCCCCACAGAATCAACAAACATTGAGAGCATTGCTAGTATGTATTCAGCAACAAACACCCAATCAGCAGAACAGCAGTAGAAAGACTTATAAAAGTACCCCCTACCCCAAGGACAAAATGTCAACAAGACAGGGCAATAAGAGATTTCCAGGATACAAACAGAAAAGGACAGCATCCACCAGCCAGGACCAGAACAGAGGAAATTGGACCAGATCTCCACACACACATGCAAAAACAAAATCTGGAACCATTCCAGTACACCATTAACAGATGCAGAGACCAAAGTACTACAAAAATGGCTTCCCTTTATTCCACATAATAGAATCAACCTTGTTACTACTGTCATTGACCTTAAGCTGCGTTGTAAAAAAGTGAATCTTAAAATATTTTTTCATGAAAAAAAACAACAACTGAGAGAAGGGCTCCTATCACAAAATCGAGTTGTTGTGAACGCCAAATACCGGAAGGCCGAACTTGGTAGTTCAAAAGTTGAGAATGTCAAAGCCATGGAAACCCAAATTCTTTCCCAGGGAAAGAATTCAGTTCGCCGTTTCTGTTGCTTCAGCATTTTCAGACCGGGTCAAGGTAAGTGTACGAATGGGTAGTGACGGACTTTAGAGTTAGGGCGCGAGACAAGTAAGTGTGCGATAGTGACAGACTTTAGGGTTAGGGTGCGGGTCAGGTAAGTGTGCAGTAGTGACGGACTTTAGGGTAAGGGCACGGGTCAGGTAAGTGTGCGGTAGTGATGGACTTTAGGGTTAGGGCTGGGTTAAGGATAGTGCATAGATAGTGGTGTATGTTAGGTTTAGTGTAGGTTTTGAAGGTGTTTGGTGTGATTGTGTTATGTGTGTGTTTTTTGGATCATCAAATTTTTTCCCTGGGAAAAAATTTGCTGTTTTGAAGTGTCGATGTTATCCAAATTCGATCTTCCAAGTTCGAACTTATGGTGTTCGACATTTTGAAAGTTTGATTTTGTGATATAGACCCCTGGGAGAAGACAGTGAATTAGGAACAGAACAGCAGGCAATGAACAACAAAAACAAATGGAGGAACTGTAGCACCCTTTGCCTTCCACTTCACCCTATTATCTGGACATAAGAAGAAAAATGTGAAGACAATATACATAGATTTCTAGCTAAACCTTGTTCAGGAAATGTTATAATTCACAAAAGAACTGTCACCTTTAAAATCAGTCAGCAAAGACAAGACAAGAAAGATTATGAAAGCACACAAGGGTGGTGGCATCTTCATTACAGACACTGAGAACTGCAATCAGAACCTTGAAGAAATATTAAGGAATCGGAATTTCAACAAGAGAATGGATATTAAACAAGTCATAAAATCTTACTATGTCATTAACATCAAACTGGCTAAGCTTAACTCACAGGGACATCTTGACAATGATTTGTTCAGCTCTCTAACAGTCTCTCGCCTGCAATTTGTGGCACCCCAAAACCTCACAAAAGTGTGGATAACCCCCCCCTATCACCCAGTGGTTGTCAGAAGTGGTTCAGCCACTAAGCCTTTATCCATTCACAGATAAGTTAAGATTAAAAAGCTCACTAGGATTGCTCCCTCCTTCATTTTGGACTCAATTTCTTGGAAAAAAAAGTCAAAGAAATAAAAATACAACTGGAGACAATACTAGTCACAACTGATGTGGAAGCCCTATACAGTGTTTGTCCTCATAACTACTGTATTGATGCTGTGAAAGAGTACATGACAAACACCAACAATACAGAAATTAAAGCTATTGAGGGTATGCTGGACATCATACCCACCAGCAAATACTTTCACTTCATTCAACAATGGTACAAACAAATAAACACTGGGAATAACTATAACACTGGGAATAACTATGGGAGCTGCTATGGCTCACAGCTTAGCCAATATAGCCTTGGCAAGATGGGAAGAGAACACCGTCTATTTCTCAGAATTCTGTCAGTACATGGATCGTTACCATTGATTTATTGACTATATCTTTATCACATGGAAAGTCTCCCTGGACAAGCTGCACAGCTTCTGCTTCAACATTGAAAAGCCCACAGACTTTTTACACTTCACTGACCACTATAGTTATGATAAGGTGGAATTCCTGGACATCACCATCTGTAAGGACAGAAAAGAAGAGAAGCTTAAGAATAATGTGTGCAGAAAACTTATACAAGTGAAACTACTTCTACATGTTAACACCATGCACCCCAAAAATCACAAAGAAAAATGTCATCAAATCACAAGGAAAGCGAACAGCCATACTCTCTGGAGAGGTGGACCAATTTCTCACCAACTTAGATCAATTGCAGAAATATTTTCTGGAAAGAGGCTCCAGCAAGAATTTGGTGACCAGCATACTGGGACTCATAAAATTCCTCAAACAAAATAATGATCCAGATCTGCTGAACCCATCTAGAAAGAAACTGCCACATGCCTTGCAACCAAGTATCAATGAAGTAAGTGAAAAGCATCAAAGAAGTATAATCCTAACATATTCCAAGGATTCACATGTAATAAATAAAAATGGTCGAAAACTGGAGCATCACAAGGGGAACCAGTTTATCAGTTAGATTCAAGACCCTCAACCATCCTTTTATGGAAAAGGTAGAAATATTAGAAATTGGGTAGAAAATGAATAAGAAATTAATGCATCCATGGAGCTAAAAGTAGGTACCTTTCCTTTCAACCCCCCCTCCCCCCCCGGCTACAGATACAATGCATTTATGAGCAAATTATTTTAATTTTCCAAACTAAAAAATATATATATAAAAAGAAAAATGTTTACACTGACAGAAATAACTGCAATAGCAACGTTGCGGTTTACCAGGCAAGCTGCAGAAAATATAAAGCATTCTACATAGGAAAAACAAGCCTCCCAAGATAGGAGTGAGCAAACACCTCTCAGACATTAAGCTTAAGGACTTCAACAGCCTACTATATAGACATGCTTAGGTCTGTAGGAACTGTGAAAAGTTTGTATTTCATGTCTTTGAGAGACTCAAGGCTTATTACAATGCAATCTGAATGCAAAACTAGAGAAAAAAGAACTGAAATGGTAGATTCGACTTAAAGCTTATTGGAAGCCAGACTCAATTGGACATGTTCTATTAGGAACAGACGAGTTATAGAAACTGGAACATAGCAATTTTTACTAAAACATAATAATACTAATAGTTTTATAACTATAGTATTTCATGTCTATGCTTGAGTTTAAGGTTCATTTTTTATCTTTAGTACCAGATGCTTAATTGCTTATTTTATTTTTTATGTGAAGTTTTATTAGATTTTTGATTATTACTTTTACTTCCATTGCAGCTCTTTGATTTATAATCAATCATTATATCTAAGGATTAATTTAATATCAAGTTGAATTGTGCATATTATGATATGTCTGATCAATAGTATGAACTACCACATCGGTACATGCTGGCTTAATGAGATCTGAGGATGCCCCTCACTTTATTAGCACAACCCCATATATATTCCCAATTTTTATGTTGATATATGTGTATATGTATCTCTTTTTGTGTATGTATATGTATGTCTGTCAATTCCTCTTCCCCCCTCTCTCTATATATTATAAATATATAATAATGGAGATCTAACAGAAATAGCTCTGATCATCTCCATTTTAGGCAGCTTAGAAATAGTACAAAAAAGGCAATACTTACAGACAAAAAAAAACTACTACTGTAAACTTCAACAAACTCATCAAAATAATCCTCAAAAGTTCTGGTCTTGCATAAATAAGCTCCTTTTCCCAGGTAACTCCCGGACACCCACCCCACTTGATGCAGATCCAAACACTCCACATCAAACTGCCAGTACCTTTAACTAGGCTCCACAGACTATGGACACTACTGGACTATGAAATTCTCTCAAACAAAAATAATGATCCAGATCTACTGAACCCATCTAGAAAGAAACTGTCACACATGCCCTTCACAACCAAGTGTCAATGAAGTAAGTGAAAAGCATCAAAGAAGTATGATCCTAACATATTCCAAGGATTCACATGTAATAAATAAAAGATAATTCGAAAACTGGAGCATCACGAAGGGGAAACCAGTTTATCAGTTAGATTCAAGACCCTCAACAAATATTTTATGGAAAAGGTAGAAATATTGAAATTGGGTAGAAAATGAATAAGAAATTAAATGCATCCATGGAGTTAAAAGTAAGGGACACTTTCCTTTCAAACCCCACCCCCACCCGGCCAGATACAATGCATTTATGAGCAAATTATTTTACCCTTTTCCAAACTAAAAAATATATATATAAAAAGAAAATGTTTACACTGACAGAAATAACTGCAATAGCATCTTTGTGGCTTTACCCAGGCAAGCCTGCAAGGAAAATCACAAAGCATTCTACATAGGAAAAACAAGCCTCTCAAGATAGGGTAATGAGCAAACACCTGCCAGACATTAAGCTTAAGGACTTCAACAGCCTACTATATAGACATGCTTAGGTCCTGTAAAGGAACTATGAAAGTTTGTATTTCCATGTCTTTGAGAGACTCAAATAAGACTTATGTCATATGCAATCCATTACAAACTAGGAGAAAAACTGAAAAGCTGAAGGTAAAATGGATTCAACTTAAGCTTATTGGAAATGAAGACTCATTTGGACATGTTCTATTAGGAACTGACAAGTTATAGAAGCTGGAACATAGCAATTTATACTAAAACATAATAATACTAATAGTTTTATAACTATAGTATTTCACAGTCTATGCTTCTGAGTTTAGGTTCGCATTTTATCTTTAGTACCAGATGCTTAATTGCTTATTTTATTTTTTATGTGAAGTTTGATTAGATTTTTGATTATTACTTTTACTTCCATTGCAGCTCTTTGATTTATAATTGATATCTAAGGATTAATTTAATATCAAGTTGAATTGTTTATATTATGATATGTCTGATCAATAGTATGAACTACCACATTGGTATATGCTGGCTTAATGAGATCTGAGGATGCCCCTCACTTTATTAGCACAACCACATATACATTCCCAATTTTTATGTTGATATATGTGTATATGTGTCTCTTTATGTGTATGTATATGCATGTCTGTCAGTTCCTCTCCCCCCTCTCTCTCTATACATACATACATATATATATATATATATATATATATATATATATATATATATATATATATGTGTGTATGTGTGTGTAAATATATGACAATACATATTACATAGTTTTGCTTTGGCATGATTCTGTCCTTATATGTGGCTCATCTCTGACCCTTCCCGTATGTTTTCTGAGCCTGGGAATCTTCACCCTCCCACCCACACACACACACACACACACACACACACACACACACACACACGCACACACACATGCACACACACACATGCACACACACAGCCATGCACACACACACCTTTACACACACTTTTACACACACACTCACACACACACACACACACACACACACACACACACACACACACACACACACACACACACACACACACATCACTTGCTTTCTCCACACCTGTTTTTTGTCTAGCTTGTCTTAATACTAGCCCTGAAGATATTTTGTTCTCCTGGCTCTTTGAGACTTCTTAGACTCAAACAGAGTTGCAAAGTCCTAATTGCAACTCTGCGCTTAGAAGCAGACTTCTATTTTTGAATTTTGTTAGTCATCAGTCTCCTCCCCTCTCTCATCGCATTATTTTAAAAAGAATATAATCTCACCACCATCTGTTTCATTATATACTATATTAATGTAATAAAAATGTAGGACCTGATACCCACATTGGTATTTGACAATATACTTGGGCCACTCATCAACAGACATATATACAGTGATTCTGTACTTACTTAGATAAGGAGTTGACAGCAACAATCACAATCAGGGCCAGTGTTATAATTTTGGGATCCCCTAGAAAATGTCAAGTTGGGGGCCCCCTAGGCACTTTCTGTCAAAGTATCATCCTGGTTCTGCCATCCCCATCCTGAGTGATACACAACCATCTCAGAGGGGCTGGGTTTAGAATGTGTACAATTGACAGCCCAGGCCATCATCAGCTTTATCAAAGCCTTGCCTAGGTTAAAAACTGTAATCATAAAAGTAATACATTTTTCTACTTATTTTCCCCAGACAGCAACAGTTTATTGGAGGGAGGGGCCATACAATCAAGGATGAATACAGGGGCCCTCTGTCACCAATTATGCAGTCTGGGAGTGGAGACCACAAGAATCCTTAAAGATCTCAGTGTCTGAATGTTTTATGATATATTTTATGCCTTACATTTGAAATGTAATTACTTGATAGCTGCATTGTTAAATGTTAGATTTGTTAGATGTATTGGGTGTGCACAAATAAAAATATGTGATATTTTGCACACACACACACACACACACACACACACACACACACACACACACACACACACACACACACACACGCACACACGCCACATCACACACCACACACGCCAGCACACGCACACGCCAGCACACACGCACACACCTAACACACACACACACACACACTACACACACACACACACACTGCACCACCGCACACCGCCTTTGCCTTTCTGCGCACCACCACAGCGCACTGCCAGCACTTTGCAACGCACCTGGCGCACCCACCACGCACTGCGAACACACACACACACACACACACACACACACACACGCATACGCCAATGCAATTCTAGTTTTTTACTTATTTCAGTAAATAGCAGTCTGGTACTACCGCACCAGATCAGTCAGTGTGGTTCAAAAGTTGTCCAACAGCAGCAGGGGTAAGTGTCTTATTTACTTCACTGAGGAGTAATGCATACCTATCACTGTTCCTGATTACAGAGACCTTCCCAGATTTTGCCTCATAATTTTGATCTATCATTTGTAAAGAAAGTTTGATTTGTTGGTAAATTATTCAGGATTATAGGCAGCTATTAAATGCAGACATCAGAGTTTTATACTTCTTATTGTCTAAAAATGCATAGTGATGTTGCGGTGGTACGGTGGTAGCATTGTAACCTCACAGAAAGAGGTTCTCCTGTTCAATTCTCAGCTGGGCTTGGGAGTGCCTTCTGTGTGAAGTCTAAAATGTCCTCCCACTTGATTTGGGTAGTGTATAGAAGACATGTAAATTAAGTAGTAAGCTGCCATGGTTGGGAAGAGTTGAGCATCGAACTGGCACCTCAAGCATTTCACAAAAAATCTACTGCCAATCATTTAAGCGGACCCGGTTCACAGCTAGCACTGCCACCGAGGAAAAGCTGAAAGGACAAACGATGCCTAAAATGCATGTTGATGCAAAAGGATTCTATTAACTTTTTAAGTAAGAGTAATATTTAAAATGTGTTCCTCGGTTTGAGCTTTTATTGTGCTATTATTTTAAACATTGCAGAGAATTCTTCAACAAAGAAGATGAGGGTTATAGTATTTGGCATTCTGTCAGTATTAAAAAAACTCCATAAAACAGGAAACCATCCTTGAAGACCAGACACATCAGCTCTTGTTAAAATACAACCTGTGGCTGAGATAGGTCACTCTGGGCTGCTGATCTCTCTAGTGCAAGTTACATTCTTTTTGTTCGGTATCAGCTTTATCCTAACAGGGTCATATAACAGCCCTGTCCAGATTAAAGATCATAATCAGGAAATTATTTCATTTTTTCCATCTTATTTTTTCAAAACTAGCCACAGATACTGTGGGGCCTCTACACACTCTAGGAAGATTAAAAGGGCCCCCACACAGTCTAGGATGAGTAAAGTGGCCCCTACACAGTCAAAGATGATTAAGCTCTCCCCAGCCATTGATACTGCAGGTACCTAAAGCTGGCTATGTTGTTAATTTTAGAATAGAAAATGTCCACCGGCAGGGTTTAACTAAGCCAGGAGGCATTATTTCATTAGTAAAATACCACTGCAATACCACTGCAATACAAAATCCAAAGCAAAAAACTCTTGAAAAAACCTGAAAATTTAGGAACCAAGTGAAAAACACTCTGACTGAATTTTAACTTTTTATATTTCTTAAAGAATAAAAGTTGTTGAATATCTCTCAGCTATTTTGCTTTCGTGATTTTCTTCAATTAAGATGAAATTTTGGATTACTAGAACCAAGTCCTGTCACCCGTGGTGGTTTTTAATCATTGGTAAAATATTTAATGGAACTATAAAGCCTATTACTTGATAAAATACTAACACAGATACCAGAGATATCTTTGAATTTTAAAGGAGATATAAATAACAAAAAACGAACGGCTAAAACCACAAATTGACTTTTTTACATAAAGATATAAATAACAGTTATTATTACCCACTGGTGTATTAAGTGTACAGGATTGTTGTACTAGCGTTTGATGGTTTAATGGACATGTTACAAAATCTCAAGATAAAATAACTCACTGTGGTTAGGGCCCCCAGGAGCAGGAGTCTTGCAGTGACTGCAGGACATGCCAAATTGCCTAAAGTGCCTATGATTATTCAAAGATCACAAACTGTGAATAATAACTACTGTTCCAATTACTGTCATTGAATGTGATCTGTTGAAGTACTCTTGGAGTAAAGCCTTTGCATTAATTTTCATGGCTATTTATACAGAAACATATGCCAATATCTAGAGTAGTGATTCCTGTACAACTGTTTTTTCATGTTTGCTGATATATATATATATATATATATATATATATATATATATATATATACATATATATATATATATATATATATATATATATATATGTATATATATACATATATACATATATGTTCCCATCAGCTCATCGACAGTTCAGAACAATCCACTGAGTCTTTCCATCAATCAAATCAACGACAGTTCATAACATCGACGTGCCGTAAGCTATCTTCCCTCATTAAGACTCCATGGCAGCACCGCTTCTCCCGTTGCCAAACGCCGCAAGGCTTCATGATTCACACCCCACCCTGACAGCTGTCCCACCTCTCGCAGCAAATTGCTAAAACCAGAGTGCTACCATGGGTCCTGTAAGGGGAAGATCGCTTACCTGAAACGTCGACATGCTATGAACTGTCGCATGATTTGCGTCAAGACAGGAGTGTCATTGTTCTGAACTGTTGGTGAACCGATAGAACCCATAGATATATATATTACATACATATACGCACAGTATATATATGTATATATATATATATATATATACATATATATGAGTTCCTATCAGTTCACCGACAATGATTTCAAGTTCATGACACTCCCGCTCTTGACACCAAATCATCGACGGTTCACTTGCCTTGACGTTTCCAGAGTAGCGATCTTCCCCTTACTAAGACCATGGTAGCTTTTCGTTTCTCTGTTACAACGTAAAAGGTTTATGATTCTTTTGAGTTGCCTGACGGCGTTTGTCGCGCAGCCGACGGAAGGCGGGGTGCCATGGAGTCTGTGAGGGAGATGCCGATGTTGAGCCGGCGGGCAGCAGTGTCGCTGTTGATGGTGATGGGAAACCATGGTATATATATATATATATATATATGCACAGTATAGGTTTACTATCAAAATCTCGAATGTCAAAACAAATTTTGTACACACTCTGAAAAAAACTCCAAATTCCTAAATACTAATTAGGTAAATATGTCAAAAACACATTAGTTCAAAATGATCGAACCAACAGCTTCAACATTTCTGAAAGTTTACCTGTTAACACTTACCTTCCTTCTTCCCAGCAGTATGAACGCATGCAGTTCAGTAATGCACATCACTTTAATTCTGATTTTTGCAAGGGGCCCCCCTGCACCCCCCACACCCCCTGCAAATTATATATTCCAACTAAGAGATCACACTACAGTGAGGAAAAGGGTAAATTTTCTGATCTGCACTGTATGCGATCTCTGTTCATAACATCAACCTCATATGAGCGAATGCAGTGACATTCACTAAAGAACATTTCTACTATTGCAGTTCGGCAATACTGGAATCAGGCAACACACATTCCGCATTCCCATGTTCGTCTAACTGCACTTCTACATTTTCTACATATATATATATATATATATATATATATATATATATATATATATATATATATATATGGTTCTACCTGACATAGCCGAAACCACACAACACCGACAACCACATCACCGACACCACATATTCGACAGTCCATAAACACGAAACCACACATAACCGACAACTAAATAACCGACGTACACAAACACGAAACCCCATACACTGCACACACCACAATAACAATTATTAAAACAAACACATCCCCATTCCACAAACCACACACAACACAAGCACACCAAAATCCTTACAAGCCCACACTAAACCTTACTCCTAACCCTAAGGTCCGTCACTATCGCACACCTTACCTACCCGCTCCCTAACCCTAACTCACTTAACCCGCCTTATCGCTCCCTAACCCTAACTCACTTAACCCACCCCTATCGCTCCCTAACCCTAACTCACTTAACCCACCCCTATCCCCACAGACCGTCAATCTCCACACTTACCTGCCTGCACCTAACGTCCGTCACTACCGCATACTCACACAGCCTTTCCCCATGTCGGCATCCTCGGGGTTGGTGTTGTCATCCGTGGTGTCGGTCTTGTGCATTGGCGATGTTCTCCCACTCGCGATTCCGGTCTTCTTCGCTGATCTTCTGGAGCTCCGGATTCCGATGTCGGTCTTCTGCGCTGTCGACGAAGTCAGGTAGAACCATATATATATATATATATATATATATACACACACACACACATATATATATATATATATATATATATATATATATATATATATATATAGCTATATATATATATATATATATATATATATATATATATATATATACATATATATAGATATACACACACACACACACACACACACACACACACACACACACACACACACACACACACACACACACACACACACACACACACACACACACACACACACACACACACACACACACACACACACACAAGCAGGTAGAGACGAGATACGCAATTATTCAAACTTTATAAGTGTAAACAATTAAGTTCAACTTTGGTTTCTAATACAGTAAGTCTGATATTGTAGTATCTTATAAAATCCCGCCTTCTATGAATACAATGATCCTGAAGTAGCAGGAGTTCCTGGGGCAAATGGCCCATCAGGGTGTGCAGTAGAGCAAAGTCCCATTGCAAAATGGCTCGTTCACTGCTACAGTGATTTTTAGTATATGCTACTTTGTGCTGAATCACTTTTGACTGCCAAGCATTTGTTGCAGAAGCTTTAGTCCTTCAAACTGATTGAGAGATAAACAGATAGACAAGTAGACAGCTAGATAGATACAGAGATAAACAGAAGGAGGTGTGATGTTTGCAAGCTGTATGAGTAGTACAGGTAGGGGAGATACCTGGATATAAGATGGTTTAGAGGTGGGAGCAAGTAGGGGTGACATGCACAAAGAGTAGTGTGAGAGTAAGGGTCCGTCTCAAGGAAGCATGTGAGAAGCTATTGTGAAGTTAGAATGAGTTCAAGGCATGTCGGTATGATATTGGGAAGAGGGTTCAATGGATATTCACAATGGATACCTAATAAACAGGAATGCACACACACACACACACACACACACACACACACACACACACACACACACACATACACACACAAAATCGTTCATATATGCAGACATACACACACACACACACACATACACACACACACACACACACACTCACACATGTATGCATATATATATTAATATTTACACACACACACACACACACACACACACACACACACCAAATGAAAAGAAACAGGAATATATATATATATATTAATATTTATACTGATGATCATCACAGCACAGCAGTAGTTATATGTCATCATTATTTCTTTGTTGTAGCATGGAAGATGAAAACAACACAATGTAACATAGATCAGACAATTGTAACATTCCCTGTTAGGCTTCACACTGACATGCCACGAATATGGTTTTATGTAATAAAGTGATTCTGTATCTTATTTTTTTGTCATTCCATTATTATCCATGCATATTGTGTTTTTCTTCTGGCAGAGGTGCTGGAATAGAGGTTAAGCATGCATATACATGGTGCTTGACAAATAATAGTATGTATAACAGTATAACAAAAACTTAGCACTAATGCGTGCATGAAAATGTCTTTGCAAATCAATATTCAACATATGGAGATACAGCAATCTATTAGTAATGAGCTGTTATTATGAAATGTAAAAGGACTTACCACAAATCTCAAATCTATATCCATACTTCAACTATCAAAAAGTTTAAATATACGGAAGCATTCTTCAGGAAAGAAACAGAAAAAACAATGTATGGAAAAAATAAGTAAATGGGGTGGTTAGGGTATAGATAGTTGTGTTAATTCATAAACAAGGGGAGTCTTAGCACTAATAAACACATCTTTCAATTTGAATAAAATGTATTCATGAATAAATGGAAATGACGGATATTGATTATAATTCAGGGAAATTTAATTAATGAATTACTATGGTGTCACTTCTGATGATGTTACACAGTCTACTGAATACTGTTGTATACTATAGAAAATAAGTTCCAATACTGATAAATAAGTTCCAATAGTGATCAGGTTCTATACCTGGATTACAATACCTGGATAGAGAGGATACTGGAAGATGAGGAAAGAATGCCAGTTGCTTTGAATGCATGAAACTGGCTTCCAAATGTTAAAGCCTTTATATCTGGTCACTAGTGTATATATGGGGTCCCTTTGGAATCTCGAAATCCTAAAACTTAGAAATTCATATGGTCGAAAACATATGATTGAAGTTTTAGAACTTCGAAATTCTAAATGGAGTGCAGCATGGAATGGGGGATTTCCCTTTTCCTCTCTGTAGTGGGATCTCGGAGTTGGTATATTTAAGTAGTGGGGGTTTGAGGGGTGCACGGGGGCTTGCCCCCCTGCATTAACATTGAGAAATTTATTTTTTGTTGGATTTATTTCAAAATGTCGAGATTCCGAAACATCGATCAAAGGTCTTGATCATATAAAATTCGATGTTTCAGAAATTCGAGATTCAGTAGTGAATCCATATATATATATATATATATATATATATATATATATATATATATATATATATATATATATATATATATATATATATATATATATATATATATATATATTATGCATTATTATTGTTATTGCTCTGTTCAGATTAATAGCTTATGCTCACTCAAGTAGAAATGTAGCATAAACGCAGCTCTAAACATTCCTGAGCCGTAATAACACTACCGTAAGGGATCAGAAACTATGCCTTTAGAGGATAATGGACTTTCATGCTTGGTAAGTTTAGCACCATTTTTCAGAGTTGGCGAATATTATATTCATACTTACTTATTTCCAAAGTGCTTGTGAATCAGGCATACAGGGACATTCCTCCTTCCATTAATATCTCTGGAAACTGGAGTTAGAGTGAAATTGTTAAAGCAGGACTGAATGCAGTCATGTAGTCATGTAGATATGAATGTGGTAATATGTCAGCACATCAAATGATGGATAAAGAAACACTGACTTGGTAATCAATTGCTTTTTGAAATATCTCTCAATGGAGACAATGAAAAAAAGTTTTTTGTGTCCTTGAAAGTGGATCATTCATTTATTTTAGTAATTTGGACTGAGATGCCTGAGTATGCCTTTTACTTATATTTGTATGCTACTGTTCAATTTAAATTATTTCTCTAACTTAGTACTGAGGTACTATATGTCATCTCTGGAGGCTTAGCAAATAACATACAGAGACAGAAATTGTCTAGGGATACCACCACAAATTTTTGGGATCTGCAACTTAAAGATCAGCTATGCATACAGTAGTTTAAGCAGTGTCATCTGTTTTCCCCAAGCCCCCTACCAACACCAAACACACAATCCACATTAAAACACTTGCTCTTACCATGATGGCATATATTATGTATTAGGTGTCACTTGGAGTAATATAAATATCACACCTCTCCCCTCCCAACACAGCAACAAAACATAACACAAGAGAGCAGCTTAGCAACTTAATTTGTAGTTTATGCACTGTACGAGTCCTCAGACAATGAACATATTATTCAACATTGTCACTCCTTAGCCGACAGGTATGACTGGACTGTAACAAGACACAGAGCAACAATAAGTGAAGTGGTATGGAGCCTGCAGTTCCATCAACACCCACCCCCTTCTTGATGTAACCTGTAATAGTAGTAAATGTTCAATAAAGGTCTCCCTCTGAAGCACAGTACCTTTCAGAGACAAATACTGGTCTTAGAAATCCTTTTTATCAGTCACAGACAGTGCTGGCTTGTTGTTGGTCATCTATTTTCCATAGTGCTATGAGGCTTAAATCAGTTGTTGGAGCTTATACTGTGCAGTTTCAAAGTGCCTAGTGTGACACACATGCTAATGAGGTACAGTGGAATGAATGTTGCTGAAATGCATGCTTTCTGGATTGTGGTAATAGACAAAAATCCTGCTAAGAGGCTGGTTCACCTACATGCATTCACATGATCACCTGCAAAAAGTAATGAATATGCACCTGCATGGATGTGGGTAAACATAAATTTACTTCTGTAATATACAGAGGCACTTAGGAGCAAAACTGCTCTAAGAATTAGACATCACAAAGCTTGTCCACATTTTCGATTCCATTCTCCACACACTAATGCCATCAAGCCACGTGTTTTATTTCTGTGCTAAGCAATGGCAGCACCAAGAATGCTTTGTGCTAACTCATAGCCTGAAGTTGTATATTACATGCAATCAGCATCAATGGTTGTAACAATGTGAGGTATGTTATAGCTCTCTGGATTGTGACCCAGTGATTGACCACAGCTACTATGGGCATGATGTTGGCAGGGCCTCCAAGTGGAGCTACAAGTAAAGTAAGATCTTTTTATTCCTGTCTGCATAAGGACTATCAGGTGTTCCTAACTGGGAACTCCTATGAGATTCCCCAGTATAAAGATGATGCCTGGCACAGTCTTGCCTGGGCAGTTTCTAATGCCACTGGCATACGCCACTCTGGAGAGTAATGATGGAGCCACCCCAGCACCCTGATGCCATCCTGACTTTCTTATCCAGTGAGAACATAAGGTCATAGCAAGGGCCTTTAGATATATTGTAAGCATATTTAATAATATTGACAGCTTCATCTTGTTTGTATTGTAAGTTATTTTGATTGCACTGGGCATTAATTAAGGAGTTATATATGGTATGTCTTTCTTATCAACTCAGTAAAAGATAGTGGTGAACTATTCCCTTTTACAGAGGAGATAGAAGTGACGCTCCAGATGAAAAGGTTTCTATAATTTATTATCCTGTTATGTAAGATTCAGTAATATTTCTGTCAGTTACATCTGTTCAGTGCCACATTGTGTATATATTGAAGTGGTATTATTTTTTTCAGTGGTGCATCTTACATATTACCAAGGAAATAATTTTAAACTTATGCAAAGTTATGTACTGTTTGTAAATATTATAATAACTTGAGTGTCTTAACATTTTAATGATATAGCTGCATCATGCCATGCCATCCATTAGGAAAGGGAAACAAAAGTGTTCTACTTTAAGTCGTACTTCATATAACCAAAAGCAGGACACACAACATTGTTATCAGTTACAAAGGCACGTGTTCTTTCTGACATGGGCCTATCTGTCGTAGTACTTAGCATCTACTGCTCACTGACATGACAGGTGGTCTTACATGCATGACCTGTACACACTACATAACTCAGTCTATAAGTGTTGGAAGAGTACTGACTGTGTAAAGGGGAAAACACATTTGGTTTGGTTTTAGGAGAATGTATCAGTTTTTTTTGGGGGGGGTTGTAAGTGGCATATACTGGTTGGTGGTTCATAGGTTGCTAATAGGCTATCAGCCCCAGGGCCTATACAAGCCTAGCAATAACAATTCCTGGCTATTTCTTCCCACACTATTTACTTCCCTGGACCCCTGTCTAGCAGGGCAACTGATGTGATCCCCAGGGTGACTTTCCTTTCTCCCATCCAATCATCAAGGTTCCTTTTGAAGAGGGCCAAAGAGGTGCTCTGCTTGAAATGTATGGGCAGTCTATTCCAGAGTCTGTGGAGTCTCTGGATCAGGAACCTATCCCTCCAGCATGTTTTGTTTATTGTGATGACAAGGTTTAGATCCCTGGATCATGTGGCTATGAAGGATTGGGATTTCTTTAAGTGTAGCATGTCCAACAACTCTGGGTTTGATATGGCCTTGTATGTTAAGCAGAGATCACCTCGGAGTAGACGATATGCGACAGAGTATAGCTGGAGTTTTTTAAGGTGGTCAGCATAGGGCATCTGCCTTAAGCATGTGATTCTTTTAGTGAGGTATTTCTGCAGCCTTTCCAGTTGTTGCAGATGTCTTGAGAAGTACATACCAAATGGGGCATTGTATTCTATAATGGGTCTAATGAGGGATGAGTGCAGTGGGACAATGACCTCCTTTTTTCTGGATGAAAAGCTCTTAGTGATGAGGTGTGACACATAGAAGGATTTCCTGACTGTTGTGGCAATGAGGTTATTGAAGGTGAGACCACTGTCCACCTGTGTCCCTAAGTCTCTTATCACACTTTCAGTGTTTAGTGTACTGCCACCTATTTGGTAATTCACAGGTACATGTTTTTCCCAAAGGGGATAACTATACATTTTTTGGAATTGAGCTTGAGCCCATGGCTCTGGAACCAAGCATCTGTTTCTGTAAGGCCCTTTTGTAGAGTATCGACACCCTTTGGGGATTCAGTAATGGCTCCCAGTTTGCAGTCATCTGCGAACTTTGTTAGCAAGAGTCCCTTAGTGTTGGCCTTTACTTCAGAGAAGTAGATGCCAAACATGAGAGGTCCCAGGACTGAACCCTGAGGTACTCCACTTGTCACCTGTCTGGATGTGTTGCTATGGTTCTATGGACACCATATTGCCCAGTCTTTACTTTATCATAATTCACATTTAGCCAGATTTTCCCGTGTCATACATGCATGTATTGCAACCATCATATCCTATGGCCTGATGCATAGCACTTCAAAGTAGAAGGTCCTGACAGGTGGTAATCCACATGCTGGCCAACCCCTGTGCTACTCAAGAATGCCATGCTTCCACTGCATCATACACACCTTCACACACAGTTAACTATGGCACTCTGTATATAAATGTATATCCTAGGGCTAATGCATATAGGCAGGCATAGCTGAAGTGTTCTGGTAGCAATTGTACTGCTTGTGTAGTGCACACCTGTAGAGCACTCTAATAGATTATAAGTCACTGAAATAATAGTAATTTTATCTCCCACCTTCATTTTGTATTTGATATTTCTTTGTTGTTTTATAACTATCCATTTATGTTTCAACTTTCTGCAGCATGCACCATGGCTATTCCAGTGGAATCACCAAGTTCCCACCCCAATCAGGCCCAGACTTTGCCTGACAGCTGTCCATCTGGTTCCAGTCTGCTTCCTTATTGGGTAGGAGTGGGAGAGGTTTGGTTATCTCTCCTGTGCCAAGTGTCAGTCACTCACTGGAGGGGGTGCTATTGTTTCCTCCAGTGGCATTGCTAGGCCTTCACAGTTTGTCACATACTGGGAGCTGGGGTGGTAGTAAGGGAGATGGTGGACCAGTGGCTTGAAGCCTACACTGACCACATGAGTGTGTCCTGATGTGGATTAAAGAGTCACTCTTTTACCTGGCTGTGTCTTCACCATGTCAGACAGGCTCCAGTTGAGATGAGGATAGAACAGTGACTGACCTTTTTCTTTGTCTGGCTTAGGAAATGTTGAAAAACAAGGGTTATACCTTCAGTATTCCCAGTCCTGGAATTCTCCTTCCTTGTGCTTCACATCCATCCCCTGTTTGTTGTCCAGTCTTCTTCCTCATCAGTGTTTTCCCTTTGTCTATAGGTCTATAATTAGAGTCTCAAATCCCTCATGAGTATTAGCACCTCTGTGATTAGCCTTTGCTTGTGCACCCCTGTTTTGAAAATGTTTCCCCTTTCCTCCCCTTGCTTTATTCTCACTTCCTTCAACCTAAAAAGCATGCCTGTTTCCCTAAAAATGATATCCTGCCTCCCCTTCCCACTTTCACTTTCAACTCCCCTGTTCCATTTCTATATGTGTATTCCTCTCCTTGATGTACCCCATTCCTGCTTTCAAAAGCACCCATTCTCCCCATGTAATGTAATAACATCAGATATAAACATTGCTGAAGAACATATCCTCTGGCTTCCCTGCATTATTGAAGTTTTGCTATTTAGCTCATCTGCATGCTCTTACACTCATATGCTTGCTTCTTCTCTTCCCTTTTTCCTGGCTGAAAGTACAATCTATTTTTCTCCACTAGTGGCTTGAGTCATGAAATTCCAAGTAGTTAATTCATAATTGACTTTAGGCCACAGCAAGCTACAAGGCATACTCACGGTAGCATCAACGTGATTGCGGTAGGCATGTTTTAACATATTGTGTTTGTTTTTATACTACGTTCTCAGCTATGTGCTTTTGCAATTTCTGGAAAAACTCACTACTGCTGCACAAGGAAATGAATAGCTAGACAGATAAAAAGCTGATAACACAAATTAAATAAAATGTGTAGGCCAGTAGATCAGCCCAGTGACTAAGAAAACAAGAGTATGAATAAATATTTGTATGCATGTGTAATTTACTAAATAAATGATTGAAAGAGCAGTCAAAAAATAAATGAATACATTTTTACGTGTAATTACATATATGAATGATTGAATAAACACAGACAAGCAAATAAATAAATTGTCACTTTGACTAACAATATTCGGTATTAATGAGCATGCTCCAAAGTTATCATAACTAATGTCAGTATGATCAGAATGAGCAACATTTTGTTCTACAGAAAAATCTAAGGCAGCCAAGCACCTACCTCATTGAAACTCAAACTGCATGCTGCATACGTATGCTTTTATTAGTAAAAACAATATCCTCACCAGAATAAAAGATATACATGTTCATTTTAGTGAAATATAATTTTAGAAAGCTAATCAGTCTGTTAAATTTAAAAAAGAAATAAAAATGAAGACTGGCAGTTACAAGTTACCAATGGTTACAGTGAGAATTATCACAATACTACCCTTTCAGGTTGCTCTGACATACAATTGCAAAGCTGTGCCTATCTTTGAAAAACATGTCAGCATTAAAAGTTAATTAAAATGTTCTGTTTTTAAAATGTCATTTTTGTTAACCAGACAATAACAAAAAATCAGGAACCAAAGTTGACAGCATGCATACATACAGTTTTAATTGATAAAATTCAAAAGTCTTAGTGCAGAGACAATTCATGTACTGACGTCAAGGTTCAGAATTGTATAGCTAATTGTGTTGCTGTACCTCCAAACACAACTGATATTGAGAGTAATTAAGCCTTAACACTGTACAAGGGCAAAGGGATGATAAGCATTCAGTGTGTTACACGATAATAGCTTAACACAACAAAGATTGCAAATCAAATATACATTCAGAAGTGCAAGAAGAAAAATCACAATTGATGACTTTGTAAGGCAGGTGTGATCAAGCCTTGCTATTGCGACAGAGTTCCTTTGCCCCTCATTGCTTCATTTATTCTTAAGGGTTTATCATTTTCCTTTGTACCTACTTAATTCCTCCTTTGTGGATAGGTGCACTTTAGATAGCATAGCATGTTTAATGTTTTCTTGATTACAGTAATTTTTTAGTCATTTACACTGCTTTACACCATGCTGAGTATAGCAATGATGCCAAGAAAAAATAAAGAAAATGGAATTTCGTGTTGAATAGCTTATGTAATTATCCATTACGTCTAATGACTTTGAATGACAGTACTGATCTATGTGTGCGTGTGTGTGTGTGTGTGTGCGTGTGTGTGTGTGTGTGTGTGTGCGCATGTGTGTGTGTGTGTGTGTGTGTGTGTGTGTGTGTGTGCGTGCGTGTGTGCGTGTATGTGCAATACACAGACACATATCTCAGACTAGACATGCAGCTGCATTGACCTCATGAAATGAAAAAAAAGATCTGTTGCGAATAAAATTTCACTGATAGCATGGATGCATTACTCAACATACATAAACAGCATTTTAAGGTGTTTTAATGTGGCACTCTGTTTTGACATCTATTAATTATATTAGTTTTCGGCAAACATACATGATAAACTGACATACTTCCAGAAATGTATTATAATAATTCAGTTTCATAACATTGTACTTCCAAAAATATATTAAAGAAATTCATTTTCATAAATTCAGCCTAACTTGCATCCCAGTACAGATGTGTCCTGACATATAACAACATACTCAGTTTAAATATTTTGCTTTTTAGTTATTTTCAAGCTTTCTGTCTTTCAGAATAGTTAATGATGAGTGTTTTATATATATATATATATATATATATATATATATATATATATACACACACACACACACACACACACACACACACACACACACACACACACACACACACACACACACTGTAATTGTTCAGTTGAGATTAGTAGCTTATGCTTGCTCAAACAGAAGTGAAGCATAAACACAGCTCTAAACATTCCTGATCCACAGTAACATTACCACCTTTGTAGGATAATAGAATTGCATGATTTGATAGGTTTAAGAGTATATTTCTGACTTGCCCAGTATTTTATATTCACACCTACTTATTTCCAAAGTGCTTGTGAATCATGCATACAAGGACATACATCTGTCAATTAATACAACAGGAAACTGGAAGAGTGAAACTGCTAAAGCAAGAATGACTGTAATGCACACAACAGATGGATGTTTTGAAAATAAGCAGATGTGAATGTGGTTATATGTAAACACATCATTTATTAGGCAGACACACATATAAGTATGAGAGGTCTCCTTCTAGTGTTAGACCACTGACTGAATGAAATTTAGTAATTGATTGCTTTTGGAGAAATGTCTTAAGGGAGATAAAACTAGAACACTATCAGATTTTGGACAAAAGGATGACTTCATTATTTTGCACAAAATTTGTTTAAGACAAGAGAAACATGCTAAGGTTTCTAAGATGGGACTTGACATCATAGTTTCATCTAGTTTGAGAAAAGGAAATACAAAGGGAGTGCATTTTAATTTGAGTATGAAATAAGACCTTCCAAATAACTAAGACAATCTGCATTTGGTGTCACCAGTAAAATGTTGTTTGCTAAGTTGATTAAGATAGCTTTATTACATTTCTATCCTATAATATTTGTTTGCGAAGTATAGTCACTTTGTACAAAATTATTGCAGTTTATTCAGTGCCTGTTCATTTGTTAGGTGACTTTAATTATTTAACAGATGCATTCATTTCAAAGTATAGAAATAGGCATTCATTTCAGCAAGTGCTTTTTAAATTAATTTACTTATTTTGTAGCTGATTAGATAGATATTTACACAACTATCCTTCACATGTGCCAGAATTTATCTTTCTACTCTCAGTCTCTTAGAACTTGCAATAAAGTAGATATGACATACATCCCAGCAAATTTTAACTTTATAATGATCAGTTATATCCTGGATCCTGGAAATGCAGACAATCTAATTTGGTGCTCAGTGCCAAAAAAAAAGTATACTCTCTACACCCAAGACACTTCAAAACATTAAAACTAATTTCTTCCTAATCTCAGTAAATGACATAACAACTGATGTTGTCCCGAAAATTAATTACTCAGACTAATGATTAGCAATCAACTCAAATTTGACATACATTGGAAGTGATAAAATAATACACCTAAATCTTGACATCTTTTATAGGACAAGACAGTACTGGCAACAACAAAAAAAAAAGTGTAGCCTTATCCTTCATACTTCCTACTCTGTCTTATTCTGCTTCTGTTCTTATCCAGCCTACAATCAAACAAGAGCCAAATTGCCAAACTTACTACAAACTCTCCTTCCATAACTCACCATTGTGTCGCATTTAAACATCTCCATTGACTTGAATTCCATAATTTTCTCAAACTAATCCACTTGAGGAAAGCTCATAATATTCTTCAGTATGCCAATATATGGCCATCCCTAGAATCTTTTGACCTGGTATTTTTCAGTTAGGCAAATTAAATCCTCAGAACAATTCTCAGAAAGATTCTTAGTCTTTGTTTCTTTACCATGTAATTTTCATAGCAAAGCTCTCTACCCTTTTGCCATGAACAAATTATAGAATTCTCTTACAGTAGCAATCTATGAATCAACTAATCCCTGACTATTCAAAGCTCAATTAAAATAACATATTTTTGTCAAATGGTCCTGCAACTGCTCACCTCACCCCACCATATGCTCTTCCAACTCCGAGCTAGGCTTCACCACCCAAGTTAACTCCCTCTACAACCATTCCTATATAGACAACCATTCACCTGAGGTCCCACACTGATCATATCACCAATAATTCCCACTCTTCTATTCACGCTCATTTGCTTCTTGTAAACTCTTCTAGTTATAGGGACACAAGTCACTCTCAAGATCTTATCTCCATAACCACTAAACATTTCCCAATAAACTGTTTGCATATCTTCACTCAATTATTCCTTCTCTCACATCACGTTTTTCCATTTGACTTCTTAGACATCTCAATTTCTATTCCATTTTCTATATAGCTACAGCTGTCTTTTGTTTCCTAACCAATGTTGTTATATCTTTACTTGTTTAATTTTTTTTATAATGAAATCATTATATAATGATGGTTTCTTTAAGTGGTCTACTTAATGCATATTAAATAAAACTATGTTAATCAATATTGTTAATTAATGTTTATAGAACTGTTCAGCTTTTCTGATAAGGCCTCTGCTGGACCATTCAAACTTCCCCATTAAAGAAATGGAAATAAAATAAAGTAAAATAGAATAAATAAGGCACTTTCTTTTAATATAGAGCTCCTTCCTAGTAAGCTGAAGAAAATAACTTCTGCATATAAAAAGCTTCATATTTTTAGCAAAGCTAAAGTCACAGCCAAATGATTCAGTGTGCATTTAAAGACATTGCACTAACTTTTCATAGTATGGATGACCTAAACATGACTAAGATTCTGAAATTAATGGGTTCAAAAGGCAGCTATAACTTATTTTAATTTGAATTAATATATTGATTCATTACTATTTTACTGGCAAGAACTAGAATTTAGACTACAATGGACTCAGAGACTAAGACTGCACTGGATTCATTAAAGTCACATCTGCACAGCATATATCCATGTGTCTAGTAAAGTAGTTAGGTATTTAAAATGTAGTTTAAGATGACAAATTAGCATTTTATCATTCATCAATCCATTTATTGTCTTGTGAATATTAATGATTCTCAAGCACACTTTTCAAAAGTATTTTGTTTCTTGAAATCATTGTACCTTAGGCCTGCTGGTAAAATGTAACAATTTAAATCACTGATATCCTTATAATAGGAAACAATTTATGAAATTGTTGTGTGCAAATGAATTTTATTTGGCTATTAAAACTGTAAAACTATCAGTCTTTAATCTAATATTACTTCTGAGTTTTATAGATTTATGTCAGTATCCCTTATCAGTCTAATTCTGACGGTATGCCATAAAACCACAAACCCTTGACAATTATAATTATCTTGAAAAAAACAGTAATAGCAGTTTCATTTAAGTAAAAAGACTTACTGTATGCAACCCTTAAAGAGTTATATTGATGGTCAGTATTGATTATAAGGTACTTGTTTATTTTTAGGAAATGTGTCAAAGAAATACAATACAAACATACAATAAAGAAAAGTTCATTTGTGACAATAAGTCTGGGTTCAGTGAAAGAAGAATACAATGAAATCAAATGGAATTATTATTTTTTGTATCAGTACTTTATAACTTATTCTAGCTATTTGAATTCCACTGGTATTATACAAATATGTCTTATGTTTGTCATAATGGCTTAGATCTTCACCTCATTTGATTTTGACCTTGGGTAATGAGCTAGGTTAAAAATGGCCCTTCAGGGCAGTTAGTCTAATACTCATCTCTGAAGCTAATCGTATATGACATCAAACTTACTGGAAACATGCATTAAATGGACTATTTATACCACTTGGTCTTACATTTCAAACACTGATCATTAAAAAGCATAGTACTTCCAATAACAAATCAGAGGAGATAGCCAGAAAGAAAACCACTTTATTTTTTTCCAGAAAAGTGGGTCTGTAGATAATAGACTTCATGAAGGTAGTTGTAAGGAAGAAATCCAAACCTCATGAAACAAAATACAGATGCAAGAAGAATATACAAACTCCACACAGTATGTAACTGAAGGCCAAAAATGAGACCATGGCACTCTCAGGCACACATTTTAACTACAAAGCTGAGAGAGCTACCCTCTCAACATCTGACCAAGGTAATGACCACTAATTTTAACAGATATTGATACTTTTATACTCATTTTTTCCAAATACTTTCATAACGTAACTTGCCTTCTTTTTAACTGCAAGAAGGCATATGATGCCAACATCATATACATGAAAACAATGTTCTGGAATGTTTATATTTTTCATTTAATCTTCCCAAAAAGATGTTACAAAACCTTGGTCATAAAACAAGTTATGACTGCTTAAATTTATAGAGATTAAAACTCTTATTTTTTTCCTAAGCATTATATCTGATATTAACTCTTAAAAGCAACTCTCAATCACTTAGGTCTTCAGGTACCCAGTATTCTAACTAAGGATATTATATCTTATTTATTTGTTAATCACTAGAGATATGCACAGATGAAAAGGGGTAAAAAGATAAGGTTATAGAAGAATACAGGGAGGCATTTTTAGTTGTTAGCGTAATCTCCCTTAACAATGAACATACTAAAATTACAGGTTAGAATAAATAATATTCTTTTATTTATTTATTTTCAGTTTCTTAACAATGTATGTGAACTGATCCAGAGAACATTTTCATTCATAACCTGGGCCACAGTGGCAAGACAATGCATTAACAATAAATGTTACAAGTGAGATTTGAATGGCACCATGATACGTAGATAATATTAACAATACATGTTACCTCAAAAGGAAAATAAATAGCATAAAACTTTACATACAATTGATACAACCACAGTGAGCAGTCCAGCAGAAGATTTTTTTAAGCTGGTGCAGAAATGAAACACAAGAGTTGCATTAATATGCAAGTATAAAGCTACAATATGCCCTGACAAGGGACAAGTATACATTTATGATGTGCCCTGAAGGTGGCAAGTATACATCTACAATGTGCCCTAATGAGGAACAAGTATACGTCTACTATGTGCCTTGAAGAGGGCAAGTATACATCTACAGTGTGCCCTAATGAGGGACAAGTACACATCTACTATGTGCCTTGAAGAGAGGCAAGTATTCATTTACAATGTGTTCCGAAGGGGGCAAATTGGTTGCTAATGTGATGAGAGTCATAGTTTTTACTAAGGAGTTAAAGTTAACAATGTTAAAAAGTGCAGCATAGAATATCCAGCCAAGTTATTGTCTGGAAAGCATAGTATAGAATACCTAACCAAGTTATCCTCCTGAAAACAATGACATAATCTAGGCAATACGCTATGTACTTGTTAATTCATAAACAGTTATTGCAATTGCTAATGTTGGCAAAGTTTAGACTCTTAAGGAGTGCACTGTAACATACATCATGATATTCCCCACACACATACAATTGTGATATCAGCAAAAAAGTAAATTAAAGCATTGCCTAGCATTAAAGGTGCAAGGTGAGCTATGCTGTGGAGCATTAGCCTATGTTTCTGAAACAATTATATTTGTTTTGTTCAAATGGAGTAAGGGAGTTCTTAAATAACAGAAAATCATTGAGTTTCCTGAGCATTTCTGGGATATCATTCCTGCAATGCAGGTGCTATTTTGGAAGAAGGCCTTTCATTTATGCTACATGAGAATGGTAGCCTTTTGGTTGAATACTGTCAGGAGTGTTGTTCGACTGCTAACTTGTCTTTTGGTCAGGAGTGGGAGACAGGAACTGCTATGGAAAATTCTGAAAGTAAATGTGCAGAGTAGCAGAATTTCTCTTGATGTTATAGGAAGCAACTGATTTGCATTTTGAGCAATAGAGTAGCATTCTCTGCAATTGGTTTGGCTGATGGATCAGAACATTTTGTTTTCAGAAGTTGGAATGGCACACGCATTTTGAACTTTGAGAAGTGTAATTATATTTGGACAGTATTCCAGTTGTGGGAGAAGTGCAATTAATCACTATAACTATAGCTCACCTGGCTTCAGTATGGAGCAAGTTGGACAGTTTGTATGATAGTTTCAATTAACTTAATACTTTGTTAATAGCGTCATTGTTGTTTTGTTAGTGTTTATAATGTGAATTTTGTTTAGGGGGTTCCAAACAGCATTCAAGTGTTCCTGGAGGTCCTTGCTCTGAGATGACAGGTGCTTACTTGACCTGGTCAGCACAATATCATCAACAAATAGGATACAGTGCATCTGTACCAGATCTCTGGGAAGGTTATTTATGAATAGCAGGGGGATATGGATTGACTCCTGTAGCATTTCACAATCTGTGCTTCCTGTTTGTTTGATTCCATTATTTTGAATTTCTAATGTCAAGATAGTTTTGGAACCATTGCATAACCTCATAAGGGAAGCCAGTATCAGATATTCTGTGTAATATGTTTACATGGTCTACAGCTCTGAAGGCTCATTTAAGGTCCAGGAAGATAGAACCAGTTAGTTGCTTATCTCAAATCTTGCAAAAAAATCATCAGTAAGTTTGTATATATTGTGGCTACTGTACTAAAGTGAAGTCTGAAATCATACTGTCTGTTCATAAGAATGTCATATTTTGTAATGTATTCAAAGATCTGGTCATATACATGTTTTTCAGTACTTGGCCAATGGGGCAGAAGTTGGCATCGGGTGGTAGTCATTAGTAGACATGAGGAGGGACATTTGTCTGAAGATATGAGGAAGAATTTTATTTGTGAGATTGAGGTAGAAAATATGGTCTATGGATCTGTTAAGGGCACAGCTGGCTGACTTAAGTACTTTTGGTGTATTATATGAAAATCAGATGTTTAGCCTGTATCAAGATTTTTAATCAGTTTTTGCATCTATGACTTGCTAATACTTTTGAAGTAAAATGGGGGTAGGATGTTATGAAGGGGAGACAGAGCCATATAAGAATCTGGTTCAAGAAGGATTGCTGATGTTTTCTTTTAGTTATATAATCAAGTTGTTCATTAAAATGTTATTGCCTCTTTTTTTTGGGACTGTATTGTGTGTCAAGGTTTTTGACTGCCCTCCAGAAATGGTTGCTTGGCCTAGGGGAGTAGTCTACAGGAATGGAGCATGTTCAGCATTTGCAGTGTTTATGTTAATCCTAATATCTTGTCACATTTTAACAGTTACTATCATTTCTCTTTCTTTTCATTGGACAGGTCCTTTTTCCAGGCCTCCCAAGCTTTGTCACTAGTATTTTTAGGGTCTATATTAAATCATTGAATGCTTAGAAAAGCGAACTATGACTTATTGATCCCATGTAAGTGAAAGCTTACAAACTCAAATGCTTAAAAATCGCTGTTCCAAAAAAAATAACAAACACTTAAAACATAACATAGCTGTGCCCCCCCCCCACTTAAATATACCAACTCCGAGATCACACTACAGTGACGAAAACAGCAAAGAGATGGCCATGGCCAAGCGATTTCTTTCCCAGGGAAAGAATTCACTTACATGCTGCTTCGTCATTTTGCCTTTTTGTTTTTTCAAGTTCGACCAAGACGCACTCGAAAGAATGCGTCTTCGATCATCTAATAGGAACCCATTTTTTTTATTATCTGTTTAAGATTGAAGGTAAACCAGGGATGTGAAGTCTCTGAACTCTTATTTTTTATTGGGATATAGTGTTTTTTCTATAGAGTTAAGAAGATTATAGACCATGGAAAGGCATGAGAATATGCGGGCAAGTCCACTGAAGAGCAAAGTTCCAGTCCAGAAAGTTCTAACTCTGATGAGAGTGACTCTATAGATGAGTCATGTATTAGCCTTGTTATTACCCCTTGAGATTTAGTTTTATGACGTTTAAAAACAGTGTAAGACAATGAGGCAGTGGCTATTTAAAGGACTTGGGAAGATATGTAATTTAAGCAGTTTTTTGGCATATTGGTAGTAACAACACACAGCAAAGTGATACTGTTAGATGTGTGGGGTTGTGCCTGGTAACTTCAGTGATGAGTTGCAGTCAGGTTTTGTGTTTTTTCTTCTCTCTTTTGCTACATGTCCTTCAAATGATAGGCATTACCTGTGTGTAAAAGCATATGTAGCTAGAGAGAGTGCCTTTATTCCAACTGACAGGCATTACCTGCATGTAAAACCATATGTAGATAGAGAGAGTGCCTTTATTTTGAGTTACAATGTCAATGTTCATATTATGTCACAGACTACTATTTATGGAAATGGTTACCTACTTATGACAAATCTGTATGCAGTAATATACCATTTACAATGCTTGTACATAATTATTCTGTAAAGGGTTAAGCCAAGGGTTAGGCCATTCTTTATGCTACTTTAAGGGTAGGCTGTAAAGCAGTAATAACATTTAAGCACTGCCGTATAGCTATGCAATTGATTCTTTAATTCAATTAGTGTTTTGAATTTAATACACGTTTCAGAAGACTGTATTATTCCATCATGTGTTTTGCTAAATAATCTTTGTGTTTGTCTCTCCAGAGCCATCCTGTCATCTTGTATCTTTAAAATTTGTTCTCCTTTTCAAGCATCACTTTTTTGAGATATGGTAACTACCTTAACATCACTTTCTTGTAGACATGGCAACGACTTGGACACGAAGGATTCTTTTGCAGTACTAAATATTTCTGTCATATTGCTAGCCACTGTTCTTTCTTTGACATTCTTTATGCACTTTACCTTTGCAGAGTTTCAGCTCTCTAGTGTGGATTGTGTTTTGCTCTCACATGAATGTCCTTTGTTCTGTGTCCTTGTGGATATGATGCATCCAGAGCCATACCTAATTCTAAAACTGGGCTTTTATAAATTCTCTTCTTCTTCTCTTGATATCTCTTCTAATATATTCCATTTCTTCACAAATCATGTACATGAATTTCTTACACCGCCTGCTTAAATGTAGGTAGTCTGCTATGACATTTACTCTGTTTTTTATCGCCTGCCTATACTTCTGTCATTCCAAATGTATTCTGCTTTTGCTTCAAACATTCTTTTTTTTCGGCTGTAAGTTTGTGTAGTCATACTTAAACTGATTTTCTGGTCTAATTTGTCCCCCTCTTACTACTTTCCATAACTTTGTTTGCATCTGTTTATTTGTGGTTCTTATGTTTTATTCATGGTGTCAGCTTTAGCCATTGCAGCACACTGGTCTTTTCTGATTTAATATGTAATTCATACTTTATCACATATGCTTAATATGGTATTTTACATACAATTTCTTTCATTTCTCATTATTACTTGCTTGACAAGACATTTTCTTCCACTGTATGACACTGTTTATAAGTTGAAAGCACACTTTCCATTTATTCATTTTTTCACATTTAGTACCTCAGAAAACATGCAATTATATATTTAAAATATAATTATCTGGAAGCCATACAGTTTCTTGTTTTGAGAAGGATGTATGCTATTAAGAAAACATAACATATATGAAAGAGCAAGATTTCTCTTCTCAATAACAGAATATGAGAAATACTACCACTAATAGAATCGTTGTCATGTGACTTAAACACGTCCAAAGAACATCACACATGCATAATTGTATAGACTTGGCTAGGGATGCAGTATAGATTAAGGTTATTATTTCTCTAATCCACTCTTTTACTTCTATGTGTCGCCTTTTTCCCTCTAGATGAATTTGCTAGATAACTAAAACTATGATTCAGAAAGAATCCCTGCATTCTTGTTAAATACAGTGTTGAAAAGCTACAGTTTATGTGATCATTTAAACTGTAATTCAGGGACAAGATTAGCCACAATGAGGAATACCTTCTTATCAGCTAATTCGCTTATCTCTGAATTGGGTATATTACAGGTGGTGCTAAATAGTGCACACACACACACACACACACACACACACACACACACACACACACACACACACACACACACACACACACACAGACACACACACACAGACACACACACACACACACACACACACACACACACACACACACACACACACACACACACACACACACACACAGGTGATCACTGTACATGACACTTTCCCCACATGATTACACAGACTCACCCATAAAACAAACTCCAAGCACACACATGCTCACTGACACACACATGACTTTTTGAATGTTGTTTAATGGTGGATTGCAAGCTTCATTTCAGTTCTGGTGAAGTCTTGACTGCTCTAAGGATGAAGTGTTTAACTGTGGTTTCGTTAAAAGATTTTATTTTATTTCTGAGTGTTTGGACTTACTTTAGCACTATATGTCTCTGGTTATTGCCATAAACATAAACATATGCATCTACCCCTGCCATTACATCTCCACTAAACTCCCCAACACTTAACCTGCAAATGGCCTCTCGCACTAGTGGAGAATGCAACATTTTGGCCATGTTAATTAACATAGATGGGTGTACTAATTTATACAGAAGATTAATTCCCTGAATCACTCTGCAGCATAAATCCATTCCCACAGTCATTTCTGGGGGTGGCACATGGCAAATTATTTTTAACTGCTCCCCAAAATGTCTCATTAGCATGTAGAATGGCCATGGAGGCTGCCCTTTATGGAGATATTACTGACCTTGTAGAATCACTGTGATAAGCCTGACTCCGAATCAGAAAGAGCATTCATGAGTGGTTGGCTGTCCATGTTCATAGGTTCATAGGTAGGTACTAGGCTATCTGCCTGAGGGCATTTATAAGCCTAGTCAGAGTGTGTCAGCTTTAGCCGCCCCATTGATTAATTAACTGATCCTCTGTCAAGAAGAGCCAATGAAGTGATCCCAGGGGTGTATTTTCTGTTACCCATCCACTCGTCAAGGTTTCTCTTGAAGAGTGTTAGTGAGGGGCTCTGCCTAATGTAGTTAGGAATTTTGTTCCAAAGCATGGGGAGTCTCTGTGACAGGAATCTATCCCTCCAGCATGTTCTATTTATTGTTATGGTGAGGCTTAGCTCACTAGATCGATTCGCTCGCAGTGACTTGGATTTCTTTAGGTGGAGCATGCCCATCAATTCTGAGTTGGACATGGCTTTGTAAATCAGGCAGAGATCACCTCTGAGTAAGCAATATGCCACTGAGTACAGCTGGAGTTTTCCCAGTCAGGCTACATAGGACATATGTTTGAGACCAGTAATCCTCTTGGTGAGGTACTTTTGTGGTCTTTCCAGCTGTTAGAAGTGTCTTGTGAGGTACATCCCAAATGAGGCATTGTACTCTATGATGGGTCTGATTAGTGATGAGTAGAGGGGCACTATAACCTCTTTATTTCTAGAAGTGAACCCTTTAGTAATTAGATGGGCTACACAGAAGGATTTCCTAACTACTTTGGCAATATGATTGTCACAGGAGAGATTACTATCTACCTGGGTCCCCAGATCTCTTATTACCTCTTCTGTATTAAGGGGGCTGCCACCTATGTGGTAATTCATGAGTGTTTTGTTTTTCCCAAATGGGATGACTATGCATTTTTTGGCATTTAGCTTGAGACCATGACTTTGACACCAGGTGTCTGTCTCAGTAAGGCCCTTTTGGAGAATGTCCATGTCAGCCAGAGAGTCAATTATGGTTCCCAGTTTTCAGTCATCGGCGAACATGGTTAGCCATAGTCCTCCTGTGTTTGCCTGTACTTCTGAGAAGTATATGCTGAACAGTAGGGGTCCCAGGACCGAGCCTTGTGGGACACCACTTGTAACTAGTTTAGAGTCGGACCTGGAGCCCGCTATTCTTACCGTGTGATTTCTTTCTGAAAGCCAGTTGGCAACCATCTCGTGATGTAGGGGTTTATGTTTAAGCTGGTGAGTATTTCTATAATTCCCGAGTGGGGAATGGTTTTAAAAGCCTTGGCAAGGTCAATGTAGGCAGAGTGAACTACCTTCCCCTCATCTATGGCCTTGGTGATTGTCTCGAAGAAGTCAACCAGGTTTAGTAGGCATGATCTCCCCTTAACAAAGCAGAACTTGGTTGGGTCAAGTGTTTGGAGGTTCCCAACATCTTTGTTAATGAGTTCCATGATGATACGCTCCATAGCCTTGCAGACCAGGCTAGTCAGGCTTATGGGCAATAGTTACCAGGGTCAGTTGTGGCTCCACCTTTGTGGAGTGGAATAACCATTGCTGTGCGCCATTCTATGGGCAAGTAGCCTGTGGAGAGGCTGAGGTTGAACAGTGTGTTTAGGTGGGGGGGGGGTTAGTTCATTCTGTAGTTCATGCAAGACGCAGCCTGGGACACCATCTGGCCCCATTGACGCTGTGCTTTTGGCTTTTGAAAGGGCTGTTTTCACCTGTGCGTCTGTGATTTCCAGGACACTACACTTTTCCAGTATTGTTGTGGGCCCTTTTGGGGGTTAGAGGGGGGTGAAGTTTGCACTGAATCTATCTGCCAGGATGTTGGCAATATCAGTGGGTTCAGTATATTTTGTGCTATTTTGCACTAGCTCAGAGCATATCTGCAAGTTGCCACTTAGATTCTTGACATAGCTAAAGAAGACTTTGTGGTTATCTTTCAAATCCTTGGCTATTTTTCTTTCGAAGTTAGCCTTGGAGGATTTTATGAGGGACCTTAGTTTCTTACTGATATTGATCAGGGATGTCTTTCCTTCTTGGGATTTGCTTTTTTTCCTGAACTAGTTTCCTCCTTCTATTGTATAGCCTGTTTATGGCAAGGGTCCACCAGACTGGTTTCCTTCTCTTAGGGGAGTGAGTCTTGGTTTTGCTAGGGATGGCACGATCCATGCATCCTTGTAGGTGCTCATAGAGTACATTTGTAAAGGTTCCTGCATCTTGGACACTGTTATCCTTTAGTGTGGGGGCTGTGAAACTTACCACCTCTGTCTTAAGCAAGGTGAAGTTTGCTATAGAAAAGTTTTTCACTGTGGTTTCCTTGGTTGGAGGTGGTGGTGTGGTGTGGACATCCAGAGTGATTAGTTTATGGTCTGATCTAACCAGTGACAGGTTGACCTCTGGTGTGGAACACCTGTCGCCCATGTTGGTGATGACTAGGTCCAATATGTTTTCACCTCTGGTAGGGGAGTTTACCAGTTGATCCAGGGCATTTGAGTTGATAAATTCCAGGAAGCGCTGGACCTGGGAGTTTGTACTTGAGTAGTTTTCCCAGTTAACGGTAGGGTAATTGAAATCGCCCAATATCAGGGTGTTCGGTAGGACCTTCGTGTTTTCCAGTGTCTCCAGAAAGGTGGAGTGGTGGTCCTGGGTCATGGAAGGTGATCTGTAGCAGGACACAATTTGCATTGCAGATTTGCCTGATGTTAGTTGCACATGGATGATCTCGGAGGTATCATGCTGCACCACTAAGCTGAAGGTGTAGGTATTCTTGATGAATATGGATACGCCCCCTCCTTTTGTGTTTCGGTCCATGTTCTGTGGCCGAAATGTGTGGTATGTGTTGTAGCCTGGTAGTGCTGGGGTGCTCTGTGGAGCCTTGAAGCAGGTTTCAGTTACTGCACAGATGTCGACGTTCTCCATACTGAGGAGTGCTTCGAGTGCATGCATTTTGAGATTTAAACTCCTGGTTTTGAGTAGCATAACCCTCATTTTTTTTATTTGTGCTGTTTATGGAGGTGGGTTTGACTTTTGAGCCTTGACTAAAAAGGCACTATGGGGGCAGCAAAAGCCTTGGCCAGTATTCGAAAGCCTAGGGGTGACAGGTGTAAGCCGTCTTTTGCGAAGCAATGAGGCCTGTCGAGCATGTCATCCCAGGCTGACAGACACTGGATCCCCTTTGAATGACACCAGAAGCTTAGCCAATTGTTGAAATTGATAATTTTTTTCTTTATACTGCGGTATCATTCTTAGTGAGGGCAGGATGCTACCCAGGGTCAGGGTCATACCCGCCTGGGCTACATGATCAGACCGCTCTTCCATGTCTCTTTTCATGTAGTCCAGGGAGGTACATCTCAGGTCATTCACACCAATATGAACAATGACAGAGTCATATTTGTACTTGTTCTGGAGTGACCTGAGTGTTAGTGATTACCACTTGTGGTTGCCCTTTTTGAATTTCACTGCTAATTTGTGAATCAAACAGAGCAAGCCTAAAATAGCCTCCAGTTCTTTTACAATTATGCATTTTCATCCACAGTTGCTTCTTCAATATATATCAGTATAATTTACATTTATGTCACAGCAAGCTAAATAACATTTTTAGAAACATCTCTGTTGATTTTATTACTTTATTTTCTTTTAACATGCATAAAACTGAATGATACTTTCTGAGTTACTTTTTACTGCCTTCAGAGGGGCCTTTTGACAGCTGTGTAGACATTTCTTATGTGGTAGAGATCTAAAACAGTTAAACTAATACATTCAGCATGCCATAGAAGTATCACAAAGAAGACGTCAACTTTGCTCATTACCAGTCTCCAGCTCGGCTTTGCAGAGCTTTTGAATTCTTTAGAACCTCAGTTTAAAGAAGAACATACAGATAAGGCATAGCTGTAACTAAACCTGAAAAGTACATTTAAAATGAAAATACATTAGGGACTTCATTAGAGTTGGATTCCAATAACAGAGCATGTCATTGTTGGGGATTTGTTTTTCTTTTTTTTTATCAAGAGCCTAAATTTATGTAACTGTGGAATGATAACATGGGGAAGTTATACCGACTACATCCTAAGGCCATATGTATACTGAGTTTTAACAAACTGCAATACAATAAGCACCTGCTGTTTGAATGAACCTAGCTATCAGTTCTTGCTTTAAATTAAAAGTAAAAATTCTTATAAAGTCTAAAAATAAGGATTTTAAAGCACTGAAAGCAGTATCCAAGCAAGGGGAGAATTGTGAAACACAGCAAGATAACATAAAACTGTTATTTGCACATTTTCAGCACTTGCACTACACATTAAATTTATTTGAAATTAAGACTTAAAGAAGACAATATTACCTGACAGAGTTTAGGAAGGCCATACTACTGTTGGCAGTACAAATAAAGCATTACGTTTTCATGTGGTAGAATGGAGTGGCAAGAGATACTACGTAAGGCTCATGTTTAATAAGCACATATGTTGTCATCCATAAATAACTACCGCAGAATGAGGAAGTTAAATACCGTATAGTTTTGTATTCATGCCCTATGACTCCTGTCTCAGTTTTAGTTTTGTGATAAATGAAAGAATGACCAAGTGCATGCTTTTTGGGTCTTCATTCAACTAAAAAGATATTCTTGTGATTAGGATAGCTCAAGGCTTATGTGTCACCCAGACTAAAGCAAATTCTGAATTCATATGTTTAGCTATTCGAGTGATTTACTTTTACAAAGCTGTTACAATGTGTGGCTGTTACAGGGTAAACAGATTATTTATTCTTTATGTATAAGGAAGACATTATGGTGCAGAAAGTTATAGAAAATATAGTTATAAATCACTGCTCAAATTAAATGGCTGTTGGACCTTGAAATCTCGCCAAATGGAACCTAGTACTTTATATTAAAGGATATATTTTAGAAAATCATTTTGAAGACAACTTTAAAAGCTGTATAAAACTTTGGCATAAAGCCCTGACTGTGCCTCAAACACCCTGTGTTCAACCAGTGGCATAGGTGCTTAATGGAACAGAAGGGGAGGACTGACATAAGTGTCCAATGCCAGCACACCTATCTTATAGCGTAAGGGGCAGCTTGGCTCACTGCACTTGCAAAGCATGGCTGCAGCAAGATAACCATAGCATGCCCATACTGCAAGACATCTCCTGCTTGTTCAGGAGACTGCAAATGCTCAGCTTTAAGTATTCACCTCTCAAGGCAGCTATAGCAGGTCTCACAAGGTTGCCACAGGGATGAGGACAGGACAATCTACAAGATCTGCAGACCGTCCCAATACCTCATTCTTGACTATCAACTCCACCAGGGAATGAATAAGGGCTCTCTTTGTGGAACAATGTGATTAAAGTCACAGATGCAACATCTGAAATCAAAATGTTACCAGTGGGGTACCACAGGAGTCAGTGTTGGATCCTCTCCTATTTGGTATCTGTTTCTCAGATACGCTTCAGGCCAACACTTCTGCCCTATGGTTATTTAAGTTTGGAGATGACTGTAAATTGAGAGTTCTTATTTGATCTTTTATTTACTCATAACTGCTCCTGCATAGACTAGATCATGTTCACAAGTGTCACAAGTAAAATAGCTTAAACTAAATGTTGAAAATGTAGCATAGTTCATTGTGGTAAACAAAACATGTTCACATACCATAGAGGTGACACACACCTCCAATTAGACATTTCAGTAAAGGAACTAGGCACTCATTGATAATTCTTTATTGTTTGACCATCATGTCTTCAGAGCACCTCAGAACACTTTTTATGTAGCTCATCTAATTTCCAAAGGCATTTCCACCAGATTTAAAGAAGTCTTAATTCCCCTTTTCTCATATCTCATCCAATCATTACTGAATATAATGCATCTTTTGGCATGTATTTGTCATATTACTCAACTTGAGATACCCCTGAAATTCATAACTATTTATTTAACATTTGTTTACTGGGAAAGTCTGACTTGGAGCAAAGCCAGTTTTCAGCAGAGGCCCGGGGAGAAACACCCCAGATGTATGTCTTTGTGATGTGGGAGGAAAACGGAGCACCCAGAGGAAACCAACACAAATGCAGGGAGGACAAGCAGACTCTGCAGAGAAGGCACCCCTGCTGAGAATTGAACTGGGGAACCTCTCACTGTGAGGCGACAATGCTACTGCTACACCACTGTGCTGTAAATAAAAATATCAGTGGCCTCAAAAATCTTAGTTATCAGGACAGACTGGCAGCCCTCTCTCTCTTCACACAGTCCTTTATAGACTCCTCTGTGGAGATCTGTGTCTACCCCTTTTGAGTCATGATTCAACCCTCTTTGACTTCCTATTCTTTCACAGAACAAATGGTACTTTTAATACCCGATTAAAGGTAGTAAATATTCATCAGCAGATAAATAAGATACATTGATGTGATTGATTCAAATCCCAATATATCCCTCACCTAAGGATGAAACTTTCACTATATGTCAGAGTAGTATCCTTGCCACCATGAAGCTAAACCTATATAATTAGATGGATAGCTTTAATTCTCCCCTAGTCTATCTTGTCATGCCTTCCTTGAGGTTGGAGAGAACTCTTGAATGCCTTTTTTTTGGCTAGGCTTGTAATAGTCGGCAGACCAATTGCCTAGCACTGAGCAATGAACCTATCAACTTACAATGCCAATGCCAGGGTTTAGGAAGCAGCATCATTGGGCCAATCTTGTGGACCACGACACATTCCTGGTCATGATTTACTTATCCATCTATCTATCTATCTATCTATCTATCTATCTATCTATCTATCTATCTATCTATCTGTCTATCTATCTTTCAGTCTACCTGTCTATCTGTTAAATGGGTAGAAACCCACTGAGAAATGGACCCTATTCAGGGGAGACCTGAAAAAGCAAAGATTCAACATGAATGAACCGTGAAATAACAACATAAACTGACTGTAAAGAATGATGAAAGTAAATTATTTATACCTATTGACTTACCCAGTTAAAAATCAGTAAATACAATACAACATAAGGTAGACTACATAAGGACAGAAGGCAGATCTAGAGTTATGAGAGAACAGATCATGGGTTTGAGAAAGAAATTTAGAGCCACTCAGTTTAACTCCGTAACCACAAGGTGGGAAAAATGGAGAAACGTGTTTTGGACAAGGGCTATAACACACTCCAGACTCTTGGCATATAAACTTAAAGCCAGGAGAAGAGAAATGCAGATTTTTGCACTGAAATACAGGTTCAGATGTCTGCAGACCAACCCTCACATCATTAATGAAATCATGGTTGACATATTTGCATAACTGTTTCAGAATAAAGTTGCTGTTAATGCAGAAGATAGGGACAATTTCTTTGTGGACATTTCCTTCCCAAAAGTAACAGACTCAATGAAAGCACAGATTAATAAACCTCTCATACTAGATGAATTCAAAACAAGCCATAGCACATACGCTGAAGGGAAAGTTGCTAGGAGTTCTGGGTTACTGTTGAGTTTTACAGACAATATATCCATGAGCTTGGTCCAGTCTTGCACAACTTCTTTATATAAAGTGAAAATGCTAGTAAATTGACATTTTCATCTGGAACCACATCTATCATATTGATAGCAAACAAAGGACAGGATCTGACTCATCCACCTGGGTACAGACCCATTAACATCCTTCCTCTGCAATCTAAAATATATGCTAAAATTTTGGTTAGGTGATTGTAGGTCTTTCTGTTAGTCCTGATTCCCAACAAACACCAAGGCGTTGTAAAAGGCAGGCAAGGAGGCTCAGATCTAGTTAGGGTTTGGATCAGTCTGACTCTATGCACTAAGTTCACCTCGACTCTGTTAGGTGCATTCGGCCTAGATCTTTCTAGGCTGTCTGATTTGTTAGATTGGGACTTTTTCTGGGACTCTCTAAAAGCATTCTGTATTCAATGAGCTATTACAGACAAATGCAAACTATTGTATTCAGATCCTTATGCTAAAATCAACACTAATGTCTTTTGACAGCATTCCTGTTTCAACAGGCACCCACCAATGCTGCCCATTCTGTCCAGTGCTATTCATCCAGGCAAACTACACACTAACAGTGTTTGTTCAACAAAAACAAACAAAAAAGGATAGCTATCACCTTTCCAGGTAGTACAACACCCTCTTCCACATGATTTGGTGATGATTGGGTAATATGGGTATCCAGCCCTCATAATAACTTGAAACGTATGCTGAAACTGCTAGAAATATTTGAGAAATTCTCTAGTCTTTGTCTTAATAAAGATAAATCACTTTTTATTTTCATTAAGTCAAAGTTGTACAAAGGTAATCCAGCAGAAGAAGTATTAAGAATAAGAACATTGTCTACTCGTAAATGCATGGGAATAATCATATAGAGAAGCATGTCAGGTAAGGCTGGATGGAAATATTAAAACTCTTATTGCTAATCCTAAACAAATGTTGATTGATTGACTTATCTTAAATTTTCCATTTCTTACTAGGATCAATGCCCTTAAATTGTGGTGTTTACCTACATGTATTTGTTATGTAGACACTTGCCTAATTTATGTACTACAAAAAACAGCAAACTTTCCAAAACCTGATGATGGGCTATCTCTGGAGAAATACCATGTCCAGAATATCTTGAAAAAAAAAACCTTTTTGTATTATGTTTTGTATAAATGTTAGTTTTAGCATTACTCACTTGATTCTCGTGATAATAAATGGACTCTTAATGGTGTTAAACATTACATCTCCAACTTGCACCCTCTCCCTTTCTCTCCACGTTTGCTTTTTTATTTTAATTTAAACATTTCTATTACTCATCTGAAATACATGCTGAAGCAAAGCCTCTTAGTGCTGATTTATATTCAGAAATCGTTGTTATGCATTTTCTGCAGTTATACACCTGCTGTCAGGTGTGTAACCCTGCCATTAAACTTGGTGAATGTGTGCCACTGTCCTCAGACTGTCATATGAATATAATAATGCTATCATCATCAAACAACATTCTGCTGTGGACATCTTCCAGCTATGCTGGTAAAGTAGAACTGCTACATTCTGATGCTGACTCTTTGAAGAATGAATTTACTACATTAGTACAGGGACAATCACATACGCCAGTAAATGCTGTTTAATAAGGTATGGAGAAGATTTACCATGCACACTCATGTAAGTTTCATGACTGACTGCAATGGAGGGTTCACTTATTGACAATAAATGTCATGTATTATGCATAATCCAGTCAACCTCTACAGTCATCATCCTAATGTGAATATGTCATGGCGGATGCACTAACCTTCCTGAGTACATGTCTGTGGATGCTGCAGAGGTAGGTAGTTGCTAATGTCCACATCACCTCTGTATACACTTGTGTCATTCTCATTAGTGTTACAATCACCTCGCCATATCGACAGGAGGTATCCCTCATAGGGTTTTAAAAGGATAAGTGTAGAACCCCCCAACAATATTTCTACTGGAAATTGGATGGTGCAGTAGTGTAGTGGTTAGTGTTGTCATCTGGCAGCAAGAGATTGTCCAGATTGATTCTCAGCTGGGGTTCCTTCTGTGCAGAGACTGCATATACTCCCTGTGTTCTGTTGATTTTTTCTGGGTGCTCTGGTTTCCTCCCACGTTCAAAGACATGCATGCGGAGCGTTCATCCCCAGGCTTCTGCTGATAAGAAGAGACCTGGTTCAAGGCAGCAGAAAGCACCCCTGCACTACCTGGCTATAACTCATTCCACACCTTTTGGCCCCAGAACGTGGACCGAAGTTCCAAAGGCGGGGTTGTTTCCATATTCATAAAGGATGCACACACCTCCAGACTGGTAGCCCAACATAATGCATCAGAGATACTTCAGGTGCAGCTAACATTGGGTAAGACAGCGATTCAGGTTGTAGCCTATTATAGGTCCCCAACCATGTCCCAAGACTCACACAACATGTTCCTAAGCACCCTGGAGAATATAAGGGCCAACCTAACACTCTCATACTGGGTCACTTCAACTACCCCTCCATTAACTGGGAAAACTACTCATGTACCAATGCACTTGCCCAATGTTTCCTGTAATTCATTAATTCCAATGCCCTGGACCAGCTCATTCTTACCCCCTAGATGTAGCAACATCCTTGACCTGGTCATTACTAACATGGGTAACTGTTGCATTACACAAATTGTCAACTCCTCCCTGGTTAGATCCAACCACAAAATAATCACCTTGAAAATATTCATCCCTCCCATCTCCCCACAATGGTAACCACCATGAAAAACTTCTCCAAAGCTAACTTTGGGCTCCTAAAAACAAAGGAGGCTAACTTCTCGGCAACCATGCAAATGGAGAATAGTTGCATAACAGCCAAATCATGCACCAATGCCCTGTTTGAATCTTGCCATACCCAATAGAACCAAGACGCTCTCCTCCAAAAAAAGGAAGCCAGTCTGGTGGTTCTCTGCCATAAACAAACTCTACAGCAGAAGGAGGAAACTGATGCAGAGTAAGGTGAAGTCCCAAGACTGGAAACACTCCCTTATCAGCATCAACAAAAAGTTGGGATCCCTCATCAAATCCTCTAAAGCTAGCTATGAAAACAGAATTGCAGCGGATAGTAAAGACAACTACAAGGCCTTCTATAGTTATGTAAAGAATCTCCACGGCAATACCCAGATTTGCTCTGAGCTACTGCACAATGGTACCTCCTATACCGAGTGAACAGATATTGCCAATTTACTGGCCAACAGATTCAGTGCCAACTTTATCCCCCTATCTCCCCCCCAGGACCAATCACAATACCAGAAGATTGCCAGGCACTTAGCATTACTGCTGCACAGGTTAAAACAGCACTGTCCAAAACCAAGAATACAGCTTTTATGGGACCTGACAATATCCCTGGCTGTATTCTACATGAACTACAGAGTGAAGTGGAACCTCACCTGTGTGCCCCGTTCAATCACAGCCTCACCTCAGGCTTTGTCCCTACCAAATGGTGCACTGCTATAGTCATCCCTCTCCACAAAAGAGGAGTGACTACAGACCCTGGGAACTATCGCCCCTTTAGCCTGACAAGTCTGATATGCAAAGCTATGGAGCACATCATCATGGACCTAATAAACAAGGATATAGGGAATCTCCAAACTCTGCATCCCACATGGTTTGGTTTTGTGAAGGTAGATCATGCCTGCTCAACTTGGTCGACTTCTTTGAGTCGGTCACCAGAGCTGTGGATGAAGGCAAGGTAGTTTATACAGCCAACCTTGATCTAGCCAAGGCCTTTGATACCATTCTCCACTCAGGAATCATAGAAAAACTCACTATGCTTGGCTTCAACCTCTATATCACTAGGTGGGTTGCAAACTGGCTCTTAGATAGAACCCACAGTCTGAAAGTAGCTGACTCCAAGTCAGACTGCCGACCAGTCACAAGTGGAGTCCCACATGGATCAGTCCTGGGTCCTCTCCTGTTTGGTATCTACTTCTCTGAAGTCCAGGCCAACATGAAGGGACTCTGGCTGACAAAGTTCAAAGACAATTGCAAGTTGGGAGCCATTACTAACTTCCCAAATGATATTGGCATCCTACAGAAAGGACTTACTGAGACCAACGACTGGTGTCCGAACCATGGCCTTAAGCTCCATGCCAAAAAATGTGTCGTCATCTCCCTTGGGAAAAAACCCTGTTCTCATGAATTACCACATTGATGGTAGTCCACTGAACACTGAAAGCATTATAAGATATCTGGGAACACAGGTTGACAGCAACCTCTCTTTTGACCAACACATTGCCACTGTGGTCAGAAAGTCCTTCTATGTGGCACATCTCATTACTAAGGGTTTTGCATCTAGGAAGAAAGAGGTCATTGTCTCCCTCTACTGTTCCCTTATTAGGCCAATCATCGAGTACAATGCCCCATTTGGCATGTACCTCACTAGACACCTGCAACAACTGGAGAGGCCACAAAAGTACCTCACAAAGAGGATCCTAGGTCTTAAGCATTTGTCCTATATGGACAGACTCAAAAAACTCCAACTATTCTCTGTCTCATATTGCCTACATAGAGGAGTTCTCTGCTTGACTTACAAAGCCATGTCTGACCCAGCTCTGTTAGAAATGCTACATCTAAAGAAATACCAATCCCTCCATACCACACACTCCAGAGACCTCAACCTCATTACCACAATCAACAGAACGTGCTGGAGGGACAGGTTCATAACCCAGAGACTGGCCCTGCTATGGAATAGACTTCACATACATGTCAAACAGAGCACCTCACTGACCCTCTTCAAGAAGAATCTTGATGAGTGGATGAGAAATAGAAAATTCACCGCAGGGATCACTCCAGTGGCTCTACTCGACAGAGACACTGGGAACTAAGGTCAGGTGGCATGATACCAGGGTAATCCTATGGCTTGTAAAGGCTCCAGGGCATTAAGCCTAGTACACACCTATGAACCTATGAAAACTGGATTGTTCCAAGTCAGACTTTCTGGGTAAACAGATGTTAAATAAATAAATTGCATGATGTCTTGTCATTACTTAGGCATGTACTACCAAATTGTTATCCCTTTTTCCGCACTGTGTCAATATGCAGTTCCTCATCCAACAGCACTTAATTCCACAACCACTTGGTACCATACCTTTGCTCTGTTAGCTAATTTCAGCCTTCCTTTTCCAAACAGGCACTTGCCATATGTCCTGATGACTCCAATGAGGACATGATTCTCCTAAAGTCTAAAACCGTCTTTTCACATTTTTGATCCCTGTTGCTGTGTGATGTATTAACCTGCCACAACATACATGAGTAACCCTAATGAAGCTCGATTTAATAAAATTAAATGCACTCTTTAATGCTGCAGAAAACTGCATGTAACCATGCCTTCTTATTCTTCTTCCGGCTGCTTCCATTAGGGCTCACCACAGCAGATCATCTGTTTCCATTTCTTCCTGTCCTCTGCATCTTGCTCTGTCACACCAACCACCTGTATGTCCTCTCTCACCACATCCATAAACCTTATCTTAGGCCTTCCTCTTTTCCTGTTACCTGGCAGCTTCATCCTTAGCATCTTTTTCCCAATATACTTTGCATCCCTCCTCAGCACTTGTCTGAATTCCTTATATCCCTTTTTAAAGCATGCCTGCAGCGACATACGAAAAGAAACCTTAAAAATAATGATCCAAGCAAAGTCATAACATGGTTATCAAATAGTATACTGTGAACCATAAGTAAAAATGTCATCATATCAATAAAGTGAAGCAGAATTCAAAACTGAGCAACGTCCTCTTCACCCTTTGAACTGATAATTTGCACATCATCATCCACCAATGAAAAAAAATATTCCAAGTTTTTATTATTTCCAGTATCACCACATGTTACACAACCAGATGTACATACGATGAAAGGTTCAGTGACCTCTCACCACGGACATCATTTTTAAATATCACTGACCTGGATGCTAATCTTTAATAAATGACACTTTTGATTCCCAGCTCCTACCATTAGTACTCGTATCACTGGCATCAGCTGCATATAACATTAACTTCATTTTTTTATAAAGTAATTTTCATGAAAGTCGTTATCAATTAAGTTTGATTTCCATAGCTTGCTAATAATTTACAAATGTAAAGTTTTTATTAGTTTAATTTAAAAAGTTTGCAATTTCCTGCAGCAGTTCGCTTTGAATTCCACAGATTACAGGTAAATATGCCAAGATTTCGCTGTGGTGGTGCAGCGGTAGCATTGTTGCCTCACAGCAAGAGGTTCTCCCATTTGATTCTCAACTGGAGCGCCTTCTTTGTGGAGTCTGCATGTCCTCCCCATGGGCGAATGGTGTTCAAAAGACATGCGTAGAATGGGAATAGAATGGGCGTGCCTTCACCGAAGGTCGGGCGTCGAGCTGGCACCTTGGCACCCGTAAAAAATCCACTGTCAATCATTAGCAGACCAGGGTTCCGCTGTGGCATCCCCTAACCAGGAAAAGCCGAAAGAAGAACAACAAACAGGTAAATATGCCAAGGTTTCAGTTACTGATAGAAATTCAGAATGATTTACATGTTTGTATGCAAATTAAGGTCAGCCATCTTGATCTCTGAATCACAGTAATACTTGCATTTGTGTGTATCTGGTCAGAAACACACAGATAGCATTTGGGTGGTTGTGGACAAGCTGTGCTGGCTGTGAGAATGAGTGGCAACACATAAAATGTCCAAATGCAACTTAACTATCACACAGAATTTACAAAGGAAACTGGAATAAGTCAGCGTTTAGCTTGCAGTGTAATTAATCTTAATGCATAACAATCCTGCAGAATAGGCCACACCTTCTCACTTCTTAACATTCAATTGATTTGATTAAAGGAAAGAAAAAACAAATAGATATGTTATAATCTTTACGTACAAGACAGTAGTCATGAAAGGTTTACCACAATCACTACTTCAAAAATCTTGGTGCAAGACCTTTTGAATGCATGATTTTAATGAGAAATGTAGAATTAAAACATTACTTTGCTTTATCAAATATACATATAAGTTATCATAGTATCACAGGATCATAGATTACTAGCCTAATGTCCCTAGGGCCCTTGCAAGCCTCCCCAAATACAATCCTTGTTCCCAAGAATATCAAGGTATTAAGCGGAACTAAGTCAACAACTACTGCCCCTGTCCAAGAAGGGCACAGGTGAAACTCCTGAGGTGAATTTGGGTTTCCTATCCATTCATCCAAATTATGCTTAAATAGGGTCAATTAGGGGTTCTGCTCATACTTCTCAACCTGGAAACATCAAAAATCTGGACAAAAGTACATGAAAATTAGGTACAACTGGCCAAACATCTGGACACTGATTAACATAAAATTTGCATGTATAGTTATGTAACCCCACCCGCCCATTTGAATTGTGGGATAACATTCAAATGCAAATTGAAGAACAGACAAAATATTAAACACAAAATATAACCAGGACAATAGTGTTTTATTTATATTAACATTTGCGCGAGTATCAAACTTTGAACTTGTATAAAAGTAAAATGCAATTTTCTTTTATAAAAATAAAATTAGCTGCTAGTAACCTGTTACTCTAATAACATTCTAAGTTTATAAGAACAATGTTTTATATCTGTCATTATTTTTGTATCTTTGTCCACCCATTATTTAAGTCTTTATACAGATTTCTTGTCTTAGGCGGCACACACACACACACACACACACACACACACACACACACACACACACACACACACACACACACACACACACACACACACACACACACACACACACACACACACACACACACACACACACACACAGACACACAGACACACACACACACACACACACACAAGCAACATATCTGCACATAGCTCTCAACATTCCATCTCCGCATTGTGGATCACTACCTCTTACGATGTGAAACAAATTTACACAAACGTGGAACATATAACCAACAACTTCGTCTAGAAAGCTCACAGGATGAATGTGTTCTTTTGTGAAAAGTTATTTTGATAAATGAATACGATTAAGTAATATTTAACATGGATATCAGTCTAAAAATTCTTATTTCTAGAAGTGTTATAGACACTTTCAGTGTGAAACTGGGAGGATCATGGAATTATTAAGACTCACAATGAGGAGTACCTGAGAGTTGCATGTATATCTCGAAAATTCTAAGTAAACATTAAGCATACTCCTCAACAACCACCAATGCAAACGTTAAGATTACTACCATGGCATAGCAATTTGTTACCCGACAGCTCTGTTAGACACAACACAGTAGATTCTAGGAACAAAAGAAGTCAATCAATGTTAATTTGACACAATAAATGCCTGTAAATATATTTGGGTTTCATACGTTTTGCTCATCAGAAAGCAATGCCCTTCAAAATATACACATTTTAATTAAAGAAGTCCCGTCTCCAAACAACATTAAATGACTACGACACAAAACTAGAAAGAAAATGTAATTATGCTTAAAGAAAAACTATCATACCAATGGGACAGCTGACAGACTTCTTCAATGTTGCTCTCCTAACTTTATGCCTTATTAACAGAATGTAAACCAACTATGACAGCAAATTAAAATACTTTATACAATTAAATTAATATATCATTTCACAAAAACAGTAAGTCGATCACTGTAAAATGGCACTTCCATTAACAAGCAGCAAACAGCTGCTGTCCCTGCTAGATTACAAACCTATTTATTCTAAACAGTCTTGGGATGACATATTATGAATGAGGCTCTGCTATCTGCCCAAACAACACACTGCGTTCAGTTAAGTGGTATAGAAGCGTACACAGCTGACATCAAAGTAACACTGCCTGTCGGTATTTTGATAAATTTATTTATTTATTTACATTTGTTAACTGGGTAGTGTCTGACTGGGTTGAGAAAAGATCCGCAACAAAAAGAACATTACTAAAGTACAAGCAGTAAACATAGTTTAAGTAGTACATTGCTAACAATATGTAAATGAGTTTAACAAAAATATTATAGCAAAATATAATAACAGGATACAATACAAACATGCATGTTTCAGGCATACAGGAATACTTTTTTTTTTTCTAAAACTATATATGAGGTACATAAGTCATGTAGCTTTACAAGGTGAGTCACTTCTGAAAGACCAAAAGTGGTCATGTATTTTACAAGTTAGGTCATCTGAAGGAACAAAAATTAATAAAGATAAGACAGATAGTGGGATAGCCCTATGTGGGATGAGCACTATTTGGACTAACATATGTGAGATGAGTGGAAAAAACAGGCAAACGGGTTGGGCTTTTTATTTATCTGTTGAGGAAGGGTGTTCTAATCTTTGGCTATTTTATAGGAATAGAGGGAGTCTCCGTGATAGTTGTGAGACTGGGTGACCTGAGGAGTCTACAGTTTGTGTTGGGCTGGACTAGGTTTGATAGAGCTGGGCAGTCGGTAGGGTTGAATATGATTTTATGGGCAAGTGAAAGTTGTTTTAGTAATAATAGGTTGGGAAGTTCTAGCCAGTTGAGCTGTTGAAGAGCAGTGCAGTGCTGTGCTCTGTGGGATTGGTTGGTGACAAACTTAGCTATTTGTTATAGCAGGAGTCTAGTTTATTTAGGTTGTTTTTTGATAGGTTAGTAAAGACCTTTAGAGGAGTATAGGAGGGTGGATAGCAAGTGGGATCTTGCAGTGGTCAGTCTAGCTTGTTGTGTAAGGTAAGGTTTAACCCTGTATAGAGTGCCTAGTTTAGAGTGGATTTGTTTGATGGTCAGATAGATGTGTTTATAAAATTTTAGTGAGTCATCTATGGTTACCCCTAGCAGCTTGGTCTGATTGGTGAGTTTGATTTTTGTACTGTTATTAGATAGTATGGAGAGGGACTGGGTACTGAATTTGGAAGATTTAGTAGAGAAAATTATGAGCTTGGTCTTATTTGGATTTAGGATGAGCTGGTGGCTGGTGAGGTACTTTTCAATGTCTTGGAATGATAATTGCATTTTGTGTTGGAACTCTTGTGGGGAGTGTGCTGAGCAGATAAGGGAGGAGTCGGGTAGGAGTGAGTCAATCAAAAAACAATCATTCAATTCACAGACTGGTTATATGTATGTCTGTTTGGATAAAAGGTACCTTGCCTGTTAGTTTCTGTTTTTTGTTGAAATATATGCAGGATCGTACAGAACAAAAGTAATATCTCTATCGCCTACAATGTGCTGTTTAGCCAATTCAGAAACCTTGTGCTGTGTATTTCCACTATGTTAACTTTAGTGTGTTTGGCTTAGCTGGGAGTCAGGAACAACTATTAAAGGGTATGTGACTGTATATTAAGGATTTTTGTAATTAAAAATGACAATAAATGTTAGCTTGTGAATGGGGGGGGGGGGGGGGGGCAGCTGCCTTCCCTGGCCTACAGTTAACAAAGTACACAATGCACTTAATACAGGGATACGCCCAAAATATTGTGGAACTCAGGTGCAACTACAATGCTTTTTTAGTCCTTTTTCTTTCAGGATGATTGTTTCCTTTTATTGTTTAGTGGCCAGTTTCATGAAGTTGCTAGAGCAGGTAAAAACTGCCGTGGACCAGTAGGAGGGCAATGGCTGAGCAACCCATTCATAGGGGCTATGGAAATAATGCTTTTTTAGTCCTTTTTCTTTCAGGATGATTGTTTCCTTTTATTGTTTAGTGGCCAGATTCATGAAGTTGCTAGAGCAGGTGAAAACCACCATTGATCAGTAGGAGGGGAACAATTGAGCAACCCATTCACAGGACTATGGAAATAATGCCTTTAAATAAATGTTATGTGGTATGTGAAAATATAAGCAACAGCGTGGGACATGAACCATATTCTAGAAATCCAGACAGCTAAAGTACCCATACTAAGCATTTCTTTCTGCTTTTAAAACAACAAAAGTTTGAAAAGCAGTGGCAGCCAAATTACATTTTTTTCTTAAGTCACAGAATGACAGTTTAAACTTTTTTTTCTAAATATGCTTGATAATGTAAGGTGACAGTTTTAGTTTTTTTTTTTTTTTATAGAACTACACCTTTACTTCATTGTCTGCAATCTCCAAATACACTTGAAATACTCCAATCCCCAACTACAAAGTCATACGTCAATTATTTATTCTTAGGAAAAACGTGATAATACAGGCAAGAAAACAAGTATGCTGCCATCTCAAAAGATAAAAGGAGACATTAAACATTGAAGTTTATTATAGCAGTCCTGTCAGTATTTCATCATACCTGAAATAACCACCAACTGGAATACAAAAATCAGTGCTTTAGAATGTGTTACCTTTCTCCCTGTCTTCTTACCCACACATCATCTCTTCGTCCGCCCTAGAAGAATAGCAAAAAGGAAAAGCAACAAAACTTATAAATGTTACCCATCCCCTGTGTTATTTAAAAGAATGTTATTTTTCTCTATCTCTTCAGAGTTTCAACAAATAATATTTACACATTTGGTTGTGGACTGCCGCTGTTTTCTTTCAGCCTCTTAATTCTTTTCAGTTATTCAAACACAGATTAAACACATGTACCTAATCATTGGTTGGCTGCCACTGTGCCACAAGTCATGGACGGGCTGCGTCTGTAAATAACTGAAGATTTTTTTATTTTTTGAAATCTCCCACATCTCCAAGAGTCCAACAGGCAGTCAGGTATTAACTCACAAAGCTGATGTCATTATGCATGTCCCTGCAAATGACATTGCAGAATACACTGGTGATGACGTGATAACATCAGTTGTACTTTAAAATTGTAAGTAAAATAAAAATGAAATCATGAATTAAAGGGGCCACTTGGAAATTCTTGGCACCCTATTATTTTGTCCTCAAAACTGGTAAATTCTAAGGAATTCAGCACGATTGAGAAGTATGGCTCTAAATCACCTGAACTGGAACTTTGTTTCAAAGGAGAGATAACCTCTGTGAGACATATCTGTCTCTCCAGCAAGTTCTGTTGATGTCACATTCTAGGATGAGTTCTCTAGAGCAAGTACATCTTATACCATTTGATTTACAAATGTGCAGCATTCCCATTAGAGCTGGATCTGAGATTGCTTTATATGTAAGGCAGAGGTCACCTCTGTGAGACAGAGTATAGTAACAGTGATTTCAGTCTGCCAACATATGACATATGCTGAAGATCCTGAATTTTCTTTGTAAGAAACTTTTGAAGCCTTTCCAGTTAGTGCAGTTGCCTGGTAAGGTACATACCAAAGGTAGGGTTGTACTCTATTATTGGCCTGATGACTGAGGAGTATAGAGGGGTTATAACCTCTTTTGTTCTGGATGCAATACCCTTACTTATGAGGAGGGGTGATGTAGAAAGTCTTTCTTACCACTGTAGAGAAGTGGTGGTTGAAGGAAAGGTTGCTATCGGCCTGTGTGCCCAAATCTCACACCACTGATTGCATGCTTAGGGTGTTGTTATTAATGTGGTAATTTGCAGGGACATCACCCTTGCCAAAGGAGATTAAAATACATTGTTTGCATTGAGTTTTAGCCCATGACTTTGGCACCAGTTGCTTGCTTTTGTAAATCCCTCTTGTAGGATGTTGATTCATTTGGGGACTCGATGAATGTATCCGGGTTGCAATCATCAACAAACTTTGTCAGCCATAGGCCTTTTGTTTTATCCTGTATATCTGAGAAGTAGATTCTAAACAATAAGGGCCCCAACACAGATTCCTATGTAACACCACTGGTTACGGGTCTGCTGGTGGAGGTAGAGTCACCTATTTTGACTGTGTGCATTCTGTCGGTGAGGCAATTTGCAACCCACCAGACAATTTAAGTGTTGATCTCCAGCTAGTTGAGTTTGTCAATGATGCTTGAATGAGGAATTGTGTCAAAGGCCTTGGCCAGGTCCAGGTAGGCCATATATGGATTTGACTTCATCCAAAGCTTTGGTGACTGTCTCAAAGAAGCCAACCAAGTTCAAGAGGCAAGATCTCCCTTCAATGAAGCCAAACTGGGTCAGGTTGAGTGATTGGAGGTCTCCTATACCTTTATTGATAAGGTCCATGATTATTCTTTCCATAGCCTTGAAGATCAGACTGGTCAGCCTTATATGTCTACATTTCACAGGGTTGGTGGAGGTGCCTCCTTTATTTAATGGCATATTGGTTGCTGTTTTCCATTCATCGAGTGCAAAACCAGTACTTAGACTGTGGTTAAAAAAATTACCCAGTGGTGAAGCTAGTTCCTGTTTTAACCCATTTAGAATGCATCCTGGGATATTATCACATCCCTCAGATGCTGTGTTTTTGGCTTTGGAGTGTGCGTTTACGACCTCCTCCTTGGAGTTACTAGGTGGAGGGCAGGTGGTAGGGATGCTTTGAGGGATATGTGGTGGGGACGGGGGGAGGAGGATTTTCACTGACCCTGGCAGCTAGTAGGTTGGTTATTTCTGTGGGTTCAGTATATGTGGTGCTATTAACAACCAGATCTGTGCAGATGTGGGTTTTTCCTTTAAGGTTTGTGATGTAGCTAAAGAAGGTCTTATGGCTATACTTTGCAAAGAGGCTAATTTGGAGTCGTAGTTAGCTTTAGAATGCCTAGATGTCTTATTTGCTTGTTTAAACCAATGAGGGAATGCTTCCAGTTTAGAAACTATTCCTTTGTGCTCTTGGACAGCAATTTCTTTCTCTTTTTGTATAACCTTTTAGTGATGGATGTCCACCAGGCAGACTTGTTCTTTCTTGAGGATCTTGTTTTGATTCTATCAGGTACAACTGAGTCAGTACATCTGTATAGATGCTTATACAAGGCATTGGTGTAAATCCCAGTATAGGTCACCATGCCATCAGTGATGGCAGGGGCTATGAAGCTATTAATGCCATCATGTATTAGGTTGTAACTTGCTTTGGAGACGTTTTATCAGTCTAGTTGCTGCTAATGGGTGGTCAAATGTTATTGTTATTTCTAAGGAGACAATGAATTACATGTAATTAACTGTCTAATGGAGAACACATTTGAGATATTAACAGATGTAAATGACTTAGTCTTGGACACAACACTGGGGCTATATTAATATATGCATATTTGCCTGTATAAAAGACTATGTGTGGGGATGTCTTGTGGAAGTGGTGTTGTCGCTTTAAATTAAATAGTGTTTAACCTGCTGGATGGAAAATGCCTGCTAGCATTGATGACGCTAATGGTAAAACCGGGCCTACTGTTTTAATGCATCTCTCTGTCATACTGTTTTGATGTTGTGGAAGAATAATAAATCCGTTGTGAAATTTAAAGAAGTGGAGTGCTGGTCTTTTTATAATTATTTGTTGAACTTATGTGTTTGACTGAGTACTATTGGTTCAGTCCGTGCACCAGTTGCTGTGGGGAAGTACATATATCTATATATATATATATATATATATATATATATATATATATATATATATATATATATATATGTATAGGTCAACTACAGTTGATTGAAAACTCACTTGACTGAAAATGAAATTACTAGGACCACTTCACTGAAAGCTCACTTCACTGAAAACTCATTTCTTTGAAACTCATTTCGTTAAAAGTCATAAATGGCTTTTTCCCCACTGTAGTGTGACCCTGAAGTTAGTATATAAAGTAAGGGAGGGGTTGTGGGGCATAGCCCTCCAAATTGGGGAGAGTGGGGAGTGTAGCTCCCACATATTATAAACATTTTAAACTATACACAGTGATACTTCCAAGTGCAATAAATAACTGTTTCCAAACGAGAATATATTACCAAGATATGTGGGGGGCTTCGCCCCCCCCCACACACCCCACCTTACTTTATATACTAACTCCAGGGTCGCATTACAGTGGGAAAAAAGGCCATTTATGACTTTCAATGAAATGAGTTTCAGTCAAGTGAGTTTTCAGTCAAGTGAGCTTTCAGTGAAGTGGTCCTAGTAATTTCATTTTCAATCAACCGTAGTAGACACACACACATATATATATATATATATATATATATATATATATCTATATCTAAGGAGCAGTTGGAATGTCTGAACTTCTAAACAGACAAGGTCATTCTAAAATATGAGATACTCAAGAGGATTGCAACAAAACAAAGGAAAATGAAACATTGGACCACTCAGACTGAATAATGGCCTTGCCCACTAAAATGAGTCAAGTATCTGATTTCATGGAGAAATCTGATAAGGGTGCTAAAAACATAGAGAATGATTTAAAACCTCCACTTGTATCCACTTAAAAAACTTATTTCTGAGCCCCATCAGGTAAATGTTAGATAGGAACTATGCAGTCACTGATTGAAAAATTACATATTCAAGAAGATGACTGACTATATAGAGGAAGAAAGCAAAATTTGGATTTCAGCTTGACCACAAGCACATAGAAGGAAGTGATTAAGTTGCATGATGGGAAAGCTTATAGAATTCACTACTCGGGTAAGAGAGGTAATGAAGCTAGACGGAGCTCACTCAGGTTTTTTCCTTCTGAATTTAAGCATGAGAATGATGAGGTACATCAGTCATCATATCTGACTTTAGCTCATTAAAAGAAAAAAAAAGGTATTTTTGCTGTTTTTGGTTACTGGGAAAATGTTTTGCCATTGCAGGGCATGGAGTGTACTGTTAGAATTCATCAAGAAATATAGAGCAGTTTTTACTAGCATTGCAACAACACTGACAAGTTAGAGGCAGATTTAAGGTAGTCTAGCCTACAATGATAAGTAAGTCTTTGCCTAGTAGTTTGGTAACATTTATGGAGTCAGAAGAAGCAATTGTAAAATTAAGGCAGATTGGTGGGTCTAATCTGTGAATATGGGGACAGCAAGAAGCAGCTAAGGATATACCTTTTTCACCCTCATAAAGTAAGTAAGGACATCGGATTTACTTGAAACCTTTCATCCTTTTATATTAGGAATGCCTGAGAGGAAGGATATTGAGATGATGGCTAACAACTCCCAGTCTGCAACCTAACTAAAATGCACTAATGAGCTCATGAAACTTATAACTGCTGCATTTGAAGATGTATTCAGGCATGGGTGGCATTATAAAGCAATTAATCTTCTTTAGGACTAATGAGCAGGGTTATTACGCCCATGGGATATCATGAAGGTAGAACTGAAGTGGACAGATGACATTAAGAAGTCGATCTGCATATTCAATAATCGCTTGGTTCAAAACTTAAGAGATGAAACTGAATCCAAGCAACTGCATGAAAGTGTCAAATTGAAGATGTTGGCTTTATAAATGGAATTTGACTAAAGAGATACATTAATAATCTATTTTTTGTTTGTCTCATTTAAGTTGTCCTCAAGCAGAATTTTTTACAAGAACTTCATTAAATGTTAGGGGTTGAAATGCAAAACTGAAGGCACATGGAATGAAACTGAGTACAGAAAAGACAACGGTCATGGCAGAAAACTGGATTGGGGAGAAAAAGCTGAAACTGAAATAGAATGGGAAATTAATAAATAGCTAAGCAGCTTAGTAGCTTCAAGTATCTAGCAGCAGGTGTGGTTAAAATAAGCATCCAAATGGGAGGTCAAGGCAAGAATTAGAGGTGCTGCGGCCAAGAAATACAGAGTCAGGGGTACTGCTTGACAGAAGAATACCAAAAACAAATGAAAACTAAGGTGTATGAAACAGTGATGTGTCTAATGCTGCTGCGCATCACAGAAACCTATGGAGTGGTGATAGAGCAGCCAATGAGGCTTGAGGTGGTAATGATAAAGTGCCTGAGAGAGGAAGAAGAATGTATACTATAGGACAGATGAGGAAATGAGGACATCAGAGCACAAACCAAAGTAACCCCATTTGTAGATAAGGTCACGAAGAACAGATTGTGACGCTCTGGCCACATATGAAGGAAAGCAGAAGGGTATTTGATGAAGCAATTTGGGAGAAACAGGAAGAAAGTAAGAGTATACAAGGACACCCAGCCAAAACAGCGAATAATTAGATGAGAGAAGAGCTGTGACAGGCATGGCTGTCAAAAAAGGCAGTAAAATGGCTGTGTATCGAGATGCATGGCTACATTCGACACTACACTGCCATATTAAGTAGGAAAAGGGGGTTTCTGATGATAATGATGCTGTCTAGTGAACTTTATTAATTACATCTATATGAGTGGATTGATAACAGCTTTTTACTGCTATTTAATTGCAAAAAAAATCCTTAGAGCCAAAATTTACACTATATTGAGATTGCATGCTCATTTTCTAATGTATATGGATATCACGGTTATTTTGCAAAAATCTTTAATATGGTATTTATTTATTTTTGTTTTGCTCATTATATGACTGTAGTAAAGAAGAAAGCTGAATTTAACTAAAGGTAAGTCATATTTGTTTATATGAAACTAAATAATGCTCTGCCCAAATTTTTATTTTTAACCTTTACATAGTTTGACAGATATTAGTTAAAAAAACAGTATCAGGCCTTATTTTTTAACTTCTCATTATCCGATTCACATAGTTGATTTATACAGGGTGTTAGAATTTACTAGTACATTATTATACTGGATTGTTCAGGTTCATTATAAAGTTATAGATAGGTTCATTCAAGCCTGGCTGATGCATTTAACTTAAAGGAGAAATGCCCAGGTTTATTAAAAAGATATACATTTATAAGGACAGATATATCCAAACAGCTATCTACTTAATACATTTTACTTGTGTGATATTGGAAATGTCCCAAGATTACAGGACACAAGGATTAGCTTGTTTCCATTAGTGACTGTGGGTGTTAAATTAAGGGTTTATATTAAATCAGCGAATGCTTAAAAAGCAAATGCTGATTTATCGACCCTATGTAAGCGAAAACTTACAATTCCAAACACTTAGGACAGCGATCTCTTTTCCCCAGGGAAAAAAAAATCACTGTTCCAAAAAAAGAAAAAAAAAACAAAAAACTTTAAAACACTATATAAAGTGGGGGGCTTCACCCTCACCCCCCCATGTGGGGGCCTGTCCCACACACACACACCCTAATTAAATATACCAACTCCAAGATTGCACTTCAGTGATGAAAATGGCAAAATAGCGAAGGCAGCCAAGAGATTTTTTTCCCAGGGAAAGAATTCGCTTATATGTCGTTTCGGTATTTTGCCATTTTGTGCTTTCAAGTTTGATCAAGACGCATTCTTTCAAATGCGTCTTTGCTCATATAATAGGGAACCTAAATTAACTGTATTAAATCTTCATTTGAAAAGAGGATTATTACTTCCACCTTGGAAGCTTGTTTTGCATAGCTTTATCTGTGTGCTATTGATTATACTGGACTAATTAACTTGCATAGACTCATGTTAATGAAGAGAAAAAAAAAGAAGAGCAAACAGGGTTTCACTTACTTTACAAGTAAAAAAAAGAAGTGTGTTTAAGGGAACATTATGAAATTTCAGTGGGTGGAACTCCACTATTAAACATTGTCAAATATTTATTTATATTAAGAAATTAACTCTCACATTTCTTATGTTGCAAGAAACACATCCAACAAATCATGAACAGCCAAACTGATTGGAAAAATGGGTATTCCTGGGTATTTATATCAGTTATCCAACAGGAAAAATCAGAGTGGTAAAAATAATGTCAAGAAAATGATTAATCGAAGAGAATAATAAAATATAGTCTTGGCTGATATGGGGTTGTTAAAAGCTGGTTGTAGGGGCTTCACATTACTTTGATTAACATATAGTTCTTGCTGGAGTCTATGGGTGGAGAGTCTCCAGAATATTAAAGGAATGGATATTATTCACAAATGGTCTCCTTCGGGTTGTAGGAAATGGGAATGCAGTTATTGGGCAAGAAGATGTTCGAGCTGGTCCCCATACAAGGTTTCTTCCAAATTTATGTAAATGGTTGAAAAAACACTTGAAAACAGTGGAGTTGGCAGATGTAAGCACGAGATCATCAAATGATTTCCTTTGTATGAGGGCTTTTCAAAACTGGACCAGATTTTAATAATTTTAGAACATCATTATCTGGGAGGAGATTAAGAAGCAGACCCAATAGCCTTATCAGTTCATGCTGTTGTCAATATAATATTCTCCCAAGAAAGTTTCCAAGGCATCAAGGCTAGGAGTCTTAACTTATGTTAATGTAAAAGAAATGAATTCACAACCTGACTTAATAAGCCGATTGAGGCTTTACAAGAAAGTCTGGCATGGAAGGGTAGTACTATAATTAAGATGGGATTTTTTTTTAAAGGAGTTGTGCCTAGCATTAAAATAGTACATTGCCAAGAAGGTTACATTGTTTGGCAAATATTTTCTCATGGCTGAGGGCCAACTGAATTTGTTAGAGAAGATTCCACATCTTAGACAAGGTGGTTGGGAATATGAAAGACAGACATCAAACAATAATATACACACAGTAATTGATATGGATTTAAAAAATGCTAGGAATGCTGATTGGGAATGATGCTTTAATTCTTCCAGAGCAGCTCAAAAGTGTTTAGCTGTAAGACTAAGGGTCCAGACTTTTAAGAAGATCATAACAGGTCAGTCATTCTTGGACTGGAATAATGTATGACAACCTCAAGGAAGACTTGGATGGATGTATAGGTTACTATGAGGATCTATTTTCTCAGGAAGTTCTTGAAGAGGGCCAGGTAGGTCAGATGAAGAAATATTTAGGGAGATACTGTGTTTGACAGATAATCAGTAAAGCCTGATCTTGTCTTTGCTAACTGAAGTGGAGAAAGTTGCAGGCATGCTATGTGCATTTAAAATAAAGTCCCTGGGCAGTGATGATTTATCAGTGTAAGTATATATGATACTAAAGGGATTGTTTATCTCCATTTTATAGAACTGGTGAATGTTAAATTTAAATAATGCATTATATATGCAAGTTAAGTGGAAAAAGGCTAACATCTTTGTAATTCTTAAACCACACAATGACCTTCTCTTTCTGCATTATAAATATTTATTTCAGTTTTAAATTTAGATTGCAAATTATTTGTGAGTATTATATCTAATGCATTTGCTACATTTCCCTCATTTTAGTGAATGCTTGATATCTTATGCTGATAGTTTTTGAAGACACCAAAAATATTTTCTATTCTTTGTTCAGTATATTTATTACGGTACTTGAAAATTTAATTTTCTGTCTCTAATTTTTTAAACTACTGAGAACTATAGCTTAGATCATTCCCCAGAGATTTAATTTCCAGAAGACGATCTGGCAAGGATACTTATTTTTGCCTGTACTATGTACCCCTTATAGACAGCTATTAACTATAGATGTATGACCTTTATGTTTAATTTTTACTAGTTTTTTGGATTTCTAATACCATGACAGGAAGTGACTCCATTTCTAATTCAAGGTATAATTAAAGTTCATGAATTAAGTATGGTTTCACTTGCTGATGTTAGCCAAAAGTGCTCTTCTCAGCACCCACAGTGTGGCCAGAAATAACCCATTCTGCAATTCATATCAAGTTACATGCATTGGTATCATAAAAGTACAACTGTAAATTATTTTTATTAGACCCATTGCTCTTAGTACTATTGCAAATGTCTGAATATTTTTTCCACATTGCTCTTATTTTTGTCTGCAAATCATGATATTTTATGGCTATCTGTCTCTCTATATGTAACATGCTGTAATCATTAGGTGTAGCAATTTCAATGATTAATGCTGTTTTTTATTTATGGATTACTATATCTTGTTTTATCACATCTGTTCTTTTAAATATTGGTAATGGGTGATCCCATGTGATATACACTTCATCATTCTTTATAATGCTTTGTGGTGCATGCATCCAGTGTTTCTCAGCTACTTCTATACTGCAGTGTTTGTACAAACCCCAATGCAAAACTCTTGCCACTTTATTGTGCCTTTACGGGTCCTCTGACAGGAGTGCATCACAGCCAGCAACAAGTTGTGTGACAGTTTCCAATTATTTTTTAGAGAACCTACATTTTTCTGTTTCTCCCACATGTTCAATGGACTCTGTAAACCAAAATGTACATAGCCCACTATCCTAGGCTGCCATTACTAACTTTACATCTTTTGTTTTCAACTCATCTCTTCTTAACCATCCCTGTGTCATATCTTGATCAACATGAGGTTGTTCCAGGAGATCTCTATACTTGCTACTATATTTCTGGCTTTTTCACATTTCTTTCTTTCTCATCTGATCCTTCTTATATTCTTTTGTTTTTTGGCAACATTCGTTTGCTGTCTGATTTTTGTCTACTTCTAGTTTGATTTCCATTCCCACTTGACACCAGTATTCTAAACTAAACAGGTAGGTCATCATAGAATTATTTTCCTCATGTTTTAAAGCTTAGCTTTCATTATGAGATTGGCAGATATGTATGCAGTCTCACGACTGCAGATCTAAACATGTAATCAATTTTGAGGAGGCCCATACCTCCTTCAGAGTGAGGGATATATAATCTTGGTATAAACTTATTTTTATGCATCATTTAATAAGCATGAAGCAGTTTTCTTGTTTTCCTGTCCAACTTATCCAATACCATTTGAGGTCAGTCAGTCAATTCAAAATTGTAAGTTAGAAAAGGAAGATCAAATTAGCTTTTAGCCTGGACTTTATTCCTAGATGTCAATGATGTTTTCAATATTATTTTTAGTCTTCTGAAGTATTCCTTACTTCATTTTATTTCCATTTCTTCATGTATCATTGTAGATCTTTTATCAGTTCCTAGGTATTTATGCACACTATCCTCTTCAAGCTCCTTTATATCACATTTCTGTGCCAGACTGATATTTTCTTGGACTGCAATTTTCTTGTTTATATGTTGTTTTTACACATCTATCAAGACCAAGTAACATTGTTATATCATGTGAGAAAGTTTTAACCACTCATCTGATGAACTATACTTTAAGCATCCATGAAAAGATTAGGAGCTTTTAAGCAAGGCTGTTTCCAGGGAGCCAAATTTTAATCAACACCTTATCTGTTATGTAAACAGCTTAATGGGTTAAGAGCAGCGGTGACAAGGAATCACCCTGGAATATCCCCTTTGAATTTGTATCCTTGGGATAATAATTTGCCCTTTGTTATGGCTTAATTGCAAAGTAGTTTGCCACTGTTTCATGGTTACTATAATATAATTGATCAATGCATGATGTATCTTATACATTTGTAAGTACTCCTTTCTCCACGATAGTGGGATGTTATTATTGTGATCTATCCATGCCATACTTAGAGACTTCCTTCTTTTACAGCTCTGTATTGTTTTATTTATCAATAAATGATCCTTAGTTCCATATAATTTTCATTTGTTACCCTTTTGTTCTATTGTTATGATTGAATTTTTTTTCTAAATGACTATAAACTCAATCTGCATTAATTTCAGTATAGAGTTTGTACATCATCAGAAGGCAATTTATTAGTCAAGAGGTTTTAGGGAGACTTACATATTCACTCTTAAGGAATAGTAAAAATTTCTTGTTGTTAACCAGGTTGCTGTCTGTTATGGATGAATATATAATTTTTACTCAGGCTTAAGTGTTTGTATAAAGATGTTTAATACTTTTGGCTAGAATTTAGGTACTGCATTTTATTTGAGGTTCATAGGTTCATAGGTAGGTACTAGGCTATTGGCCCTAGGGCCTGTATAAGCCTAGTCAAAAGTACCCTGGCTTTCGCCACCCAAGAAAATTATTTTCCTGTGCCACTGTCGAGCAGAGCCACAGAAGTGATCCCCGGGGTGAATTTCCTATCTCCCATCTAAGCATATAGGTTCATAGGTAGGTACTAATTTCTCTGGCTGCAACTTCATCCCATTTCTTATCCTGTACATTTGAATTCCATACTTCTTCTAATTTTTCTATCCATTCAGCATCTTTATTATGTTCCACAGGGTCTTCGTACATATTTCTCCAAAATGAGTCTATTCCTTCTTTTATTAATGGTGGTTCTATTCCTTTTGCTTTGTTTCTTAGTCCTCTATAAAACATTTTTGGGTCATCAGTGAATTGTTTATTTTGTGCTATTCCTTTTCATTTATCTGCATATCGTCTAAATGGTTCTGCGTGTGCTGATATCTTTAGTTTATTATTTGAATTAGTGCATGACAGATCCTGTTCTGTTCTGATATTGTTTGTTGGTTTTAACATGCCTATCTTGCCTTTTGTTGATCTGTTCCCTCCTGCACATTCTTCCAACAATGACACTTCATGTCTTAAATACTTTATAGTTTTCTCTATTCAGTGCTTCCATGATGGCGTTTTATTTCTTACCTTCATTTTCCTTATTGCTCTGTGTTTTGTGGTAAGACTTTACCTGCTATTAATTTAGCTGTACAGTAATATATCCTATTTACTTATATCACATTCATTTCTGTTAAATGTCTTGAATATAGTGTTCATCTGTTTTATCAGACTTCCAAAATTGTGGGCATTATTTACTTTCTGTAGTTTATTTCTTTCATAGATCTTAATATGTTTATCCATCGTTTTTAAATGAAACACCTCTTCTCTTCGACAATTTCTAAACTGAGAGCATATTCATAGCCTAGCCAGTAATACCTAAGATATAGGTTCATAGGTTCATAGGTAAATACTAGGCTATCTGCCCTAGGGCATTTATAAGCCTAGCCAGAATGTGTTTGGCTTTTGCCACCCATTTTAAATTTATTTTGCTATGCCCTTTTTCGAGGTTAGTATACTGTGCCTCTGTCTAACAGTGACACAGAAGTGATACCCGGGGTAAACCTACGATCTCCCATCCACACATCAAGATTCCTCTTGAAGAGAGTCAATGAGGGACTCTGCCTAACCTGGACTGGGATTTTATTCCAGAGTGAAGGGAGCCTCTGGGTTATGAATCTGTCCCTCCAGCATGTCCTATTTATTTCAGTGCTGAGGTTCAAGTCTCTTGAGCGCGTAGCTCAATGGGATTTGGATTTTCTGAGGTGCAGCATGTCCATTAATTCTGGGTTGCACATGGCTTTATACGTCAGGCACAGATCGCCTCTGAACAGGCGGTATGCCACTGAGTAGAGCTGGAGTTTCTTTAACCAGACAGCATATGGCATCTGTTTGAGCCCTTTGATCCTCTTGGTGAGGTACGTTTGGGGTCTTTCCAGTTGCTGCAGGTGTCTGGTAAGGTACATCCCAAAAGGGGCATTGTACTCAATTACGGGCCTGATGAGGGATGAGTAAAGAGGCACGATGACCTCCCCTGATCTAGATGTGAATCCCTTCCTAATTCATACTAATTCAGTATTATATCATAATTTCCCAGATATCATTGTTATACAGTGTTAAAACATGCTTATCGTGCTGTCCCCCATGATGCTTTGGGCTTTTCTGACCACTGTCTGATTCATTTGCTTCCTGTCTATAAGAGCAAGTTAAAATCTGTTAAACCTCTGATTAATACTGAGAGAAGGTGGACTATTGAGGCAAAGATGAAGCTGCAAGCCTGCTTTGATTGTGCAGATGGGAGTGTCTTTGAAGATTCTGCTGCTAAGTTGCATGAACTGGCAGACACAGTAACACCTTAGGTCAGCTTCTGTGAAAATATTTGTGTCTCTACTATGACCTGGTTAAAATTTAACAACAGCAAACCCTGGTTTACTGCTAAATTTAAGCAGCTTCGTCAAGCCAAGGAAGATGCCGGTAGAAATGGGTATAGAACACTTTTTTTAGACAGGCAAGGAACACACTGACAAAAGAAATCAAAGTGGCTAAAAAGAACTATTCTGAAAAGCTGAAAAAACTGTTTTAGCCAATGATCCTGCATCAGTGTGGAAAGGTCTACAAAACATTACAAACTACTGGAAATCATCCCCCAATACTGCAGCTAATTACCAGCTGGCTGATGACTTTAATGCTTTTTACTGCAGGTTTGATAAGCCTGAGGCTATAAATGACACTGTTACCAGCTCTGTCACTGTAAAGACTTATATGACTCTCTTCCACACATTCTTACATTCAGCCTGCATTAATTATCTCTACTGATGATATGTATCATTTTTTTAAAATATAGCAAATTAAGAAAGCAGCTGGTTCAGATGGGGTCTCACCCTCCTGTTTAAACACATGTGTTGATCAACTGGCTGCTGTTTTCACTTGGATTTTTAATAAATTATTAGAGTTGTGTGAAGTTCCCTTACATTTCAAACAAACCACAGTCATTCCAGTGCCGAAAAAATCCACTATAACAGGACTGAATGACTACAGGCCTGTTGCTTTGACATTGGTAGTCATGAAGACATTTGAGAGGCTGGTGTTAGCTCACTTGAAGGATATTACAGCTCCCTCATTGGATCCCCTACAGTTTGCTTATTGAGAGAACCAGCCAGTGGATGTTCCAGTTAATATGGACCTGCACTATATCTTGGAACATCTTGACAACCCAAGGACATATGCAAGCATTCTGTTTGAGGACATCTGATCTGCATTTAATACATTATTTCTAGAACTTCTTCACTTGAAACTCTCCCAGTTTTCCATTCCTGCTTCCACCTGTCAATGCATCACCAATTTTCTATCCAATAGGAAACAGCAGGTGAAACTGGGGAAATTTATATCTAGCTATTGCATAATCCATATAGGTGCCCCCCAGGGATACGTGTTCTCCCCACTGCTATTCTCCCTCTACACTAACGAATGCACCTCTAATGACCCCTCTGTCAAACTCATTAAATACACAGATGATTCAGCTATCATCAGGTTCATCAGGAATGGTGATGAGTCTGCATACAGATGGGAGGTTGCGCAGCTGGCCCTTTGGTGTAGTCACAATTATCTGAAAATGAACATTCTTAAAACTCTGGAGATGACAGTGGACAGAAGGATGAATCTTGGGGTACTACAATATTATCCCCCCTGTTTATATTTAATACTGCTGCGTCTGTTGTGTAATCCTTCAAGTTTTTGGGAATCTATAATCTCCTGGAACTCGAAGTAGGAGACCTATGTAGGGTCCATCATAAAAAAGGTACAATAGCAAATGTACTTTCTGCGACAACTGAGAAAGTTCAACCTCCCACAGGAACTGTTGATTCAGTTCTATATAGCAGTCATTGAGTCTGTTCTCACCTCATCCATAACAGTGTGGTTTGGATATCTGTCTAATCATGACAAAAATAGGTTGCATTGAATAGTCAGGTCTGCCGAAAATATCATTGGTACTAGTTTGCCCTCCTTACAGGACCTGTACTATTCCAGAGTCATGAAAAGGGCAGAAAAGATCATCACCAACACTTCACATCCAGGCCACTGTCTTTTTGAAGTATTACCATCAGCCAGGTGTTACAGATTAATACACACCAAACACAGATCAAGTTCATAAACTCAGCTTATTAGGTTGACATATTGTTTTTTCCAAGCCTCCGAGGATTCTGCAGTGCTGTTTACATATTGTTAATACTTGTTTCTTTCAGAGTTTATTTAAGTATTTCTTGCACTAAGTTGCACTTTGCACCATGTATGTATATGCATATGTATATGTATATTTACTTTTTGTCTCATTCTTAATAGTTGCATGTATGTCACTTGTCTTGTTCTTAATCTTATCTATGGCTTAGTGGTAAATTGCTGTAATTATGGTGTGGTGGGTCCTGGGTTTGAGACTTGCAAGAGTTGATTGTTTAGGGTTGGGAAGGTGGCCTAATGGTTAAGGTATTTGCCATACAAACACAAGGTGCAGGGTTTGAGTCTCATAAGGGATAATTGTCTAGACTTACAATGGCTCACAAGGGCAGTTAGTCTAGTACTAACCTATGAACCTAATAGTTGTATGTATGTCATTTATGTAATTCATACTTGGAGAGTCACTGAAACCAGAGTCAAGTTCCTTGTATGCGTGCATACTTGGCAAATAAATGTGATTCTGATTCTGATATGTGATGGAATAGTATCAGGGTAGTGGGTTTTGGGGTTTTGGAGCCTGGAGTCAGTTTACAGACTGTCTCTCTTAATAAAGGACATTGGCAGTACCCTGGGGATAATTTTACAGTCCCCCATCCATTTATCCAAATTGTTTTCAAAGAGAGCAAAGGACTGGTGATGTTTTCAAAGATGGGAAGTGTATTACATAGATGAGGTAGCCTCAGAGATACAAATCTGTCTCATTAGCAACCACCGACTTCTTAAATCCTCCCACCAACTCTCTTGTTGCCATAGCTGCATTAATCCCAAATTCTTCTACTAGTCCTCCCATCAGCTCTTTCATTGTCATGGCTACAGTCATGCTTATAATTCCTCTACTGAATCCTCTAACCAGCTCCCTTCTTCCCTTGGCTGCAGTTGTGATCATAATAAAATGAATCATGTAACATAGTTCCTAATTCTGTTAACCACAGGCGAGTTCATAGTAAAATAAATCATTCACACCAGCTCTTTTCTCTATTATGACATCCATAATCTTAAAAAGGAAACATGAAATTATCTACTCAACTTCCTCTTTACTGCTGCTGGGTTTACTATAAAAATATGTGATTTTACTCTGTGCTAAATAGCTTCTTTAGGCAAGCTTGTGTGTGCTTTTAATAATGATACAATGAGAAAGATTTTGCTTTGTGACAGTAAACTTACTGTCCATCTGGCTTACTGATAGGATGCAGGAGACTATGGGGAGCTACCTCTGCAAATAGCCCATTCACCAGTGAAGTCCCCCATGGTTCAGTGCTGGAACTTTTACTGTTTGGGACCCTTTTCTGAAGTAAAAGCTAATGCCAACAGGGCTGAACAAGTTTTAGATGATTACAAGTTAGGAGCAGCTACTGAATTCCCCAAATGACTTAGTCATCCTGTTGGGAGGTTTTCTCCAAACAAATAACTAGTGTCAGAATCATGGACTAAAACTAAAAATCAAAAAAATGCATAATCATATCATTTGGAAAGTCATCTACCTCAGGGAACTACAACACTGAAAATTTACCCCTGAGAGCTCAAACAGTTAATCATGATTTGGGAACTTATGTGGACAGTTGCTTAATTTTTGATCAATGTATTTCCACTGTTATAAGAACCCCCTTCTGTATTACATAACATATAAACTAAGGGATTGAGACATGATCTAAGAGTGTCATTGCCCCCCTTTTCTCAGTCTTTATTAGGCCAATCATCCAGTATAATGCACCCTATGGCATGTATATTCCCAGACAGAAGCAACAACTACAACAAACACAGACATACCTTAGTAAAAGGATACAAAACCTAAACAATATGTCCTATATGGACTGGCTCAAAGCCCTGTCACTATGCTCAGTATCCTAAAGATAGCTAAGAGCTGATTTGTGTCTGGTATTCAAGGCAAGCTCGTCAGCTTTTACTCTAGCAAACATTTCTGTTGACATAACATTGCACTTTGAACCAGTATCAACTTTGAGCTCAACAGGTTTCCCAGTAATCCGAACAGTACAAAGGATTTCATTTTTTGTCCACAAATCTACTGCATTGACTGTTTCACCAAGCACAGACAAACCATCAACATAAAAAAGTAGGGTCACAACTTTCTAATTGATCAACTTGCATCTTTGAATGCTGTTTTTTGATAAAAGAATGAGCCTTGTTTGATTTACGAAGCTTTTGGAAATTATTCCATTTTTTACATTTAAGGCACTGCTGACCAAAAGCTAAGCACTTCTCACATTTAGGTTCATGGTTACCACCACAATTATGACAGTTGACTATGAAGCTTGGTGGGGGCACATTCTTTGATTTTGCTGAGTCACCCCTGTGCTTTGCTGCATGTACCTTGGGACTTACTGAAGCTGCTCCAGGTATTACTGCAGCATCTACACCCTTTAGATCTGCACCTTTTAACCTTGTGCCGCATACTATCAACATTAGCATTGTTGTAGTATCTTCCAATGCTATTCTCATTTGTAATCATATCTGAGTGCTTTTCTGTAAGCTCATATATCTGACAAATCGTTATGGCCTTATTTAATGTTACATCACTGTCTCAAAGCAAAATATTTCTAACTGCATCATGTTTAATACCACACACAAGCCTGTCTTTTTATCAACTAATTTCTCAGATCACTAAATTTGCATGTTTTAGCCTTGTAGCTCAAGTCGATTATATATGTTGCAAAGGTTTCACCATGCTTTTGATCTCTTGTGTAAAATAAGTGACTTTCCATTGTAATATTCATTTGCACGTTACACATTTGTTGAAATTTACTTTGTAAGCACTCAGGGTCTTCCCCTTCCCTTCAAACACAGCAGGTGCATACACAAATTAACGCTCTCTTTCAATGGCTTCTGACCCACCTAAATTAAGCAGAATAAATGCCTTTGTATGTGCATATTTGTCAGAAAAGCAGGCTGTATGAAAATATCATATTCTTGCTCACAAACTCTCCAATTTTCTGCAAAATTGTTATCAAACACAAGTAGACTGCGTATACGACATCCTTCTGCCATGCCAACAAATTATAGTTTAAACATAATACAGTCTTGGCCCTTGTAATTTTGTACAAACATGCACACACACTAGGTACTTGGAATAATATTGAAATGCACAGAAATCTCTTTAAAAGACTGTACTTTGTGAAATAACTGTACTTTGCAAAATAACTGCAAAGTTATCCTGCACACACTTGCCAACAATGTCCACACTTCAGATACTTCAAATAGCTTTAGTTAATGCAAAAAGTCATACATAGCAAAGAAACATGGTCATTTTCCCTTTTTTTACATTTTATGTGATTCAGATGCTGTTTCAAATGCTTTCATAATTATTTCGAATGTTTTTAGCAATATGTCACAGTTTTGGACATTTTGCTTAATTAGAGATTTGTTTTGATTATTTTGGATGCTTTGTTTTATATACATTGATTAAAAAATCATTTAAGTGAGTTTAATATGTGGAAATAGTTTCTGATCTCTTTGTGAGTCATTTGAGCAGTAGGGATGATCCACATGTGTATATTCTTCCACTTCTAACTGTGTGCCTCATGGTTTTGATCCCATTCTGACACCATGTCTCTTGTCTTGTGTATCTGAATAAGACGATGAGGCTTGGGTGTTCATTTAAGTAGTTTATTACACACAAACAGATCAGGATATATAGCAGGAACATATGATTTAAATGAACAAATTGACAGACTGCTGCACTCATACATGCTAACACTCTGGCTGCTCACTCAAAATGGTACTCTTGCTTGCACATGTTCAGTACTTATATGCATGTGCCCACTGACTAAAATGTTTCTTAAAGGTACATCACACACTCTGATCTACAAAAAGTACATAAAAACACTGCATCACCACACAGGTGATTATACATGCAGCTGAAAACAGTTAAGCATAATTAAAATAAAAGCTTTTTTCTTCCATTTTTTGATGAAAAGCTTGTTTTACACAGTTCAGGGCATTCCACATTTCCTCCAAATCTTGAATAAAGGACAAAAAATAGTTACTGGGCTTGCAATACAAGGGACCATTGAGGAGCCAGTTACATCAAGAATGTCTGATTAAGTCACACAGTGGATACATGAGGAGCAAGGGAATTAAACCTTGTACCCAGGAACTACAGCTCACAGCCTTAACCCTCTGGACCAACTGCTGGATCAAGCTAACCAGCCCCAGATAACACTCAGGACCATCCACACCATAAGCAAAAAACACCCTAACAGTACTTCAATGTTTTAATCTAAGCTATAAATGACCAGAATCAAACTCTCAATCATGTATATTTGAACAATACCAAGAACACTATACCACATGCAAAAACAACAATTCAGATCTGAGCTAACCTCTATCTACTTTCTATATAATACTAGAATATTGGATGCCCAGTTAGTATGATAAAAATTCATCCCAAACCAGAGTGGTATAAACTCTGCAAGGCAGTTGAGCACAGTGCAATGGTAATTACCTTACAGCTTATGCAGTACATGACTTTGTGTTCAAAGATCTTACGTAGCAAACAATTTTTACTTCCTTATTCAATGTCTATGCAGTAAACCAAAAATAAAATCTGAATGGCATTTGTTTAGTTTATTGCATTGCTTTTAACCAAGCCTTGATTCAACAGGATATTTTACTCAAATGAGCTTGGACTGACAAGCTTTATAGCATGCACTTAGGTATTCAGATCTTGGAGTTAGCTACATGAGTTTAGGGGACAGAAGAACCCTTGAATGGGAGAAAGATAGAGGACATACCTGTCAGCCTCTCAGCTCTTACAATTGTAGTAGGATATTAACAAAAATCATAGCTTTAGCAGAGGATCTGAAATTGTAGTACAGAATATTTGCTTATGCAAAAATTTGCTGTCCTGAGGGTGGTGGAATTATGTATAAGTTTGCATCTCTTGGGGTGGGGGCATAATGCTTACATTTGCCCTTTTGGTTGGCATGACTTAAAAAATTACAATTCTTCTAATGACAACAGATGCATAATTATATAGCCGCATCAAAAATGCATCCTTATTGCAATGTGACATGCTTAACTTAAACAAATTCCCCATGAATAGAAAACAGAGTAATAAATCAATATACATCAGCAAACATCTGTGTTCAGACAACCAACCAGTAATCAAACTTGTAACACAGAAAAAAATGCATTTGCTTTAAAAGCAGAAACCAACATCTTTTTTCTAGGGGCCACTCAGAACAGAAGATACTAATTAGAGTGTAGTCAGGCAGACAAATGCAAATGGATGACCAAGTGCTTGTTCCACATATAGAAAACACAGAAGAAACTCCTCTTCTTGCATTTTTTGTAACATCAATTCAAAAAACAATCAGGGAACAAAACAGTGCACTATTTCCTCTGTCTGATCCCAGAGCCTACGGTCATGACAACTCAGCAATAACAGTAAGGAGTAACAGAAAGTATCTAGAAATCTTCTTCATCCCAGCTCAAAGTGTTCTCCATCCAAGACATAACAAACCAATAACCGTGAAAAAGTCCAAAATGAAACTAGACACCAAATCCCAGAGACTGCCAGTAAAAAACCACAGGAAACGTTATTGTATAAAAAGCAAAACAATATTGAGCACTTTCAATGACTGTAGCCAAGACTTCATCAGAATACAAAAAAATCAAATCAATGCAATGCTCACATTTAAATACTTCCTCTCCCAGTCATATGACTAATCAAGATCAATCAAAGCCCCCAGTTACAAAGTCATTTGCATCAAGCATGAGTCCACGAAATAAGTTTGTTAAAGGAACATACTCCCAAAAAAGAAAAAAGACAGACTTCACATAACTCAGAAAAAATGCTAGACGTCATAGGAATGTAACCTTAAAACACTAGCCAGTGATAGTCCATAATTCAAACCTGTTGATATTTGAGCATTTAATCTAATTTGCCATTTAAGTTCACACAGCTCAAGTAAATCATCCCAAGGTCCCCCTCTACTATTCATTGTGACAGTATCTAACCCAAAAAATAAAAACTGGTGAGTAGGAAATTTTGATAAATGTCTAAAGAAAGCATTAGAATCCTTTTGTTTTTTTACATCCAAAAATGTTTGTATTCTCCAATCAAAACAGAAGACAAGCACCAGACACCAGTCATCACAAGCACTTACCTTTTAACGTGCAACACAAACAGCAGGAAAAATTCCAGCAATCATGTATCTTCCCACTTATCCTGAATCACAGTACTCACCATAATCACTGGCCCAATTGCCAGCAATCCCAAACCCACAACCCGTTAGCATGATGGCAGACTGAATGACTGTATCTCACCCTCACTGTGACTCAGTGCATACATCCTGCCCCCGCAGGGAATTGTTGATAAAACAAAAATGAAAATGGCAAACTTAAACTAATTCAAATAGCCCTGTGATAATACAAGACATTTAGCAGTGTCTGCTACTGGCATATGGCCCTTTGACTGTGTCGAGCAGGAGAAAGTCCACCTTACATTACCTCTGTGACTGGGCCAGTGAAGGAGTAGAAATCAGAAATGTCTTGGTCAAAGTGGAACAGAGCAGAAATGCTTTTCTGGAGTCTAAAATCATAGCTCTCTACCTAAAGGGCAGCAGTTGAGAGATATGTTTGTATCGCACATAAAAAGAAAACTTGTAAGATAAACACTGTTACAACTGCTAAAGCTGCCAATGAAAACAAAACAAACTGCAAGAAAAACCTTCAGCAGACCACCATGGCACCAGGGAATGCTTATTTAAACAATGAGCTTGCTATGCACATTGTTCATAATCCAACACGTGTTTAAATTTAAAGTCCTGGAATGTATTCAACCTAACCTAAGAGAAGGTGATATAAAGAAAAGGACAGAAATTAGAGAAATCAATTGGATTATTAATTTAAGAGCACATTGTCCTCCAGGCTTAAATAGTGTAGTGCCATTAAAACCTATCTTAAAAGCAAGGAAACTAAGGATTGGGCCCTAAGGAGGCTATGTAACTTAGAAAGTTCATTTAATATGATGCAGTTTTTCTTACTTACTGCTGCTACAAAGCTTCCAGCAGCCGTAATTGCTGCCTCTGTTAATACCAACTGTCACACACACTTTCTGTTGCCATGACAATGAGCCACAAGAGGCTGATTGGACTCAAAGAGTCCTATAATAACCTATCATCATAGGGATACACGTCTAAGAAAACAATTGGTTAAAACTAAGAAGCTTATCCAATAGGAAAGTTACTATTGAGTGCTTCACTACTGGCTGTTGACTAATTTCTAGAACTGCAGCTGGCAGCTATGTTTCCAATCAGTACTAAAACTATGAATCTGCATTTGCATATGTGGTCCACCCCACATTTGAGATTGGGCATCTGGGTTTTAAATAGAATCTGTAGCATTATTCACATATGATCTGAAGATGGCTATATCAGCCGAAAGCGCTTATCGGACTGATTTTTATTCCTGCATTTTACAGTTTTGCTCAATAAATTTGTGGTTTTAACAGTGGCATCGTGGTGCCATGGTGATCTGCCAAAGGTTTTTCTTGCATAAAAAGAACACATTGTCAGATTGAACCCAATCAATTAAACATGTTTGTCAGATCATGGCTTGTTGTAAACTGAATCAATTCATTGTACCAGATCTTTTTGAGCAATGTTTGGATGGATATTTGAATATACAGCATATTTCTACATTCACTAATATCTTACAAATAAATATGTAAAATCACTCACTATTATTATTAGATGTTTTGCTTCAGTAAATAGATGGATACATAGTTAGACAGACAGAGAGATTGATAAAAATGGATAGATTAGATAGATAGATAGACAGACTGATTGATTGATTGATTGATTGATTGATTGATTGATTGATTGATTGATGCCACCTTTAAAGTACTTATTGGTCATCATTAATATCCCTTTGTAGCAAGATTGGTCCATCCCATACAGATCGGCTTTGTCATTTAAAAATCACTGAATGACACAATGTATATAACAAAAACACTCACAGATACAGATGGGTACTTCTTACAGACACATTATGATTTGCCATATTTACATTATGGCTCTGGGTGGTGAGTTTGATGGACCAGTTAACCAAAAACCCTCTTAACAAAAAATCAGTTTACTATCATTTCACTGGATCGCACAACAGCAAATCGTGGTTATTCTGAACCGAAGCCGTGAAATTCAAATTAACGAACAAAAAAGAACTTGAAGTGTGGTGACTGGAAATGTCGACTTCGACATTTTCAAACAGTCACCACACTTCTGGGAACAGGATCACTGTGCGTTGCACAGTAAACAATGAGTTTGCAGGGGGCCAAGCCCCCATGCACCCCTCCATGTGGTGGCCTGCACCCCCCACACCCCACTGTTACTTATAAATACAAACTTTGGGACCACACTACAGTGAGGGAAAGGGTACATTTCCCAATCCCCACTATAGGGCGATCTGCATCACACTGTCGAAACTCACAACAGCAAATGTTATTTTTACATTCGCTGTTTCAGGTTTCGATGTTGTATAGTGCGAAAGTGCCTTTTCATACTAGTGAAAATCGATTAAACTCACATCGGGAAAATGATAGTAAACCGAAAAAAAAAACACTATTAAAAGGGGCTAAAAATAGATTAGTGTTATGTGGGATGAAGACATCCAATAAACAATGTAGGAAATATTCTCACACAACCTCAGGGCAGTAGTGAATGTCATTTAAGTAGGTCTCACTTACGTAGTCAAGGGATTTTTATGTATGTTTCCTTATTATGGAAGGCAGGGTTGAAATGTTAATGGGCAGAGAGATATGTCTCTGGAGACATACTACAGATGCCAGAAAGAAATGAAAGTCTACTACAATGCTACCAGCACCTGTTATCATTGCTGTATTTGCATTCTTATAATCATTTTGCTCCGGGTCATTCTACTAAATGTATATTTGCATTTAGGCTTTAATTATACATTTGATGTACCTTTAAGGTTGTGAATTCAGCCTATCCAAAATTTATCTCGTATTTGATGTAAATAAATAATTATCCTCATTGTTAAGTAAATAGAAACAAGTTCCATTTTCATTTTTTTATGTTCTAGCAATTAAACTGTTTGGCATTATTGTCTGCAACTGCTTCCGGAATAATTGTCAAGACCACATATAAAGTAATCCTAATTTTCTGAGCAGGCTATTTTGTTATTAGCTACCCACAATGTTTCCTTCCATTCATTAAAAGCTTGTTTGATATTACCTCCTTAGTTATTAGATCTAGAATAAAAGGTGTAAGATTTGTCTATGCCATGAAGAAATGCACATGTTTTAGTGAACAAAGTAAAAGGGAAGCCAGGACGTTTTTCATATCAATGCTGTCCAGTTTGGGGCTCACTTTTCTCTCAGTGTTGAACATGCTATACAGAGCTGGACTACAGGATCATTAATAGCATAACACTTCTTTGACAGGCATTATTTTTTGTATTTGTTCCTACCTATGCCTTAAGGTATGTTGATCCACAGATCCACAAATGTCAACGCAGTCTTTAAGGTAAAACCTGCCAAATATACTTAGACGTAGCAGAATTTGAAATCTATTCATATTACTCCTCCCTGGAAAGACAAGTATTACTATATCCCTCAAACTACACCTGCGTTTGATTGACTGTCCGGTGCTAATGATACCTCTCTGACTGTTAAAGGGAGCAAGGAAGGCACTTGGCTTCCTCCAAAGTTTTTACAAACTACAATTTGCTGCAAGTAACAAATCCAAACCACATTCCAGAGCTCAGCGTAAGTAGCTCTTGTAAATACCATTACTTCATTTTGTTTATTGTCATGACAAAAATATCAGTGGAAAAATACTGTATTGTCCCAAATACTGTGTTGTTTTTAAGTGCCGTCAGTACTTCCCTCAGTAATCTGTTTTAACTCATTCAAACCCGTAATGTCATTTCTGTTTACTTCCATTTCAAACCCATAGCTACTTATGGTGCCTAGAACGTTTTTGGGATTGGTTTATTTAACCAGGTGACTTATCAGCTAACAAAAGGCAATAAAAGAAAGTGCAAAGCGTTATTAACAAAATGACAGAATGATTTTTAATCTAGGATCTCCTGCAATAGAGAAATCAATCAATTAATTTACTTATTCATATTTTCATATTTATGTTCACAGCTGAGAGTCCTATATGTTATTAAAGAATGTGGTGTGAAACAGGAAAATTCATTGCCAATGTCCATTTATATCACAGTAAACCTGAGATATTGCAAGATGTTTGCTAGTAATTATGAAAATAAACAATATTTCTGTATGTACTTAACATTTCAAAACTCAAGTGACTTACAGACTGTTGCAAGACATCAGGTAAAACTGCAAATGTTCTTGAAGAAAATTAACTTTGATATTAGCACTGTAAGCTGCACATCTTTAGATATATTCAATGTTATTTACATGGCTATTTATACAATTAAGCATATGTCTATATAGGTCTGTAAATATTTCAATAAACATGCGCTCGTAGAGGAATTTTATTTTTGTCATGTGAAACATTGTCTAACACAAATTTTCTAACAATATATGTCTAGGTAATACAGTTTCTAAGATATGACAATCTATTTGTGAAAGTTTAACAAAAATATAATTTGGGGTTTGCGTACATTAAAATATATTGCAGTATTTATGGAAATATTGTGAATGTACTGACTATTATTGCTATAAAGAAGACTTCTTTACTGATAGCATTGCTATGTGTACAGTTTTAATAGCTTGTATTACTCATAAAATTATTTATATTTTATTTTTATTATACTTTTTAAGTTTATTTTTCAGAAAAAGCTCTGGAATGCAAGATATGTGTAGGCTGCCAAAGGTCTGACATTCCACATCACATAAGTATTAATGTATTAAGAAATAGGTAACCAACGTTCCTGGCATATATGATTAACCGAGGTATGAAGGGTACAAACATGTCAACTAATTTCCTGAACACCTGTAAATGATGTTCTGCATGTACTACCTGATGAAGGGTTAAACCTGAAAGCGCTTATAGTGCACTTTTATCCTGTTTTATCATTTGTTTTAAACTACAGTTTTGTGAATGTGGCCTGGTGGTTTCTGCCTGGATTTTACTTTATCTTTTTTCATTGGGACATGGTTGGCAGAACCTTTGATGGAAGATACCCATCTACTTCTGTGTTTTGTGTTTGTGCTTTGCTTGATGGGTTCTATACACACATGGCCGAACATAGGAATGAAGATATGGAATTGGACTACCAACCTCAGAAGGGTTTGAACAATATGAAGAAGAGTTATTTTCACCTATCGAATCCTCTGCTGAATATGGACTTTTGAACTTTGGTAAATTGTTCCTCTGGCCCAGAGGATGTACATGATGGCGAGACTCAGTTTAATTTATTGCTGTTGTCCTTATAAGATAATCTCATGAAATTAAAATGTTTACAATGGCAAAGGTTTTACTTTGAAGCTTGCTGTAAAAATAACATTGTACCCAGAGGCTTACGGGTGCTCTGTATGCCAGCACAGAGTGAAACTTACCCAGAGCTATTGACATGCTGGCAGGAGATAAATTTAAAAACTAGCCAGGCTTATATGAACTTGTTGCTAGAGTTCTTTCAGCCTAAGGAACATAAACTAATTACTAAGGTTGATGGTGTATACAATGAGATAGATATGAAATTTAAGAACGAACAGCTTATGGACAGACTGATGAATGTTTTGTGTGTTGCGGCTATCTATGATTCAAAATTACAACAAGCTAAGTTGAGGAAACTGGCACGTGATAATCATGATTTTTATGAGGGCAATATTTTTCTTTGGCCTTGCACTCAACACTTATTATCTGCTAATGTTTCCGACAATGTTTTATCAACACTGGCCCCTAATCAGCAATTGGAAAAAGAATGCTGCACTATATCCATACTTAATAAAGAGAGTATACCAGTTCCAGCTTTACAGACTACTGGTGTTTCAGTCTCCATGACTACCGTTGAAGAACTAATTGCCAGCAGTGTTATGTTGTCCAATGATGTTTTACCTGATGCCACATGTGACGTTATGTCAGGAGGGACAATGGCAGCGGAGACAACCAGCGATTTTAACAACTTGGGAGCTAAACCTAAGCATTTGACAGACAGTTCACTTTTTTTGTCCTTCCTGTTCCAGTGAGGAAGAAAAACTCACGTAAAAAAGCAGAAGAGTTGACGCACATAAAACTGACTGGAAATGATAATAGTATTGTTTATAATTTATCAGGTAATGAACTTACTGTTGAACAAAGTGATATTTTAAATAAGGGACTTAACTTCATACCAAGTGTAAATACTAATTATTGCCAAATGGTTGTTGAAATTATGTGTTTTGCACTTAATGTGATGCTTAAACAAATATATAATAATGATAATGCTACAGAAACAACGTTTATGCTGAGACAGCCTAGTGGATTTGTACCAAATTTCATCCCACTATGGTTGCTTTCATTAGGTCATGTGAAAGAGAGATAGAGGAATATTTGCAAGAAGGTAATAGGCAAAAATATTTCAATTTAAATTATGAACAGAGAAAGGCCATTTTACAGTTACACAACAAAACATTCTCATAAAACCCACAGTTAAAGGTGGGGCTATTGTAGTTTTGAGTAGTGATTATTATTGCAATGAAATGCAATTACTACTACAAGGCACTAATGTGTTTGGTCTTGTTTCATCGATTATGGTGAATAGATTTGTTCAGAAGGTACATATGCCTCCTGCAGAATATGGCAAAAGTAGGGTTACTGGTTAATTCCTTGTTAAACTTTCTATACATTGAACATCCCATGATTCCTATTTTTAAGGCTTTGCCCAAAATTCATAATGACCCCATGAGATGATCCCTGAGATCCATTGTTTTGGGGAGAGGCTGGGTGATGGAGAACATTTCTATATGGGTAGAATGTACATTAAGACCAGTTTTACAATTAATTCCTAGGATTTCAAAAGATACAGCGGAGTTCTTGGAGTCTTTGAGGGTTTATACTTGTGCTATTCAGCATACATGTTTGTTACACTTGATGTGAGAAATCTCTTCACTGTTATTAATAATCAATATGGCATAACTGCCATTGACAAAATACTGGAAGAAAAGGTTGGTTTTGATACGAATGCAAATCTACGTGTTTGCACTTTGTTAAAGCTGGTGCTTGAGAACAATATATTCCTATGCCAAGGTAAATATTATCAACAATGAAAGGGCATTGCAATGGGCACACCTTGTGCCACCTTGTATGCCAATCTTGTCTTGGCATACTGGGAGGATTTCGTGATTTTCAGCACAGATCATGAGTTAAAAATGAAATTGGGATACTACAGCAGATTTGTAGATGACGTGTTTTTCTTATGAAGAGGCACTTGAATTAGATTCTTTAATTTTTTATTTAGAATCTACAACCAATTTTTCCGATTCTCAGTGAATTATTCGTACAATGAGATCAATTATCTAGATGTTCACATTGAGAAGAATGAAGATGGGCTGATAGAGGCATCTATACACAGGAAAGCCTGTTGGAGGAATAGCATGCTTAGTTTTGATAGCATGCATCCTAGATGTACCTTCAATAATATTGTTAAGGGCCAAGTATGTAGAGTCTCGAGGTTGTATACAGAGGAGAATAGGTTCCAATATGAAGTGAAAGTTCTTGAAAGTAACCTGAGGACAGAGGTTATAACAGCAAGGTTTTGAACAGAGAGATACCTTGCAGTAAGCTTAATAGGACAACCAATGCTAGGCCATGGTTCCACAATAAAAGAGTACCGCAATGTATGGAGATCTCCACTGAAACTTTCAAACTTTTAAAAGTTCGATCATATGGTGTCAACCATATGATGTTCAAACTTTTAAAAGTTTGATAAAGTAATATACACCCCTCCCCCCACACACACACACACACACACACACACACACACACACACACACACACACACACACACACACACACACATGCCCACACACACACACACACACACACACACACACACACAGTGACTGAGTGATGGGTTCCTATGAGTACAACGAAAACGCATTATGTCAAATGCGTTTTCATCAACACATGTAGAGCGAACAGGCAAAACAGTGAAGTGGCTGTTCAGTGAATTCTTTCCCTGGGAAAGAAGTCACTTGACTGCTTCATTGTTTTGCTGTGTTCTGAAGTGTAGTGTGGTCCCTTGTCCGGTATAGCTCCCGAGCGTGACTGTGCAACAGTTACTGACCTTAGGGTTAGGGTGCAGGTTAAGGTAAGTGTATATGTATGAAAGTGTTTACTGTTTTATATTTTGTGTTAGATGTATGGTTGAGTTATGTGTGTATGTGTTTTCAGATGTTTACTTTTGTTTTGGGGGGGGTAGAATTAGGGTTAAGGGAAGTGTGCATGAGCTGTTTATGTAAATGTGCGAGAGGTACTGACCTTAGGGATAGGGTGGGGGTTAAGGTAAGTGCATATGGTTTAAAATGTTTACTGTTTTTTTTTTTTTTCGTTAAATGTATGGTTGGGTTATGTGTATATGTGTATTTAGTTGTTTACTGTTTTTGGGGGGGGGGGTATAATTAGGATTGAGTATGTGTGTATGTGTTTGGAAGTGTGCAATGTTTTTTTTTTTTTTTTTGCAGGGGTTGGAACAGTGATTTCTTTCACTAGGAAAAAAATCCCTGTTCTGTGGATTCGACATTTTCAGCTTTCACTGAAAATGTGTCGATGTAACATCGTTCTCTGTTTTTAGCATTCAATGCTGCAATATAGACCCCTGAGTGACAACATCCCACATGCACAGTGACTCAGTGACTACATCCCACATGCACAGTGACTCAGTGTCTACATCCCACATATACAGTGACTAAATCCCACATATACAGTGAATATATACTGCACACACCATGACTCAGTGACTACTTCCCACACGAAAAGTGTCTCAGTGACTATGTCCCACATACGTAGTGAATACATCCCCACACACACAGTGATGCAGTGACTTCATCCCATCCCACACACACAGTGACCTAGTGACTACATCCCCACACACAGTAACTCAGTGACTACATCCCGCATGCACAGTGACTCAGTGTCTACATCCCACATATACAGTGACTACATTTCACATACACAGTGAATATATACTGCACACACAATGACTCAGTCACTACTTCCCACACGAACAGTGTCTCAGTGACTATGTCCCATACACATAGTGAATACATCACCACATACAGTGACGCAGTGAATTCATCCCACACACACACAGTGACCTAGTGACTACATCCCAACACACAGTGGCTCAGTGACTACATCCACTCACACAGTGACTCAGTGACTTCATCCTACACAGACACAGTGACTCAGATACTACATCCCACATATACAGTGACTATATCCCCACACACAGTGACTCAGTGACTACATCCCATACACACAGTGTCTCAGTGAGTTCATCTCATATACATGGTGACTACATTTCACACACACGGTGATCTAGTGACTTCATCCCATCCCACACAGCGATTCAGTGATTACATCTCACACACACACAGACTCAGTGACTACATCACACATACACAGTGACTACATCCCACACAAACAGTGTTACGGTGAGTACATCCCACATTCACAGTGACTACATTCCACACACACAAAGTGACACAGTGACTACACACACACACACACACACACACACACACACACACACACACACACACACACACACTGACTCAGTGACTACATCCCACATACAGAGAGACTTGGTGAATGCATTTGACATACACAGTGACTGTATCCCACACACACAATAACTCAGTGACTAAATCCTGCATACACAGTGACTTCATCCCCACTCACAGTCACTCAGTGACTACATCCACACATGCAGTGTCTCAGTGAGTACACATCATATACCCAGTGACTACATTTAACACACAGTGACTCAGTGACTACATCCCACACATGCAGTGTTTCAAAGGTTCATAGATGTTTACTAGGCTAATGGCCCTGGAGACTTTACAAGCCTAGCCCATAAGATTATCCTGGCATCGTGCCACCTGACCTTAATTCCCAGTGCCTCTGTTGAGTAGAGCTACTGGAGTGATCACTGGGGTGAATTTTCAATTTCCCATCCACTCATCAAGATTTCTGTTAAAGAGGGCCAGTGAGGTGCTCTGTTTGACATGTATGGGAAGTCTATTCCATAGCATAGGCAGTCTCTGGGTTGTGAACCTGTCCCTCCAGCATGTTCTGCTGATAGTGTTAATGAGGATGAGATCCCTGGAGCATGTGGTGCGGAGGGATTGGGAATTCTTTAGATATAGCATTTCTAACAGACCTGGGTCAGACATGGCTTTGTGTGTCAAGCAGAGAGCACCTCTAAGTAGGCAATATGAGAGAGAATAGTTGGAGGATTTTGAGTCTGTCCATATAGGATAACCGTTTAAGGCCTAAGATCCTCTTTGTGAGGTACTATTGTGGCCTCTCCAGTTGTTGCAGGTGTCTAGTGAGGTATATGCCAAATGGGGCATTGTACTCGATGACTGACCTAATGAGGGAAGAGTAGAGGGAGACAATGACCTCTTTCTTCCTGGATCCAAAACCCTTAGTAATGAGATGTGCCATATAGAAGGACTTCTGACCACAGTGGCAATGTGGTGGTCAAAAGAGAGGTTGCTGTTAACCTGTGTTCCCAAATCTCTTATAATGCCTTCTGTACTCAAGTGGACTACCATTGATGTGGCAATTCATGGGAACAGGGTTTTTCCCAAAGGGGATGATGACACATTTTTTGGCATTGAGCTTAAGGCAATGGTTCTGACACCAGTCTGTCTCAGTGAGGCCTTTCTGTAGGATGTCAACATCACTTGGGGAGTTACTTATTGATCCCAACTTGCAATAATATGTGAACTTTGTCAGCCAAAGTCCCTTCATGTTGGTCTAGACTTCAAAGAAGTAGATATCAAACAGGAGAGGTCCCAGGACCAAACCATGTGGGACTATATTCATGACTGGTCACCAGTCTGACTTGGAGTCAGCTACTTTCACACTGTGGGTTCTATCTGTGAGCCAGTTTGCAACCCACCTATTGATATAGGGGTTGATGGCTAGCTTAGTGAGTTTTTCTATGATTTCTGAGTGGGGAATGGTATCAAAGGCCTTGGCCAGATCAAGATAGGCTGTTTGAACCACCTTGCCTTTATCCACAGCTCTGGTGACTAACTCAAAAATGTTGACCAGGTTGAACAGGCATGATCTACCCTTCACAAAACCAAACTGTGTAGGATCCAGAGTTTGGAGATTTCCTATATCCTTGTTTGTAAGGTTCATGATGATGCATTCCATAGTGTTGCATATCAGACTCATCAGGTTAATGGAATGATAATTACCAGGGTCTGTAGTTGCTCCTCCTTTGTGGAGAGGGATGATTGTAGCAGTGCGCTATTCGGTAGGGACAAAGCCTGAGGTGAGGCTGTGATTGAACAGGGCACACAGGTGAGGTGCCAGTTCACTCCGTAGTTTATGTAGAACACAACCAGGGATATTGTCAGGTCCCATAGAAGCTGTATTCTTGGCCTTGGACAGTGCTGCTATAACCTGTGCAGCAGTAATACTGGGTGCCTGGCAATTTACTCGTATTGTGATTGGTCCTTTGGGGAGGAGAGGGGTAAAGTTGGCACTGAATCTGTCGGCCAGTATATTGGCAATATCTGTTTATTTTATTTATTTATTTTCATTTGTTGACTGGGAGAGTCTGACTGGATGTAGGTCCATTTTCAGCAGAGGCCCGGGGAGAGAAGCTCTACATTTAGTATTACTGACATTATACAGTTTGAGAAAAATAGCATTTAAAAATTGTAGACATTGTACTGGCTGTAGAACATAATACAAGATAAAACATAGTTGTAAAACAGCTGTAGAACATAATATAAGTTTAAAACATACTGACAGATTTTGAACATAGTTACAGATGTAGAACATAATTCACCAGTGGACAAATGAATCAATTTGTTTGTGTGGTACATGACAGACAGTTACACTTGTAGCTACAAGATGTTCTTACTATATGGTAAGTAGCTAAATTTATGAGCAACCAAGCTTGCTTAAATTAAGGTAGTTATCGTGGTGCAGAGAGACTTAGTGGGTGGGTGGAGTGGGTGATGTTGGGGGGGGGGTTGCAAGGGCATATCCAGCATATTTTTAAGTGTGCTTTTAGTAAAGATTTGAAATGGGTGCCAGAAGTTGCAGAGGTAACTGAGGGTGGGAGGGAGTTCCATAATATGGCTAAAGCGCAGGAGAATAATGCTTCTCCAGCAGAGTTATTGGCTCTAGTGACCTGTAGGAGGTTTTTGTTGCTGGATCTTAGTGGTCTGGTGGTGCGATAGGGTTGGAGTAGATTCTGGATGGATGGGACTTTTAGTGGATGGTTTACTAGTTTGTGGGCGAGTGTGAGTTGGTACCATTGAAGGAGGTGAGGGAGCTCTAGCCAGCCCAGTTCTGCCAGTGAGAGACAATGGTGACTACGGTAGGAAGCCCCTGTGGCAAATTAGGCGATTTTGTTGTAACAGGTTTCGAGCTTATTTAGGTCACATTGTCTTAGGTTAGTATATATTGGAGAGGCATAAAGTAGGGTGGAGATAAGGTGAGAGTTTGCTACTGAAATATTTGCAGCTTTGGTAAGTAGTTGCCAATTTCTATATAGTGCTCCTAGTTTTTTGTGCACTTTTTTAATGGTCATGGATATGTGAATGTCAAAGTTCAGTTTGTTGTCTATTTTCACTCCTAGCAACTTGGTGTGTTCTGTAGGATCGATAGTGTTGTTGTCTTTTACTGTGATGTTAAAGTGAGAGGTGTCTTGGGTAAGTTTGGTGGTTTGGAAGATTAGTAATTTAGTTTTGTTTGGGTTGAGTATTAACTGGGCATGGGATAACCAAGTTTCAACAGAGGAAAATGCATCCTGTGTGACTTTTTGCAGTTCGGGTAGGGGGGTCACTGTGCAGATGATGGTTGAGTCATCTGCATATTGTATGAGTGTGCCATGTGTGGTGTCAGAGGCTAGATTATTGATGAAAACAGAGAAGAGTAGGGGTCCAAAGATGGACCAATGGGGAACCCCTATAGAGACAGATAGTGCGGGAGGTAGGTCATCCTGCCATACAACAGATTGTTGGTGGTCAGACAGGTAACTTTGAAACCAGTTGGTGACTGATTGAGAGAAGGATATGTTATTGAGAAGACAGATGAGTTGTTTGTGTGGTACCATGTCAAAAGCTTTAGAATGGTCTAGGAAAGTAGCTGAGGAGAGATAACCAGTATTTTTATGTTGTAGGATAGTGTTAGTGAAAGAGAGTAAGGCAGTGGTAGTGCTATGGTTTGATCAAAAACCATGTTGGGTGTTGGAGAGGAGATTGTTAGCAAGGATGTGATCTGAGACCTGAGAATGGATGCATCTCTCTAGTATTTTAGAGAGTGGCGAGAGAATAGCTATGGGGCAGTAACTGGTTAGCTCTGTGGAGGGGCTGCCTTTGTGGAGGGGAATTATGTGTGATACATTCCATAATGTAGGAACGTAACTTTCTGACAGAGATCTGTTAATCAAGATAGATACTGGGTAGGCTAGAGTGTCAGCTGCGAGTTGTAGGTATTCACTTGGGAGGTTGTCTGCTGCTGATTTGGTGTGTTTAAGTTTAGTTAACAGTTGTTTTATTTTGGAGGTAGGAACAGGAGAGAACAAGAAGCTAGTGGGGAGATTGCTAGTTGAAGTTGAAGGAGTGGGTTTGGGTGGGGTTTTGTTGTCTAGCTAGTGATAGTACAGTTTGTGTGAAATGTGTGTTGAAAGAGGTAGCAATATTTTTGGAGGAGTGAGTGATGTTAGGAGTAAGGATACTGACTTTACCTGGGTGGAGGATGGAGTTTATTGAGGACCAGAATTGTTTGGGTTTATGTTGGGAGGAGGTAAGGGCAGACTGATAGTATTGGATTTTGTCCTGTTTTTTTTTAGCTTTTTGACTCTATTGAGTAGTTCTTGGAATTTCTGTCTAGTAGAGGGGGTTTTGGCTTTGCAACAGTGCTCTCAGGCCTTATCCCTGTTTTTCATTTCAGACATAGTAGTTTTCTGCAGCCATGGTGCTGGTTGGGCTTTGGTTCGAGAACGTCTTATGGGGGCGTGATAATTAAGGATTCTTAGGAAGGTATGATTAAAGTAGTCAAGTGCGTCATCTAGACTGAGGTATTTTAGAGGTTGCCAGTTACATTCTTTAAGGGATGAGCTGAATGAGAAAGGGTTGAAGTTTATTTTTTTGTGTATTTGACGGTAGATGACAGGTTTCACTTGGAATAGGTGTTTTCTGAGTAGGAATGTTGGGGAGTGATCACTGAGGCTGTCTGATAGGCAGCTTGATATATATGACTGGAGGCTCTTATTGACAAGTATCCAATCTAGGGTAGTGTGTTTGTTGGAGCTTTTATTTATCCCAGTAGGTGACTGGACTAGTTGGGTGAAGCCATGAAGGTTTACATGATGGACTGGGTGGTTGTTAGAACGGGCTTGCCAGTCAGTGTTGAAGTCTCCTAATATTAGAGTTTCTTGGGGTAGATGGTGGGTAGTCCAGCTGAGGAGGTTTTCTAGTGGAGGGATATTTTGGCTAGGTGGGAAGTCACATCCTATTATATTTATGGTTTTATTTTGGTTTATTTTAAGGTTGGTATACATTATGTCCTCCTTACCTATTTGGGGAGCTGCAAAGTTTAAGATCTGGATGTTTAGATGCTGTTTAAATATTATAGCTATGCCACCTCCTTTTTTGTTTAGTCAGTCTACTCTTAGTACACTGTAACCAGTAGGGAGGATTTGCTCATTGGTAATGTCTGGTTTTAACCATGTTTCATTAAGGATCTCTATATCAGGGGAGTACACGTCTATGGTGGCATGGAGTTCATGCACCTTGTTGGATATACTTCTGATATTTAGACTTAGCAGAAGGAGGTCACTTGCCTTTCTATTGGCTGTGATTTGGGAGACATTGTGGTTTTTAGTCTGATAATGAGGGGTGGGGTTGGAGTTTGAGGGGCCAGGATTGGGATGGATGTCTCCACTGAGTGCTAGGTTAGATATGGATGAGATTATTAGTTTTTCAATTTTTGAATATGCTTGGTTATTAGTGAAGTTTTATGATTGTGTTCTGTGGGTAATAGGTATGGTGGTAGGGTTGTTATGTTAAGGCATGGAGATGAGTTTACTTTAGGTATTGTGGTTGGCAGAATATGTGGAGGGTGCATAGGGAAGGAGTTTGAGCTAATGGAAGAGTAGTAGAGTAGGGTGAGATATGAGTGGTGGTGAGTATAGTAGTACAATGGTAGTGGTTGAGTGGGGGAATGGTGGAGGTTTGGTAAGATGCGATGTATGCAAGGAATGTGCATGCAGTGAGTATAGGTATGGTGTGCTTGTGCATGTTAGTAGAACAGGAGGGATAGTAGTTGGAAGCTGGAGGAGGTAGTGTTGGTGTAGTGATGTGGTAGGCTCTTGAAAAGATGTGAGCGGTTACTAATTACCAATAAAGGTAGGTCCACTGGGGGCTGGTGGCAATTGGGGGCAGGGAGGGGAGTAAAGTGGGCAAGAGACCCTGTAGAAGGGGCTGGAAACAATCAGGTAACTGCATACAGTGCTAGCAGGTCAGAAAGCTTGTGCATGTAAAGGATTAAGGAGATAAAATAATATCTAGTAGCAGGTCAGTGCCTGTGTAATTAAAGGTTAAGGAGATAATAAAATATTTAGTAGGGTTTAAAGGTAGCGACATAAGAAAGGTGTTATCTATGGCATTAGTTTAAGTAGTGTAATGGGGAGGGCTGGTAGGATGCGAGCCAGTAAGCTGCACTTGCCACCATTTCAACAAATACAGTAATCATGGTATTAAACTGGTTATTAGCACGTTTACTTTAAATAATGTGCATAGGTTCAAGAGGTACATACACTTTTAGTGAATAAGAGAATAGAGTTTCAGCAAATTCTCGGAGAGTGCACCTTTCCTTCTGCTTGAATTACAGTGGCGTTGGCCAGGTAGGGTTGGTTCTTCAGAGTCAGGGCACCCGTTAGGATGAAAGGCAAACTGTAGGTAAAAAGGGAAAGAAAAAACAAACAATTGTTATAGTGGGACAAATAGCACTAGAGGAGATTTAGGGGGGAAATGACTAGGAGGTGGGATGGGAGAGCCGGCAAAAAGTGGTCTAGGAGCGATTACCTAACAAGTATATTAAAATAATGCAGTAAACAGTATACATCTGTTATAACATGAAGTAGAACAGTATGACTCATTTGTAAATGCTACATAAGGTCAGGCAGTTCATTAATGAAGCAATTTATTAGATAGGTAGGTGATTTAAACAACAGCAGTATCTAACAACTAACTGCAAAAGTTTAGTAATTGTTGTACAATGGTTACATAGTGAAAGCACAAAAGTTACAAAGTGCAAATGCTCAGATGAGCGAAAATGCCAAAAATCGAAGTTTGTTTTTTTTTTCATCGCAGTACAGTGAAGATTGGGATATTTGCCCTTTCTTCACTGTAGTGCGATCTCAGAGTTGGGATATATATTTAGTGGGGGGTGTGTGAGGGAGTGCAGCCCCCCACAATAAAGTTTTCGAGTTGCGGCATTTTCGCTCATCTGAGCATTCGCACTTTGTAACTTTCGTGCTTTCAACAGGTATCCCTGTATAATGTCAGGCTATTAATTAAATACAGTGTTGTAGCTGTGCAGGATAAATAATGAGAAATAAATGCCAGCTAACAGCCTACAACTGCTTTAGTTAGGCACATAACACAGGGAGCTATATTGTAACAAAATCCCCACCAACAGTCTACAAGCTTCAATTGGGCTAATAACACAGATTGCTATATTGCTAGTCACAGCAAACCATCACTTTTAGCACAACTGCAGCATTACTACAGTCTTGCCAGATTTTATAGGCAATTAAGCATATTTAAACACAGCGATCATACTGTAACCGGTGTTTTCGCTAGGATTCCAGCTCCATACATAGAATACAAACAAAAAAGTACATTAAAACAAATGACTGTCATCATCTTCTTTCAGCTGTTCCCATTAGGGGTCACCACAGTGGATCACCTGTTTCCATTTCTTCCTGTCCTCTGCATCTTGCTCTGTCACACCAACCACCACTTGCATGTCCTCTCTCATCACATCCATAAAACTTATCTTAGGCCTTCCTCTTTTCCTGTTACCTGGTAGCTTCATCCTTAGCATCTTTTTCCCAATATACTCAGCATCCCTCCTCAGCACAAGTACAAACCAACATAATCTTGCCTCTCTAGCTTTATCTCCAAACCTTCCAACCTGGGCTGACCCTCTAATATACTTATTCCTAATCCTGTCCACCCTCGTCACATCCATTGCAAATCTTAACATCTTTAACTCTGCGACATCAAGCTCAAACTCCTGCCTTTTTGTCAATTTCACTGTCTCCAACCCAAATAACATAGCTGGTCTCACTACCCTCTTGTAGACCTTCCCTTTCAATCTTACAGGTACTCGTCTGTCACAAATCACTCCTGACACTCTTCTCCACCCACTTCATCCTGCCTGTACTCTCTTCTTCACCTCTCTTCCACACTCACCGTTACTCTGAACTATTGACCCCAAGTATTTAAACTCATTCACCTTTGCCACCTCTACTCCTTGCATCCTCACCATTCCTCTATCTTCCCTCTCATTCACACACATATATTCTGTCTTAGTCCTGCTGACCTTCATTCCTCTTCTCTCTAGAGCATATCTCCATCTCTCCAGGGTTTCCTCCACCTGTTCCCTACTCTCACTACAGATCACAATGTCATCTGCAAACGTCATAGTCCATGGGGACTCCTGTCTGATCTCGTCTGTCAACCTGTCCATCACCATTGCAAATAAGAAAGGGCTCAGAGCTGATCCTTAATGTAACCCCACCTCCACCTTAAACGCATCCATCACTCCCACCGCAGACCTCACCCCTGTCACACTACCCTCGTACATATCCTGTGCCACTCTTACATACTTCTCTGACACTCCTGACTTCCTCAAACAATACCATAACTCCTCTCTAGGCACCCTGTCATATGCTTTCTCTAAGTCTACAAAAACACAATGCAACTCCTTCCGGCATTCTCTGTACTTCTCCATCAACACTCTCAGAGCAAACATTGCATCTTTAGTGCTCTTTCCCGGCATGAAACCATACAAATGATTGTACTAATTCTTATAAAATGGTGTCTTGCCTGATTTTAGAGGCAGTTAAGCACATTTAAAAACAGCGATCATACTGTAACTGGTGTTTTCACTAGGATTGCAGTTCTATACACAGAATACAAATGAAAAAGGTACATTAAAACTAATAATTGCACTAATTCTTATATAAAGGTGTCGAGACCAGAGATAGCAAGCAGGTATATCAATTCCCTATAGCCATTTGCAAAAACTGGCAAAAATACACAATTTTGCAACTTATGTGGGTTGCATAGCTTTATCGATAACCTGGGGTGTCTTAGTAAAATCCAAGCCACTGAGCACAGCCAAGAATATTGAATTAATCTCTTTTAATTTTAGCAAATGAAACCAACGCCAAGAGAGCAAATAAAAACAAGCGCTTTCGCTCGGATATTCCGAGCTTTATCAAGTTACAAATATCATAAAAAGGCAATCATATAAATAGTGTATGCAATCATTAATTAGTCAATCAATTAATAATTAATCAATTAAATCTTAAAAATATATACACTCATATAATTCAAGTAAAGAGTGTTAAGGTAAATATGCCAACCTTTCTTCATAAAAACATTATAAATACATGTTTATCGAAAATACCAGTCATCCTCAATGAAATCAAAATATGTCAATAAATTTAAACAGTTTATAAAAATAATATAATAATTAGTATAATATAAAATGTTAAATATAAGTACAGGTGGGTAAATAAAAATCTTTTTTGCAAAAACTTTTTTTAAAAAACTTTTCCTAAAATACATCTCATTCCACCCACTTGGACAAAATACAAGTTATGAGCAAGTGTTGTGGTATTAAAAATGATTACATAGAATACAGACTTCAAAGTTTTTATAATCTTGCTCTTCTTAATTTCAGAACTGGTTTAATGCTGATGGTGTCATTTAGCCCAGGCGGCTTCCCAGCATCTAGTCTGAGCTGCCAAACCAGTTCTCTGTATTCAAGGGTGGATTCCCAATCCCCTCCTCTACCATCAGAAACAACCTGCTCTAAAATAATAAATTTGAAATTCCAATTAGAACAAGTGAGTGAGTGTTTAAATAGGGCATTCGATTCTTTCTTTTTTGATATATCGTAAAAGTGCTCATATAGCCTGTTTCTCATCTCTCTTTCCATTTTGCCTATATAGAAACTTGCACAAAACGTGCAGAAAGCTAGGTAAACCACTCCTTTTGATCTACATGAAAAATGGGCTTGGGATCTAATTTTCATCTTTCTAGATGGAATATATATACCTACATCATCCATCATGGCATAACATTGATTGCAAGCCCCACATTTGTAGGTGCCTATCTTTTTACTGGACCTGTTTGTACTGGCTTTTAACTTCCTTTCAAACAGCTCTTTGAAATTGGTACCTCTTTTCCTGATGAATTTGGGTTTAATCGGAAAAATTTCTTTAAAATCATCATGTGAGGTAATAATCGGCCAATATTTAGTAATGATCTTTTCAATTTCACAAGAATTATCACAAAATGTATAAATAAAATTCGGGCCTTTTATACCATTATTTAGGTTAGATGGTGAAGAGGAATTATCCAAACAGCCCTTGCCAAGCAATGGAAAATACAATGTTTCTCTTTGTTTTTGTACTTCTGTGACCAATACATTACAGTGACTACATCCCACATGCACAGTGACAACATCTCACATGCCCAGTGACTCGGTGACTACATCCCACTCACAAAGTGACTCAGTGACTACATTTCACTCACATAGTGACTCAGTGACAACATCGCCCACACACTTAATACATCCCACACAGACACACACACATACACAGTGGCTCATTGACTTCATCCCACATGCACAGTCACTACATCTCAGTCCCACAATGACTCACTGACTCTATCCCACTCACACAGTGAATCACTAAAAATGTTCCACCCACCAGTGACACAGTCATCACTTCCCCCCACACAAAGTGACTCAATTTCTGTATCCCACATACACTGATACACCCCCCACACACAGACACACACAAACTTAGACTCAGTGATTACATCCCAGTCACAGAGTGAATCACTAATAATGTCCCACCCAACAGTGACACAGTTACTACTCCCCTATATACAGTGATGCAGTGCCTACATCCCATGCGCAAAATGACTCTGTGACTACATCCCAGATACACAGTGTCTCAGTGACTACATTTTACATATACATTGACTACATCCTATAGACACACAGTGACTCAGTGACTACATCCCATACACACAGTGCCTCAGTGACTGCATCTCATACACACAGTGACTCAGTGACTACATCTCACTCACACAGTGAATTACTATGTTACACCCCACAAGTACAGTGTCTCAGTGACTACATTCCACATATACATTGATTACATTCCACATACACAGTGACTCTGTGACTGCATCCCATACAAACAGTGACTCAGTGACTACACCCCATACAAACACAGTAACTCAGTGACTGCATCTCACTCACAAAGTGAATTACTATGTCCCACCCACCAGTGACACAGTGACTATGTCCCACACACACACACACACACACACACACACACACACACACACACACACACACACACACACACACACACACCCACACACACACACACACACACACACACTCTGACTCTGTAAATACATCCAGACAGTGACTCAGTGACTGCATCCTGCAAACACATTGGCTACATCCCATACACACAGTGACTCATTGACTTCATCCCACACCCACAGTGACTCAATGACTACATCCAACTCACGCACTGAATCACTAAAAATGTCCCACCCACCAGTGACATAGAGACTACTTCCCCTACACACAGTGACTCAATTACTGTATCCTACATACACAGTGACTCCATCCCTGATACACACAGTGACTCAGTGACTATATCCCACTCAAACAGTGAATCAGTAACTACGTCCCACTCACCAGTGACACAGTGACTACTTCCCCTATACACAGTGACTCAATCTCATACAAACACAGTGACTCAGTGACTACATCTCACTCACCCAGTGAATTACTATGTCCCACCTACCAGTGGCACAGTGACTAATCCCCTACAAACAGTGATGCAGTGACTACATCCCATGCACAAAATGACTCGGTGACTACATCTCAAATACACAGTGGTTACACCCCACAAGTACAGTGTCTCAGTGACTACATTCCACATATACATTGACTACATTCCACATACACAGTGACTCCGTGACTGCATCCCATACACACACAGTGACTCAGTGACTACATCCCATACACACACAGTAACTCAGTGACTACATCTCACTCACAAAGTGAATTACTATGTCCCACCGACCAATGACACAGTGACTACTTCCCCTATACACACTGACTCAATTACTCTATCCTACATAAACAGTCAGTACATCCCACACCCACAGTGACTCATTGACTACATCCAACTCACACAGTGAATCACTAAAAATGTCCCACCCACCGGTAACACAGTGACTACTTCCCCTACACACAGTGACTCAATTACTATATCCCACATACACAGTGACTCCATCCCACATACACACAGTGACTCAGGGACTACATCCCCCCCCCCACACACACACAGTGTCTCACTGATTGCATCCCCCATACATTATGACTTCATTCCACATACATGGTGACTACATCCCACACACACAGTGACTCGTTGACTGCATCCCACATACACAATGACTATATCCCACACACACAGTGAATCACTAACAATGTCCCACCGGTTTACTATCAAAATGCTGAATATTGGTTCAGCAAGCACAGAAAGCTAGTTAATCGACTTTCCGTGTTGCCGAACATTAGGAGATCAAGATTACATAACAACGAATGCAAGTGTGCATTCGCTGATATGAACTCGATGTTCTGAGTAGAGTCGCAGTACAGTGTGGATTGGGAAATGTATCCATTTCCTCACTGTAATGTGATCTTGAAGATAGAATATTTAATTTGCAGGGGATGTGGGGGGTGAAGCCCCCCTCACAGGGGTGCAGGGGGGCTTGCCCCCTGCTAAAATGTGAATGATAGTGTAGGTGTTTAATGTACATTTGTACCTACACTGCCAACGTCGATATTTTGATAGTAAACCTGCCCCACGCACAAGTGAGACAGTCACTACATCCCCCACAGAGAGTAACTCAGTTATTATATCCCACATACGCAGTGACTCCATCCCATTCACACAGTGACTCAGTGACTACATCCTACTCACACAGTGAATCACTATGTCCCTCCCACCAGTGATACAGTGACTACATCTCACACACACAGTGACTCAGTGACTATATCCCATGCATACAGTGACTCAATGAGTACATTCCACATACACAGTGACTACATCCCACATACACAGTGTCTCAATGACTACATCCCACACACACACGCACACACACACATGCACACACAGACACACACACACACACACACACACACACACACACACACACACACACACACACACACACACACACACACACACACACACTCTGACTCAGTGACTACATCCCATACACACACAGTGACTCAGTGATTACATCCTCCACACACAGTGACTCAGTCACTATATCCAACTCACACAGTGAATCAGTAATTATGTCATGCCCACAAGTGACACAGTGACTACATCCCACTCACACAGTGACAAAGTGACTACATCTCTCCCACACATTAACTCTATGACTATATCCCACTTGCAGAGAAACTCTGTGACTCAAGATGCTTTTAGACCTCATGACTAATAAAAAGCTTAACATACCAGTAGCATACTTCTATTTTTCACAGTAGGTGGGGTGTTAGATGCTGTTTATATGTAATGTGGTTCTTTGTTCTCTCGGTATAGGACATTTCAAGGTAGAGTCTTTGCTGTCATCACAAACATCATTCGATGAAGGAGGTCATTTGCAGGTAATGCATTTGTTCTCATGGTATAGGACTACCCAAGTTAATGAACTGGTTCCACTGCTACAGGTCATTCCAAGTTTTTAATTTGCTCCCACTGTAGAAGCTACTTCCAGTTATGCAATTTGTTAGCTTGGCATTGATCATTCTAAGGTAACACATCTGGGGACTTTACAAAGTACGTCTCAAGATCTTAAAGAGTTATCTTTATATCTCAATCACCATAGTCTGATTGCACTTTTTGAGTCCAGTTCATTGTGAATTTCTAAGTCTTAGCAGATTATCCTAAATTAAATCTATATGCACCATTTTTTGTTAGGTATGTTTTATTAAGAATAAATGCAATGCCTGCATATATTTCTGTATTGCTTATAAATTATGTATTAGGGCAGAACTAGTCTTCAGGCATTGGGAATGTTTTCTGACACTGTTTGTTGCTTGATAATCTTAAATTACCTGCATTGGTGAACTTGTATTATTCATACCACCCACCTCTGTATGCTGTAGTCTTCACATGACAAGTGCTTATGCATTTACATGCAACATACAAGTGCTTCGCTGCAGACTGTTAGCTGCCAATTACACACAAAGAAACGTGTACATATCTTGGGTAAATGATGGCCAAGCTGAATGGTTGCTATAGAAACGTTCTTAGTATTTTCTGCTTCTAGTCTTCATGCTAAAAGCAAAGTATCATTTCATAGATTAGTTTAGCCAGTAATGGTTTATTCTCCTTAGCCACAAAAATCCTTTCAGAGCAGGATGCTATGTGCCTTAACCTTTACTGAATGTTGAGCTCGGTGGGGTATTAGAGGGAGCTAATATTTTCTGTAAATATAATTCTCTGACAGTTTTAACAAATCTTAACTTCCTTCCCTTATTTTAAATATCACTGCATACAGGAAAAACATGGACTAAAATTATTTACTTCAAAGAAAAACCTTCATGTTTGTTCTTAATTTATTGAGAAACAAGTGTATTTTCAGAAAAAAGCATAAATACAAATCTTGCACAAGAGAATCACTTGATTTCTGGACGTTAGCTAACAACTATTACTAAACTTCCTGATTAAGTACTTGTTTTAGTTGAAAATAGTAACAAAAACAAAAAAGTAGCTATTCATATTAATGGCCCATGGAAAACAAGGGAAGCTTCTTATTTTCTAAATGCCATGTCAGAGTTCTTACTCTTTCATCTACTTGTGCCATATTATTGGCCTGATTCTAAAACACTTGTTTCCAGTTAAAGTTATGAATTACGTTGAAAGCAGGTCTTTTGGAATCCGGCCCCGGTGTAAGCCTGCTTATAAATAAGCCTTACACTGAAGTAAGTCACACAAAGACCAAGTCTTTCAAAATCAGGGGTAGACTTACAGTAAATGCAATTCTTTTGGAATCTGGCCTCTAGTTTAAGTATGATTACAGATAGCCTATGCACCAAAATAAGCCACTTGTACTCTGAGCAAGTCCTTTTTAATCTGGCCCAATCTATGGTACAGAAGCCTAAGACTTGTAAACTGAACAATCAATAGGTGTTACAGCCATGTCAAAAACTGATAATGCTGTAACAGATAAACATCTACTTGTAAATATCATTTACATGCAGCTATATTACCATTGAAACTAATTTTTGATTAAGACCTAAAGTAAATGCACATAAATCATTATGTCTCCTGTAACTTGCTGGTAACCCTTGTATCAGGAAAAGTCACAAGTAAAATAAGAAATAACAAGGCTGAAATTGTATGCTAAATCTAAATGTACAGAAAAAGAAACTGTGAAGTCTTTCAGCTAAATAAATATGTTATATTGATATGCATAGCAGTACCAGCATTACTTTTAATTATTAATGTAAGTAATCAGAATTAAATTTGCAACATTCAAAGAACAAAATCTTGTCCTTCTAAAATGAAAATTCAACAAGTGAATGACAAATCTCCAGTACCTGTGGTCGCTGCACTACCTGTGGTCACTGTAAAGCCCCCACCAATGCAGAGATGAAATGCTCAGCACTCATCTCCTCTAACGTTGTGCAGTTAAAGCGTTCCTGTTCAGAAGCACAGTATGTTTCACAGCAGTTGCCTTACAAGGGTGACTCATCCCACACAGCATATTTCAAATGACTGATTCATTTATTATAACACGGACCTTGTGTGCTAATGTAGGCGAATTCATTTTGACCATCAAACACTAATTCTGTGTGGCACTGCTCTGCAGGGAAAGAAAGCATTTATAATATCAAAACCTTGTTCTTGAAATGACACGATGACAGATTTACAGTTGTGACACCAGCAGGCCATATCAAGAAATATTCACAGAGAAACTGTATAAATTAAGTTGGACAGGTGTGCATTTAAAAGTTTTTAATAACACAGCAACATTTAATGCATTGAACTAAGGAGATCATGGACAAAACCATTTGTTTAAAAGTGTTGCATGATTTCTTCATAGCATAAACAGAGTGACCAGATCTGTTATTTGTACTCTTGCTGTCAAATGTTGATGCTGTGGTCATACCAGGCCCTAGGTACAATAAAAAGTTAATTTGCTATCTCTTAAATGTTCTTATTCGTTTTATTTCATGTAGTATTCGCTGTCTGAAATAGCCAGCATGGAGATGTTTATTATCACGCTATTCAAGTGTGGCATTTAGCATGAGTAGATACATAAATTCCTGCAGAGCTTTTGATCTAATTATGTCTATATTACACAGTCAGCTGCACTTTATTTGGGGGGGGGGGTTGAAATGGATCTTGCATGACTGTTATTTGAATGAACTGATCAAAAGCAGTATGCTTAGGAACAACACTAGGCAATCAGCCATGGAGACCACAAAATGCCTTATCATATTCACCATTAAATAGACACATTTAAAAGTTCTTCCACCCTTTTCAAACATTTAATAGAGCTTACATCCCAAATCGAACAGGGCTATACCTGATAACCTTGGTATACATTTGTATCTAACTATCCAGTCATTGAGATTAGCCTTAAAGGCAGCCAAAGTAGTAGACTGTTTGATTTACAGTGAAAATGTTTTCTGCAGGCTGCAAATACTGTTAGGAACCTACCCCTCCGGTGAACCTTGTGTATTTGTTGTTGTAGCTTTAGGGTTATAGAGCAGGTGCGTGTAGAGCAACTGGTTTTGTGAAACAATAGGAGGTCAAATAGAAGTAGATCTTTCTTTGTTCTGAAAGCGATACACAGGCGACATCAAAACAGCCAGTAGGCAACTGCGTATGAACAGAGTCATGATAATCTAGCAGGATAGTGAAGAATTTAATTCCTTTAATTTTCCTGGTTAGAAATACTTGGTCCCTTTCCAGCTGAGTAACATGCCTGGAGTGCTGCATAAGAAAGGAGGTGGGTGGGGTGAGTTGGGGGGGGGGGTTGCCCTCAGTGATTGGTCTAATAAAGAACGAGTTCACTGGTAGAATGACCCGTTTGGATCTTGAAGATACTGCCTTGGAAATTAACTGGACCAAAGAGAATTTTCTGACTATGTTGGAAATATGACAATCAAATAAGTAAGAGACAGAGAGAGAGAGAGAATTGTCACCGTAAGTACCCAGCTATCTTATTAGCAAATCTGTCTGAAGCAGAGTAATATTTACAATGTATGAGGTAGGAACAGCTATTTGGCTGAAATCAACTATGCTGTTCTTTGTTGAATTTTTCTTGAGACAATTTTTGGTATGCCAGGTATGTGTATATTTCAGGCTTGATGAAGATATTTAGTATCAGTGGGTCAGGGAGTAACACTGCCCAACTTGTATTCATCAGCAAACTTGGTCAACCATACTTCTGGGATCTTGGCTTGGATGTCTGCAAACTAAATGTCAAACGGAACAAGGCCCAGCACTGACCCCTGTGGTATCCAGGTACAAATTCAATAGCATAGACATACCTTGCAGCACATTTTGTAATAAGAATAGTGAACCATTTTTGTTAGGAAGGCTAAATTACAGAATGATGCATTAATAAGGTTGTATGTATTTGTAGGACAGATACACAGTAATGACTATGACCCAAACACTCAAATAGGGGTCTTTGTCGTTTATTTAAATATTAAAAAAAACATGGGAGGAGTGAGACAAAAGGACTTCTTTACACAAAGGTCAAACACAAGACAAAACATATAAAGTCAATGAATACAAGTGTAAATGCCAAGACAGTGGCATAAGATACATTTTTACGTTAGCAAACACACCATAAAGTTTATACAAATCCTACTCTAAGATTTGCTAAGCAGAGTAGGTATCATCTAGGAAAACACTCTGTGTCTATACAGCTCAGGAACACAGTTTCTTAGAAAGTTAATCATCTGCATATTAATAGTTTATGCAGAGCCCTTGTGGATAAAATGGTATATTCCAGTGTGAATAGTACGTTTAGACGTATTACATTCATTGATTTTTAGACATAGCACAGATAGTATATATGATGCAGTACTCAGAGATTCACCGTGCATAACAGAATTGTTGGTCCTACATATTTTTTGTGTAAATGTGTATGTATTTATATCTACATTGTATATCTATAATATCTATAATATAGATGGAAACATTTAGCTAGAAAGTCAGACAGCTACACAGACAGGCAGAAAGATAGATAGATAGATAGATAGATAGATAGATAGATAGATAGATAGATAGATAGATAGATAGATAGATAGAGAGAGAGATAGATAGATAGAGAGAGAGAAAATTCAGTAGCTGGATGGATAGATAGATAAATAACTTGCACAAGCATGGATTGAAGAAATGGCAGCATAAAATGTGGACCAGTGAGCTAGTGCTCTTATACAGACAGGAGACAAATATAGGAGTGCAATTAAATAAAATTCTTAAATGCATTATGCTTATCACTCATTTTTACATATTTTGCTCATTTGCATCTCATCTAGTCTTTATGTCCCAAACATTTACATTACAAAATGTAAAGAATCCTATGGTACCATAAGCCCATATTGGATAATAATGATGTCACTATAGTACAGCATTACATAGCAGCAAATGTATGTCGCTGCTATACTACAGTAGCAGCGACACTGCTTTATGAGTAACATAAAAGTGATGGTATGCACACTTAGATGTATAAGTGTGTGTCTGTTTCTGATGGAGGAAATTACTTCCTTCTTTATTTGAAATTGCATGTGCATTTTTTTTTTTATGAAGCCCACATTTTTAATAGACTGGAGAAATATCTACTTTCAGACAATTATCTTTAAAAAAAAATAGTACCATGCAACATAGTTTCAGTAAAGCATTTCTTCACTGCACAAAACAAAACTGGGAGCAGGAAAAACAAAAGTAGTAAAAGTAGATGACTGAAAGTGAAATGTTCATTAAAGACCTCTACATTGTTACTAATAACACAACTGCCATTCAATATGATGGTGAGATAACACATTGGGTAGAATTTACAACACAAAATTGTATAGAAAACTCTGCAATGAAAAATCAGTTTTATATAAAGCCAGTTTTCTTCCACTACACACACACACACATACACACACACACACACACACACACACACACACACACACACACACACACACACACATACACACAAACACACACACACACACACACACACACACACACACACATATATATATATATATATATATATATATATATATATATATATAAAACCACAAAAATAGGTGTGGACCTCTTGGGCTTTTGATCCTGAGTGATGCCTGCCCGGAGGGAAGGAATAACCAATTTTACAATGCTTTTCTCTCTTGATCCTAATTGGTGAACAGATTTCCACGTGTAGTCGGTGGTGGAGCTAGCTCTAAATGGAGCTGTTTTAGCCCTGTGGGCAGCTGGGGCTCTGTGCAGAGCTGTTACAGATCTCCGTGAGCTCTGAGAAGAGCTGTTTTGTGTTTTGAATGCAGATGCGGTAGCTCTAAAAAGAACTGTTTTGTTTGGTTCACCGAAGCTGTGTCTGTGCCTCTGGCTGGTCTTAGCGGAGCTGATACAGATTTATGTGAACTCTGAGAAAACCCATTTTGTGTTTTGAATGCCCGTTCGGGTGTCGGTGGTAGCTCTAATAAAAGCTGTTTTGTTTTGTTCTTCATTGTGTCTCCTGTTGCTCTTACCTGAGCTTATACAGATCTCTGTGAGCTCTGAGAAGAGCTGTTTGGTGTACTGTGAGCTCTGAGAAGAGCTGTTTGGTGTAAGGTGCAGATCCACGTGAGGTCTGAGAAGAGCTGTTGACCAGATTTGGATTCAACATTATCACACACATATGTATAGTAAGACAATCAGAACTGCAGAACATTGCGGCACTAACTATCTCCATGTTATTTTCAGTATCAATCCTTTCTTGATCATTGGAGGTTACTAGGTTATTGACCTAGAGGTCATTTCAAGCCTAGCCATTTTATGCCAGTGTAATACCATAGATGCTCTTGTCACTACCCAGGACTGTATATATTAATGACTCCCACAAACCTCCAGGAAAGGGACAGTCATTAATAAATACAGTCCTGGGTACTGACTAGAATATCTATGGTATTACATAGGAGTGAAATGGCTAGGCTTGAAATTACCTCTGGGTCATTTGCCTAGTAACCTGCTATAATCCTATGAACAAGAAATGATTGCTACTGAAAATAACATTCAAATCAAAAAGCATTTTTTTAAACCAGAGAATATTTATTTACATCAGCTAATAATTATACATAGTGAAAATGCTCATGTATACAAGACATTTTACAATGTGTCATTATATTAACCATAAGCAATGTGTCATTTCCTAGTCTCTGTACTTGCTTGACACTTCGACTAATACTGTCACTTAATTGTAATGTGCATGATATATAGAAGAGCTGACTGTCCTGGTTTCTTTTTTCTTTAAAAAAAAAGCAACAGAGAAATGAAGATCTTCCTTTCTCCATTGCTTACTTTGCACAGCACTGATGTACTGCATAAACATGGGAACACAAATCCCATACGCATGCACAGTACATCAGAAAAGTCCAAGAATATCATAAAAACCCGGAAGGGCACCATGGAGGCATTATATAAAGACATTATTTAAGAAAAGTAAGTGTTTTTTTCTTAAATAATGTCATAGCATTTGCCCTCATGGCTAAACCACACCAGCTGTGGATAAATCTTCAATATACCACATCAAAGTTGTTAGCTATTTCTATATTAAATCACAGTTCCAAAGGAGCAGGGTGTGTAGAAATAATCGAGGTGTGGAATACAGTTTGTCCCATTTTGAGTTAAAAAAACAAAACTCCATCCATTCTGGGGCCCATACCTGGAATGAGGAATGTGAATTACTGGGTAGAAGGCAATATTTCCATAGTAACCCAAATTGGGGGGGGGGGTAGACCTCATTCTTTCAAAGTACCATACTATTAAAAAAACCCAAATGACTTTATAGGTTCATGGACAAATACTAGTACAGCTGCCCTTGGGTGCCATTTTAAACTGTGCCAATTTCCCTTTCAAAGTTGAGAATCCAACTGTGTACCTTGTGTCTGTGCTGTAAACACCTTAGTCATTATACTAACCCTCAATCTCAAAGAATAATTTAGTGGATTCAAACCATGAATCAAGTCTTTTATCTTTAAGCTCACCGCACTTGCTCTTTCTGAAGCAGAGAAAGTTTCATTTACATTTTTATAGCAGGAGGGCTACTTACTCCTTTCTGAATGATATCAACCGTTAGTGATTTAGGAAAAAGATTACTTTCACTAGACTTGATGATTTCCTGCATTTTGTGGAAGGTAGAATCAAAATCTAAGGCACCATACTAATTCATCCTACAGTTACCAGTATGAAACAGCCTGGGGAGCTGTGGCACCATCATCTTAAGAGGTCTTGAGGTGCAATTAGTAGACAAATGCTGCAATGTCCAATCACAGTTGTAGTCATCGTTAGAGCAGAACTCACTACAGCAACCAATCAGACTGTAATATACATGAAGGTTCATCCCCAAGCCTAGGTTATGCTTTGCAGACTTCCAGATAATTATATCCACAACCCCACTTCTGTTTTGCATATAAAAAGTAAGATCCTCCTAACTGCCTGGTGCCAGACTATGATACTGTCAAAATTGGTACTTCTGCAGCTGTCCCATCTTCTTCAAGAAAGGCCCAAAATTTGATAGTACATTGCTATCTTCCTAAAAAATATTGTATGACCACTGTAGCCATGCAGTGCTTCAAGCTGTTCCAATAGAAAGTGCAACTTCCACCACCAGTGATGCTTATTCTGAGCAAAGACTGCTTCTGGGTAATGGCCAAAAGAGTATGGATACTCTGCATTTTTGCAGCCCTGTTGCAAAGCATAAGCTTTGGTAATGTTACAGGCACAGTCAGCTAGATCCTGGTCAGGGAACTCACCCTGGTAGAGCTGCAACCTATAAGGAAAGCAAATCTGCACAACCCGACAGAAATGGATGTTGTAAATGATGTTTTCAAGGTCTTTGGACAGATAATTGAGTGTCGGTACCAACACGATCCATTCAACATCAGCAACTTGATGTAAGAACTGAAGGAAAATGCACAGGTATTCAGGCAGTTGCTGGACTCGAGCAACCAAAACAAGATCAAAATCACATTTGACTTGAACAATGTTCAGCACTTTCTGCTGAAAATTGTTCTTGTATACTGCTGTACACATCCCCCCATACTGCTGCACACATCCCCCCATACTACTGGACACATTCCCCAATACTGCTGTAAACAACCCCCCATACTGCTGTACACATCCCCACATACTGCTGTACACATCCCCATTCCACTGTACATATCCCCCCATACCACTGTACACATACCCCATACCGCTGTACACATCCCCCACACTTCTGTACACATCTCCCCATACTGCTGTACACATCCCCCATACCGCTGTACACATCCCCCATACCACTATACCCATCCCCCATAACGCTGTACCCATCCCCTCATACCGCTCTACCCATCCCCCATAACTCTGTACCCATCCCCCCATACCACTGTACACATCCCCCCATAACGCTGTACACATCCCACCATACTGCTGTACGCATCATCCCATACTGCTGTACACATACCCCATACCGCTGTACACATCCCCCATAGTGCTGTACACATCCCGCATACCACTGTACACATCCTCCCATACCACTGTACACATCTCCCATACCGCTGTACACATCCCCCCATACCACTGCACACATCCCCCCATACCACTGTACACATCCCCATACCGCTTTACACATTCTACATACCACTGTGCACATCCCCCCATTCCGCTGTACTCATTCCCCCATACCACTGTACATATCCCCCATACTGCTGGAAACATCCCCATACCTCTGTACACATCCCCCCATACTGCTGTACACATCCCCATTCCACTGTATACATCCGCTATACCACTGTATACATCCACCCATGCTGCTGTACACATCCCGCTATACCGCTGTACACATACCCCCATACCGCTGTACACATCCCCCCACACCGCTGTACACATCTCCCCATATCGCTGTACACATCCCCCATACCGCTATACACATCCCCCCATACCACTGTACCCATCCTCCATAATGCTGTACCCATCCCCCCATACCGCTGTACACATCCCCCAATATCACTGTACACATCCCCTCATACTGCTGTACACATCATCCCATACTGCTGTACAAATACCCCCATACTGCTGCACACATCCACCCATACCGCTGTACACATCCCCATACTGCTGTACACATTCCCCCATACCACTGTACACATCCACCCCATACCACTGTACATATCCACATACCGCTGTACACATTCCCCCATACCACTGTACACATCCCCATAGTGCTGTACACATCTCCCCATAACACTATACACATCCTCCCATACTGCTGTACACATCCCCCATTCCATTGTACTCATTCCCCCATACCGCTGTACACATCCCCCATACCGCTGTAAACATCCCCATACCACTGTACACATCCCCCATACTGCTGTACACATCCCCCCATTCCGCTGTATACATCTGCCATACCACTGTACACATCCACCCATGCTGCTGTACACATCCCGCTATACCGCTGTACACATACCCCCATACCGCTGTACACATCCCCCACACTGCTGTACACATCTCCCCATATCGCTGTACACATCCCCCCCATACCGCTGTACCCATCCCACCATAATGCTGTACCCATCCCCCCATACCGCTGTGCACATCCCCCCATATCGCTGTACACATCCCCCCATACTGCTGTACACATCATCCCATACTGCTGTACAAATACCCCTATACTGCTACACACATCCACCCATACCGCTGTACACATCCCCATACTGCTGTACACATTCCCCCATACCACTGTACACATCCCCCCATACCACTGTACATATCCCCATACCGCTGTACACATTCCCCGATACCACTGTACACATCCCCATAGTGCTGTACACATCTCCCCATACCACTGTACACATCCTCCCATACTGCTGTACACATCCCCCATTCCGCTGTACTCATTCCCCCATACTGCTGTACACATCCCCCATACCGCTGTAAACATCCCCATACCACTGTACACATCCCCCCATACTGCTGTACACATCCCCCCATTCCGCTGTATACATCTGCCATACCACTGTACACATCCACCCATGCTGCTGTACACATCCCGCTATACCGCTGTACACATACCCCCATACCGCTGTACACATCCCCCCACACTGCTGTACACATCTCCCCATATCGCTGTACACATCCCCCCATACCGCTGTACCCATCCCACCATAATGCTGTACTCATTCCCCCATACCGCTGTATACATCCCCTATACCGCTGTAAACATCCCCATACCACTGTACACATCCCCCCATACTGCTGTACCCATCCCCCCATACCGCTGTGCACATCCCCCCATAGCGCTGTACACATCCCCCCATACTGCTGTACACATCATCCCATACTGCTGTACAAATACCCCTATACTGCTACACACATCCACCCATACCGCTGTACACATCCCCATACTGCTGTACACATTCCCCCATACCACTGTACACATCCCCCCATACCACTGTACATATCCCCATACCGCTGTACACATTCCCCCATACCACTGTACACATCCCCATAGTGCTGTACACATCTCCCCATACCACTGTACACATCCTCCCATACTGCTGTACACATCCCCCATTCCGCTGTACTCATTCCCCCATACCGCTGTACACATCCCCCATACCGCTGTAAACATCCCCATACCACTGTACACATCCCCCCATACTGCAGTACACATCCCCCATTCCGCTGTATACATCTGCCATACCACTGTACACATCCACCAATGCTGCTGTACACATCCCGCTATACCGCTGTACACATACCCCCATACCGCTGTACACATCCCCCCACACTGCTGTACACATCTCCCCATATCGCTGTACACATCCCCCCATACCGCTGTACCCATCCCACCATAATGCTGTACCCATCCCCCCATAACGCTGTGCACATCCCCCCATATCGCTGTACACATCCCCCCATACTGCTGTACACATCCCCCCATTCCGCTGTATACATCTGCCATACCACTGTACACATCCACCCATGCTGCTGTACACATCCCGCTATACCGCTGTACATATACCCCCATACCGCTGTACACATCCCCCCACACTGCTGTACACATCTCCCCATATCGCTGTACACATCCCCCATACCGCTGTACCCATCCCACCATAATGCTGTACTCATTCCCCCATACCGCTGTACACATCCCCTATACCGCTGTAAACATCCCCATACCACTGTACACATCCCCCCATACTGCTGTACACATCCCCCCATTTCGCTGTATACATCTGCCATACCACTGTACACATCCACCCATGCTGCTGTACACATCCTGCTATACCGCTGTACACATACCCCCATACCGCTGTACACATCCCCCCACACTGCTGTACACATCTCCCCATATCGCTGTACACATCCCCCCATACCGCTGTACCCATCCCACCATAATGCTGTACCCATCCCCCCATACCGCTGTGCACATCCCCCCATATCGCTGTACACATCCCCCCATACTGCTGTACACATCATCCCATACTGCTGTACAAATACCCCTATACTGCTACACACATCCACCCATACCACTGTACACATCCCCATACTGCTGTACACATTCCCCCATACCACTGTACACATCCCCCATACTGCTGTACATATCCCCCCATACTGCTGTACACATCCCACATACCGCTGTACACATCCCCCATACCTCAGTACACATCCCCCCATACCGCTGTACACATCCCCCATACCTCTGTACACATCCCCCATACTGCTGTACACATCCCCATACAGCTGTACACAACCCCCATACTGCTGTACATATCCCCCCATACCACTGTACACATCCCCCCATACTGCTGTACACATCCCCATACTACTGTACACATCCCCCATACCGCTGTACACATCCACCCATACCGCTGTACACATCCCCCATACCGCTGTATACATCCCCCCATACCGCTGTACACATCCCACCATACTACTGTACACATCATCCCATACTGCTGTACACATACCCCATACCGCTGCACACATCCCCCATACTGCTGTACACATCCCCCATACCGCTGTACACATTCCCCATACTGCTGTACACATCCCTCCATACCGCTGTACACATCCTCCCATACCGCTGTACACATACACATACTGCTGTACACATCGCCCCATACCGCTGCACACATCCCCCCATACCACTGTATACATCCCCCATATCACTGTACACATTCCCCTATACCGCTGTACACATTCCCATAGTGCTGTACACATCTCCCCATACCGCTGTACACATCCTCCCATACCGCTGTACACATTCCCCTATTCCACTGTACTCATTCCCCCATACCACTGTACACATCCCCCCATTCCTCTGTATACATCCACCATACCACTGTACACATCCACCCATGCTGCTGTGCACATCCCGCCATACCGCTGTACACATACCCCCATACCACTGTACACATACCCCCATTCCACTGTGCACATACCCCCATACCGCTGTACACATCCCCCACACTGCTGTACACATCTTCCTATATCGCTGTACACATCCCCCATACTGCTATACACATCCCCCCATACCGCTGTACCCATCCCCCCATAATGCTGCACCCATCCCCCATACCGCTGTACACATCCCCATACCACTGTACACATTCCCCCATACCGCTGTACACATCCCCCATACCTCTGTACACATCCCGCATACTGCTGTACACATCCCACATACTGCTGTACATATCCCCCCATACCGCTGTACACATCCCCCCATACTGCTATACACATCCCCCATACTACTGTACACATCCCCCATACTGCTGTACACATCCACCCATACCGCTGTACACATCCCCCATACCGCTGTATACATCCCCCATACCGCTGTACACATCCCCCATACTGCTGTTCACAACCCTTATACCGCTGTACACATCCCCCATACAGCTGTACATATCCCCCCATACTGCTGTACACATCCCCCCATAATGCTGCACACATACCCTCATATTACTGTACACATCCCCATACCGCTGTACACATCCACCCATACTGCTGTACACATCCCCCATACTGCTGTACACATCCCCCATACCGCTGTACACATCCCCCCATACTGCTGTAGAAATTCCCCCTACTGTTGTACACATCACCCCATACTGCTGTACACATCTCCCTGTTGAAACTTGCAGTGTTTTTCTTGCTCCATCTCTTGAGCCAGGCTTTGCCTTCCCACTAGCCCTCCACAGCAAACTATACAGCATGATGTTCAAACCCATTAAAAGTATTAAAGTTACAACAGCCTTTTTGCTGTGAAGTCATAGCTTTGTAGGGCACAAAAATGTGTTTAAATACAGACTTTAAAAGGTGGGCAGAAAATTACAAAAACACTTCAGATCAGGTATCTTTTCAGCTCCTCTGTCTTGAACATAAATTCTACGGATAGAAACAATCTTCCTTCATAGATCCCTAATAACAATCTGAAAAGTACAGCACCAGAATTAGATAGTCATTCTTCAGTTAAAATATTAGAAAATGACCTTCTGGTGTTAGCATACTGTATGAACTGCTTTCCATATTAGTGTATAATTCTTGTGAAGGCCTACAAATTTTTTTGGGGGTCAAAGTCTTGTTAACTTTTTAGTAGTAAACCTCTGTACTGTGGATTCCACTCATATTCACCACATTCATTCCACTTAAGATCACAACAAGTATCAGTTTCATTCTACTGATTTAGAAAAACAGCACTGACCCCATGAACCACTATGGAGAACAAATACTTTCAGATCTGCTGACCATTTACTCACCACCATACATAACCACTCTCCAAACTACGTGTAAAGTAACTTTTATTTTCAACCATCGGTTGAAGCACTCTTTTTGTTTTTGTTTTTTTTTTTTGTTACCAGACAATAACACCTTGCTCTACAAACATTTTCTTCAAAACCTCCAAACTGGGTTAAGTAGCATATCATAAATTCTAGAATGGAATGAAACTAATGCACAACAGACCTCTCCATCTATCCACAGTTAGTTCCAGAAACATGGCAGGTAAACAGCTATGAAGGAAAAATACATATGTCTATGAAACAGTAACACAAGACACCAAAGTAAAATTTCCACTGCATGTCTGATAACCCCAAACCTCCCTGATGTCTATTGATTATTCAACATCTTTATGCTTATTCGTGCCTTGCACTTCCATAAAAACTGTTAACCATTTGTTGACATGTATTTATAAATCTGGTGTTATCTGGGTTAGATGTCTTAACATGTACATTATCTTAGGTAATATGTGAGATAGGTTATATGTTCATATGTTCATATTAGGTTAATGACCACAGTGGTCTTTTTAAGCCTAGCCATGCTTGTCAACTGCATTCCATAAGTTTTCCTGCCCTAGAGGTTATTTTATGGGGTATGTGTAAACTTAGGCATGGATGGTCAAGCATTTACAGGCTGCCTCTGTCCATTAGAGACATTGGTGCTAGATCAGGGATGGATTTCCAATTTCCCATCCATTGTAACAGATTATTCTTGAACAGGGCTCGGGACAATGTTTTCTTCACATGGATAGGAATCAGTGCCAGAAAAGGGGTATTCTCTGAGACACACACCTGTCCCTCCAACATGCCCTTTTTATGTTGCAAAGAAGGTTTAAGTACCTGGAGTTGGTAGTTCTGATGCAATTTGTTTTGTGGATATGTAAAAGGTCCATCAGAATGGATTCAAGGATGCCTTGCATGCCAGGCATAATTGATTTTCAATAGTTCATAGGAGATACAGTGCAGGGATTGGACTTTGAGGTGATTTTCATAGCACATGTTGTTTCTGCCCTATGTTATTTTTGTGAGTAGCCTCCAACCTACTAGCAACCCACCCTGTGACCATAAATATGTGGCTATTCACTGTTGGATCTTATATTTGCCATCAAATTCTTATAAAAATTGCTTTACTTCTTGTGACACCTTAGGAAGTCTGTTCACACCTGGCAGATGTTTTTCCATCAATGAATGCTATGTTACAGTACAGTTTTAGCAGTATCATTCCTTATAAAGGCATTGATACTAGCACATTCATCCATTCCCTAACTGGGCTTACATCATCTTCGTTAGAGCTAAAAAAAAAATGAATACAAAGGGTTTGACTAAATGGTGGTCATATCAAGTGTATAATCCATCTCCATGCATTTCTTTGCACACTTTTTGTATTAGCCATCCTAATGATTTCTGTAACAAAATGGCTACTCCAATTTTTCCTGCGTGAACACATAAGGCATGAAATGGCCCTGGCAATTTTGAAAAAAAATTCTTCCTACCTGTTTATATTTTACTTTAATTTCTTGCAACAGTATAAAATGACACATCACTTACAATGCTATTAAGAATAGATTTACTGAAACATGGTGTTGATGTGCCTTTCATCTTTAATTCCCATACATTCCTTGTTCTAGAACGTGCAGTGCAGTTGGTTTCCCTGCATTTTGGTCTAAAGAACCATTATTGGTTCCAGTAACATGTACATCATTTATTTCTGCCACCCCACTGGGGCAAAAGCTACTGATGGAATGTGATTTAATGAGCTAAATGCAACATGAAACACTAGTGGCAGGTCTTTGTGAAGAGTTAGAATAAGATACCCTATTTTCCTGGGTGCTATTTCTGAGCTATTTTGCTATCCAACTAAGGGACTTTTTAATCAGATCATTCCAATTGGGATTGGAATCCTCTAGCTCATCTTTGTTTTCATTTTTGTAACTCTGGATAAACTTCATATGCTGGATGTACTTTACCATGTTTAAAAAATGTTACACTTAGGAAAACAAATCTCACCTGTGCACTTTTCCCACAATTCTTTTATTTAAGCATTGCTATAATCTTTATTCTTATGCCATGTGTTATTGTTGACAATTATTAACCTTATTGCGGGATAGCATTTTCTGTGTTTCCATTTCTACTTCCCTCAATATCAGAGTTCAGTGGACTGCATATACAATAGTGAGGTTGAAACAATCTTCTGTTTTTTTTTTTGTTTTTTTCCCCCATGTCTCACACTCTCTCTCTCTCTCTCTCTGTCACTCTTTTCTATTAATCTAAGAGCATGTCTTGATAAACATTCTCCACTATTTTTTTTTTCTTTTTTGTTTTTTTATTGAAACTTAAACTGGTAAGCTTGAAGCCCCAGTGATCAAATCTGTCTGTTGTATGTAGAGGCTTAGCATCTGGAATGTCAAATAATGGTTAATGGTCTGTGACTTTTTTGAAAAGATACCCAACTTTAGCTTTCTTTCTGGTCTAGTTTACCCATTTTTATCTTATAAACAACATGTTCTTTTTCCTTCAAACCTTACAAAACAGATATTTACATATTTATTTTAGGATTCTTGTAATTATTATGCCTCTTTTCTGTATTGACATTTTCAATACTGTTGTGTATGAAGCATATTACAAACTTATTGAGGAATACTGACAAAATGTCACATTTAATAACCTTCATAGATAATTTCCTTTAATGAATAGTTATTGCATGTGGCAAGGGTTCTAATTCAACATCATAGTAATTTTTCAGACACAAACGTACAAAATGAGACCAGGCACACCTATTTAGACAACATACACATGTGTGTGCCTGGCAGCATCATGAGAAAGACTTAAACTGCCAAGATACGAAGACTTAATTTCAACATATTTGCTAACTTCCATTGAGTGAGTTCATTTCCGTGGTTAAGCAGGGTGCAATGAGGGTTAGGTAGTGCTTACCTCTCTTTTTAACTTTGCATGCTGGTTTCTGCAGTTTTATCTATCAACAATGGTAGATACTTTTGAATATTCATAGCATCAGTCTACCATCCAGTGGCAGCAGTAAGTTATTCTTCATTTAATATCTGTAGTTGTGTAATTTGTCTAATGTCTAGAAGCAAATTCAACACAACTGAGTGAATCATAGTTCAATCAGATCACCAAATTTAACTTTGTAGTTAATATTAACAAAGTGACAACATGTTATAGGGAAATAGGTACTGGCTGCCTTAACAGCTTTATGATTTACTTCCAAATTGTACTTAACTTTGCAAAAAGAAGCAGAGAAGTGAAATTTAAGCAGCTTCAAAGGGACAAATATCAAATAACATTCCTCTTAATTAATTCATTTCTCCTCAAAGTTAAAAAGATAAATACATAAAATAACTGAAATCCATATTCTATTAATACCTTGACGTTTACCTTGAAATTTTTTCAGAAAGCATTTATAAATAATAATGACTTCTCAATCATCACTCTTGATGTCATAATTGCTCATACATAGTCCTTGAAAATAATTACCTGAAAACAGAAAACTATTCTATTAAAATCAAGTATTCTTCCCTGCTTGTATTGTAGTCATTTAAGCCTCTCTAAGTAAACATGCTCCCTTTACTTTTTTTAATAAGAAACGTGTTTACTGTTGTCACAGGTACACGAAAAAATAAAAAAAGCACTTTTATAATTGCATTCCACTTTCATTTTATATTCCATCTCAGATTGTAATGCATTTATAACATGTCAGCTGGAGTACAGAGCCACACTCTTATTTTAAATTATGCAATATTGTTTATAGGTCAAATTCACAATTATCTATTCAGTAGCATTTCAGGTTGTTGTTTCAAATCATTTTCATGATGCCATATTATGAACTATAACTTACATGCCTCATTTTTAATTCCCTCAGACAAAAATGAAAGCTGGCTTTTTTTCCTTGCTTTTTATTTAATTTTTCATGTTCTCATTTTAATTTGCCCTTTTAAATACCTGTCGCCTTTAAAGAAGTGTTTGCTCTCACAAACTTATCATCTGGTATTTGTATGCTTCTTTTGTGCTTCCCTCAAATACACTCAATTAGCTTAGCAAGCGGGCACTACTGATTTCATTGCCTTATGACAATATGTGCTGTACAGCCTTCTCTTGCCCTCTGTAATACCAGTCCCTTTATAAGCTCTTCTAGCCCACCCCTTCGTTTTTCAAACTTCCTTACATAAACTACGCATACGTGTCTTGCTATTTTATATGCAATGCCGCATCTACTCTTACAGATATTCCTAAACATATTCTTAAAAACAGACTCAGCGTCATACTCAAAATTCTCCTTCTTTCATCTTTAGACAATACTTGCTTTATATTGTTCCTTACATTCTTTGGAATTTAAATTTAGCTTATCATGTGACCCTCCTTGACCATATAACTCTCTTGTATTCTCAGTGTTCCAACAGTAGTGAAGGAGACATTGGCACCTTATATTTACACTTCCTGTAACACACACTTAACACTATTGTTGATAAATAAAGAAAATAATCTCCATTAAATACCACAGCCTGTTTCTCATTCTTTACAATGTACAGCCCACAGCTCACAGCACCCGTTCTTTTTCTTCCCACTGCGCCACAATTTATCTGAGGTGTCACATAAATCATTCACCCTGCATGTATCACCTTGAACACTTTAACTCATCTGGTCTCTCAATTTTCCATGCTTTATTTACTCACAATTTAACTCATTCTCCATCCCCAGTATGCAACATTCCTAAGATATTCTTAGCCAACATTAAATGTTCCCGTTTCCCATACTTACCAGGTATTCTGTATTTTCTTAATAAACTTTATTGAACATTCACAGGTAGTAAACCAACTTTAAAGTCTCTTCCGTAACTAAAATAATTACTTTTTTCGTCTACATTGAGCACACAGGGTGACACCCATGCCGTTAGTCCACTGATATTATTACGAGCACATCACAAAGAATATTTTGCTGCAAATTCTAAATAGTCTTTTTTTTTTTTTTTTGCGAACATAATTTTTCATTTGAAAATATTTCACTTCTCCTGCACTAGTTACACTGTCAAACACCTGGTTAGATGACATCATATAGTGTCGCAACCTAAAACTAAGAAAAAAAAAAAACACTAAACAGTCAAGTAAAGTAAGTCTTTATAATGATGCCTACATATCAAGCCAGTCTCATTTCTGCATATAGTTTTCATCATGAAATTAATATGCCATTTGCCATACTGGTCTGTATCACTGCACACACATGATTCAACCTCCCAAATGATACTGAAGTCTCTTTCCAAAATTCAAAAACATAACAAGTAAATATTGTCCTTTTTTGATAGCATTTAAATGAAAAAAATCACATTACAGCTCCCTTTTAACTAATAATAAAGAATCATAAATATTTGTACACATTGTCAAACCCTAACACATGGACTGCTACAGGTATTATTGATACCTTCTTCCAATGAAAAAAAAAACAGACAGACAGTTCTGGATATCATCTGAAGCATCATCCTGCATTCCAGTTTAACTAATACTAAACACATGTACATGTTTTAACACTTTGTAAAATCTTGTCACATGAGAACATACAATGCTCGAACTAAAGCAGAACATTTTGTCACAGAGAAAAAGTAACACAGAACAAGAGAAGAGAATATGATTTCATGGCATACACAGTATGGGCATAGGTTAATCAAAATGCCCCCCCCCCCCACCCCAGGCTGGCCATTGCTGCATACTTTAGGTTACCCAGTTCTGTTTCATGTCAAACTATTCATAAATGTATCACTTCTCTTGCTTTAGAAGTTCATGTTTAGATTCCTAGTCAATGCTTCTCATGCCAGGAATCATTTTTCCAAAGAAGAATATATTCTAGGTTGAACTGGATTTTTCTTCACACTCATCATGACTTTCTCCTTTTGAATCAACATCTCTCACTTTTGCCATATCACTTTCCTCTTCCTTTTCAAATGCAACAGTCTCAATGGCTATTCCTTTATTTTTATTGCCTCATATAGACTATCAAATGTCAACACTTTCCTATTCCAAAATAACTTTATTGTAGCAGTGAAGTGACACATTCCAGTCCGTTATGCTTAAACACCATCCCAGCATCACCAAAAATGAATAGCTCTTTAATGTTGCTTATGAATAGTCCTGTTCTACAAATAACATTACATTAGTCATAGTCAGTTTCCTGCTGAGTTACCAGAACTTCCAGATCATTTGTTCTCTTTAATAACAATTAAAATCACACTCAGTATTAGACTACATGTTTTATACCCTTTCTTGATTCCAGGCAATGGAAAATGCTTCACTGATGTAACTCCCAATATTTCTTTAATAAAACCATTACATTTTACATTAAAAGGGTTCGTGGTCTGCACTCTTGTGGAAGGAGAGACTGGACTCTGCCCTTCTGAGCTGGGAATTTCTGGTTAAAGGCTTATAGTGCCTGCATATTTGAACTGCTTCTTACTGAAATTGGTACACCTTGTTTGCTGTAGCATAGACTAGATCCAGGCCTGCTGAATCTAGCTTTGCTTGTATAACTTGAGCACTAATCCAGGCATTCTTTAAAGTATTAAATTGTATTTATTACTGCTTGGTAGTAACTTGATTAAAGTGTAGCTATCATTCTAAGTCTTTTGGATTAAGCACTTGGGCTTCAGACCAGTTGTTTTACATTAGGAAGGTTTGTGGCCTGCACTGTGGTGGCAGGACAGGTAGCTTACACCCTTCTAAGTTGGGAACTGCTGATTGACGGCTCAGTGTCTGTTATTCTAAAAGTGTATTAGTTCTGGTTTAAGCACTTGGGCTTCAGGCCAGTTATTTTACATTAAGAAGGTTCGTGGTCTGCACTCTTGTGGGAGGAGAGGCTGGACTCTGCCCTTCTGAGCTGGGAATTTCTGGTTAAAGGCTTATAGTGCCTGCATATTTGAACTGTTTCTTACTGAAATTGGTACACCTTGTTTGCTGTAGCATAGACTAGATCCAGGCCTGCTAAATCTAGCTTTGTTTGTATGCTTGTTGTTTGTTTGCTTGTTATTTCCCTGAAATGCTGATTCCACCTAAAACGTGGGTTTTCAGCGCTTCTGTGGATCCCTAGTGATATCTGCATTGCTTACTGTACTTATTTCCTTGTTTCACTTGAAAGAAAGTTACTGTTTGTCATTTTTGCATTTAAGTTACCTGTAACACATTGCATTTAAGATACCTGGCACTTGCTCACTAAAGCAATTATATAAGTCAGCACTAAAAAATTAAAAGCACTACACCCTCACAAACTCCCCTTGAGTACGTTGTTCCCCATTGGCCCTTTGTTTTCAATTATAAAGGAATTCCCAATACTATTCTAGCATGTCCAGAGGTCAGTTGTCAATCTCCTCTCTGGTCCAGCTGGTGAATCTGGGAATCTTGAGGCAATGTTACAACTACCTCATGTACACAGACAACCGTCTCCTCCACCCAACAAATTCCAACACATGTGAGAGATGCAACCATATAGCCATACTGGAGGCAAAGCTCACTCAACTCAGTACTGGCGAAACCAGTCAGGAGGAGAAGGAAACCACACTCACTACAATTCCAGTCTCACATAGACCTACCACGACAGCAAACCAAACACATAAACACACAAAAACATATTCAGAGGCTCTAAATAAAAATCTGCCTAAGCAGCAGAGACCTCCAAAGCAGACACCCAAGCAACCGCTCCCTCAAAACAAAACACATGCAACACATAGCTCACAAAGCCAGTGTGCGGAACAGTCACAGCCCTTAAGGCTAAACAACACACCTGATACACTTGTAATAGGTGACTCTATCGTCAGGCACACTGACGTCCCGCTCACCAGGCTGAACAAGGAGAAGGTCACGGTGAGCTGCCTGTCGGGCGCTAGGATCCGCCACATAACACAAGCACTCAGGTCACTCCAAGGCAAGTACAAATATGACTCAGTCATTGTCCATGCTGGTGTGAATGACCTGAGACGTACCTCCCTGGACTACATGAAAAGAGACATAGAGGAGCTCTCTGAACATGTAGCCCAGGCCAGTATGACCCTGACCTTGAGTAGCATCTTACCCTCACCAAGAATGATGCCACAATATGAAGACAAGATGATCAATTTCAACAATTGGCTTAAGTATTGGTGTCATTCAAAGGGGATCCAATGCCTGTCAGCCTGGGATGACATGCTCGACAATCCACGATGCTTCACTAGGGATGGCTTGCACCTGTCACCCCTGGGCTTTCGGATATTGGCAAAGGCTCTTGCTACCCCCATAGTGCTTCTTTTAGGCAAGGCTCAAAAGACAAACCCACCTCCATAGGTATCACAAGGGATAAAAAACTAAGAGGAATGCTACTCAATACCAGAAGTCTAAACCTCAAGATGCACGCACTCAAAACTCTCCTTAGCATGGAGAACATCGATATCTCTGCAGTAACAGAAACCTGGTTCAAGGCTTCCGAGAGCACCCCAGCACTACCAGGTTATACCTCATACCATGCTTTTCAGTTCCAAAACTTGGACTGAACCACAAAAGGAGGGGGAGTATCAATATTCATCAAGGATACCCACACCTCCAGGTTGGTGGCACAGCACGAAGCATCAGAGACTATCCATGTGCAACTAACAGTGGGTAAAACTGCCTACCAGTTTATAGCCTGCTACAGACCACCCTCCCAAACCCAGGAACCCCCACTCGGCCTTCCTGAGAACACTGGAAAATATGAAGGTCTCTCCAAACACAGTTATATTGGGTGACTTCAACTACCCAAACATAGACTGGGAGCATTACTCTAGCTCCACCACCCTAGCCCAAAGGTTCCTAGAATTTATAAACTCAAATGCTGTGGAAAAAACTTGTTACCACTCCCACAAGAGGGGAAAACATACTAGACCTGATCATCACCAACATGGGGACTCTATGCTCCAGAGCAGAAGTGTATCCCTTACTGGTAAGATCAGACCATAAACTAATCTCACTGGATATTCACATCCCGACTCCACCCCCTGCCCTGAAAACCACAGTGAAAATCTTCTCTAAAGCAAATTTCATACTCCTCAAAACCGAGGTGGAATCCTTCAAAGCCCCCGGGCCTGTGGAAAATAGGGCCCAGACCGCAGAATCCTTTATAAACGCATTCTATGAACACCTTCAGGAATGCATGGATCATGCAATCCCAAATAAAACCAAGACCCAATCCTCCAAAGGCAGACGTCCTGTCTGGTGGACCCCAGCCATAAACAAACTATACAATAGAAGGAGGACGCTACTACATGATAGAGCAAAATCCCAAAAAGGGAAGGCATCTCTGATCAGTATTAGCAAAAAACTACGGGCACTTATAAAATCGTCTAAGGCCAGCTTCGAGAGAAAAATTGCACAGGACACTAAGGATAATCACAAGGCTTTCTTTAGTTATGTTAGGAACCTGGGTGGGAATTCCCAGATATGCTCAGAATTAGTCCAAAATGACAAAAAATACACCGGACCCACAGACATTGCCAACATCCTAGCTGACAGGTTCAGCGCAAACTTCTCCCCCTCCTCCCCACCAAAAGGGCAAATATCTATCCCAGCAGAGTGCTGCCCCCCTGACATCTCAGATTCTCAGGTAAGAGCTGCCCTCTCCAAAGCAAAAAACACAGCATCAATGGGACCAGATGGTGTCCCGGGCTGCGTCCTACATGGACTCCAAGAAGAGCTAAACCCAAACATAAAACTACTGTTCAATCTTAGCCTTACTACAGGATATGTACCCAAAGAGTGGCATACAGCAACAGTGGTCCCTCTCCACAAAGGTGGTGCCTCAACAGATCCTGGAAACTATCGCCTCATAAGCCTGACTAGCTTGGTCTGCAAAGCTATGGAAAGGATCATCATGGACTTTATAAATAAGGATATTGGGTACCTACAGACACTGGATCCTACCCAGTTCGGCTTTATTAAGGGCAGGTCCTGCCTCTTAAACCTGGTTTATTTCTTTGAAACAGTCACCAAGGCCATTGACGAGGGGAAGGTGGTCCACACAGCCTACCTGGACCTTGCAAAAGCCGTCAATACAATACCCCACTTGGGCATTATAGATAAGCTCACCAGCTTAAATATAAACCCCTATGTCACTAGATGGGTTGCAAACTGGCTCAAGGACAGAACCCACATGGTTAGAATTGCTGCAGCCATGTCAGACTCCAAACGAGTTACAAGTGTTATCCCACAAGGCTCAGTTCTGGGACCTCTCTTGTTCGGTATATATTTCTCGGAGGTACAGGCCAACACGGAAGGACTGTGGCTGACCAAGTTCGCAGATGACTGCAAACTGGGTGCCATAATCGACTCTCCAGCCGACACAAGCATCCTCCAAAAGGGCCTCATAGAAACAGACAACTGGTGCCAGAGCCATGGCCTCAAGCTAAATGCCAAAAAGTGTATAGTCATCCCCTTTGGCAAAAACAAAGTGCCCACAAATTACCACATAGGTGGTAATCCATTAAGTACAGAAGAAGTAATTAGGGACCTGGGGACCCAAGTTCATAGCAATCTCTCATTTGACAACCACGTGGCCAAAGTGGTTAGAAAAACATTTTATATAGCCCACCTAATCATGAAGGGATTCACATCTAGATCAGGGGAGGTCATCGTGCCTCTTTACTCATCCCTCATCAGGCCCATAATTGAGTACAATGCCCCTTTTGGGATGTACCTTTCCAAACACCTGCAGCAAATGGAAAGACACCAAAAGTACCTCACCAAGAGGATCAAAGGGGTCAAACAGATGTCATATGCTGCCCGGTTAAAGAATCTCCAGCTCTACTCAGTGGCATACCGCCTGCCCAGAGGTGATCTGTGCCTGAAGTATAAAGCCATGTCCAACTCGGAATTAATGGACATACTGCACCTCAGAAAATCCAAATCCCATCGAGCCACTTGCTTGAGAGACTTGAACCTCAGCACTGAAATAAATAGGACATGCTGCAGGGTCAGATTCATAACCCAGAGGCTCCCTTCACTCTGGAATAAAATCCCAGTCCAGGTTAGGCAGAGTCCCTCATTGACTCTCTTCAGGACGAATCTTGATGAGTGGATGGGAGATCATAGGTTTACCCCGGGTATCACTTCTGTGTCACTGTTAGACAGAGGCACAGTATACTAACCTCGAAAAAGGGCATAGCAAAATTCATTTAAAATGGGTGGCGAAAGCGAAACACACTCTGGCTAGGCTTATAAATGCCCTAGGGCAGGTAGCCTAGTATGAACCTATGAACCTATAAACCTATTTACCACATTGACAGTAAAACAGATCAAAACTCATTATTCCTTACCTTCCAAAACCACCTACAATCTCAGATCATATTTTTATGCCTTATCTTCTAAGCCAATAGGATTTTTTTAATCTGATGATTTTTTTTTCTTACTGCCCATATTGCCATTTTCTTAATCTCTGTTAGGCTTCATCATTTCATTAACAGCACACTGTCAGTAGTGGTGAATTGTAACACTTTCACTTAAAGTTCTATCAAAGTCAATAACTCAGTTTGTACTGCCTCTATGCTATTTCTTGCCTCAATCCCATTTAATCTTAACATCTTCTTAGTTGCTGTCAGGGGTGAAAACAGCTTTGTGACAACTCCACTGTGTCTGCTTATCAAGTTACCACACAAAATATTCCACTTAAAAAAGACAGTGCAGCAGTGGAAGGTTGGCATAATGGTCAGGGTGTTTACCTTGCAAATATAATGCACTGGATTTGCTTCTCACATGGGGTAATTGGGTAGGCTTAAAATGGCCCACAAGGGCAGTTGGCCTAGTATTAATCTATGAGCCTATCTACCATCAGCAATCATTCAATAACACTTTGATCCTTAACCTTACTTAAAATCACATAGTAGTAAGTACTAAATACCTCTCTTAAGCAGCTTACAGCCTTTATCAAGTAGATCATTCTGTGAGATCACTCAGATTTATCTAGCATTCAAGGTATCTTTAGCATTTGTTTTCATGAAAGCAAACTCTTTGTGTACACACACACACAGACATACACAGACACACACACACACACACACACACACACACACACACACACACACACACACACACACACACACACACACACACACACACTCACACTGTATTACAGTAGTGTGCTGTAAGATTTCAGATGTAAAGGATGGATTGATGGAGGTGTATTATCTTCACTTGGTGAGAGAAAACATCTCATATCTATTGGCAGTCTATTTACTTTGATTATGCTGGCTTATTCTATTACAAGGCAGATGCATGGTGAAATCACTTTATGGAGCCAACCAGGGATTTTTTTTTTTTTTGCTCATGTCTCCGGAAAGTATGTCTCAACAAGAGCTGAAGGGTCACATTAACTTATTCAGATAGGAGACCCAACTCATCAGCAGCTCTGCTCACCTTGCAAATGGACAGCTCTGTCAAGTTTTTTATCTCTACCATGAATTCAAGGATGGGCTACATAATCTCTAAGGCATGACACCTTCTCAACTCTAGAGAAGACATTTAAGCACAGTTTCTTCAATGTTTTCATGTTTTGCATTCATCCATCATTCGTTCCTGTACCCTGTTCTTCATTTTCCATTCCTTACTTGCCTCATTCCCAAGTCTATCTTACTACCTTTTTCCCATTCATTCTTTTTGGTGATAGCAAATACATTTACATGCAGCCATGATAAAGCTGCTTATTAACAATGTGGGTAAATTAGAGATTGTGCAAGTTGAGGTTCATGTTATTAAAAGAAACACAACATAACAGGAACCATGAACCGTGAACAAAGAACCCAAATATTGAATGTCATAAATCTAGGGTAAACAAAAAATAGTTTTTAAAAACAGAACTGTAGTACAAGCAGCCAGGATCCAAGAATTCACCACTCCATATCCTACATGAAACAATCCATTACAATAGGATATACATATAAAAAACATAAATTGAGCACTTTCATCTTAATAAATACAGGACTTCATCAGAATACAAATTTACAAAAACACTTACCTTATATACATCCATACACTACTCTAATTAATGTCCATTATTTAATTAACCAACTCATTAAACAATTAATTGAATGAAACTAATAAAATTGTGTTAAGGAAAAAGCTGGTAAAAGCACAATATGAAAAGGTATAAGAAACTTAAAAAATATTTTTACATAAATAACACAAATGTTTTAAAAAATTATGTTTTAAAATGTATTTAAAAGTATACAATATAATAAATCTATGCATTTTCAGACCTTGTAACCAACAATGGTTGTACTGAGATAGTTTCATCAATTCCAGGATACTAAGATAGTTTTTGTAGGAGGCAATACTCTGTGTACCTTGCATGCAAATGTTTCTCCTCCCAAATTCCTTTACTTAAATAAGTAAGCAACTCATGAATGAAAAATAAGTTCTCCACCATTCTAGTACCAATAATAACTCCATACAGTGTTTAGATGTCTATCTGAAACACTGATTGATCATTTGCTCATTAAGACTGTTCTTTTCGTAAGGGATCCATCTTGTAATTTTAATCACAGGATCATTCTCTGGATGCAAGATGGGACACTGGCAGCCCAGCTATCTGGAATGTTGTACATAATTCTATGTCATCTGTGAATGTGGGTATGAATTATACAGAACTGCATGTTATGTACTGAGCTTCAAGAATGTAACCACAGTATTCCCTGCTGGAACATGGAAGATTAACTTACAAAACTTCAAGAAAATAAGTTGAAATTAAATGCTTTATGATATGCTACAAAAGTTAGTTTCAATGAAGCAAGAAGACAGGATGTCTAGAGCTAGAAGTTTTTCCTATTGTCTTGGAGAGAAGTAATTACTTAGTCTAAAATGTAAAAGTGTTTATTGCTTTATGACTTTCTAGCAGCTGCTCATCTGAGTGATATGTATTTTAACACAGAAATGTTAGTTTCTGGTTTAGCTTGGGAAGTAAAGACAGGTGACAAAAAGTGATGTCATCCAAGCTAACCCAGCAATAATATGTAATATTGCTTTAAGAACTCTCTCAGAGAAAGACTGGACATTTTGTATTTTGCCTCTGACCTGGAAACATCCATCATCACCATCATCTGCACTTGCCCTGCTAATAGTAAGTAACCAGGGTACAAGAATTTATTTTAGAGATAGATAGGAAAATAATAAAGATTAGTTTAGATGTTTTCTGGATTTATGTGAGACTGACTGTCCTGCAATGTTGTTTTAAAATATTTCCTGTGATTTTGAACTCTGAAGTAACTGTTTTTGTTTTCTGAGTATTGTCTTGCTCTTTTATTATTTATTATCACATATATTTGAACTTATTTTTGTGGTTGATATTTGTGAGACATATTTAAACTCTTAGTGTACTTGCATGTGTATTTGGTGACACTATGCAGGCCACTCACAAATAGCCCTCTCTTGGTCCAAACTACCATTTGGATAATAGTAACATTATACAGTAGGATTGGTCAGCCTTTGTAAGGACCTTATAGTAGCTGATAAGAAGGGGTTGGTGGCAGTGATAATCACCTTATAGTCTGGGCAGAAGGGGGCATAGCTAGTAAACCTGTGCCAGCCTTACCCAGGTGTGTGTGTGTGTGTGTGTGTGTTTGTATATAAATCAAATCTCAAAGTGTGTTTGTATATAAATCAAATCTCAAAGTGTGTGTGTGTGTATGTGTGTGTGTGTGTGTGTGTGTGTGTGTGTGTGTGTGTGTGTGTGTGTGTGTGTGTGTGTGTGTGTGTTTGTGTGTGTGTGTGTGTGTGTTTCAGATACTTGGGTAGGAACACAAAGCACTGGTTGGACAGAGAAAATGCTGGAGGTCTTGGCTTGATCCCTCAGCTGACATCTTAACTCTATAGCTGTGCGAGTGGGGAGTCTTACTGGGGATCTGGAGAAAGAGGCAGAAACCAGCACCAGACTGACTGTGATCTCTGTGTGCTCTTAAGGGAAATTGTACTTTACCATGTGCGTACTTGTCATCCTCCCATTGTGTATGTTCCTCACTATTGCTAGTGGTGAGAATTGAGGCTCCTTGATTACTGGGCCAGTGCAGGGGTGTCACACAAGGAATCTCAGAAAATGCATGACTTAAATAGCCTGTCAACCGACCAGCATCACATATGCCCATATTAAACTCTTTCTTATTCTCCCAACCATAAGCAATCAGTCAGAGTTGTAGCAAGGTCATGTGGTGACCTAGACAATGCCCCGGAGACAGACACCCATGCAACCTAAAATTGAGAAACAAAAAAGAAAGAAAAATCTTTTCTGAAGTTCAAGTGTAATTCCAACAAGCCTCTTGCTACAGTTACTAACACAATGAGTTGATAAATGCAATCACAAATGCCATATTGCAACTGAAAATGCATTATTGGCATTCATTTAGGAAGCTGAAATATCAGCTGTAGCTGCTCAAATGAATGTAAGTAATGCAGTCACGTCCCACTGTGAAATGGTGATCATGATCCCTAACAGCTCTTTCACCCACTTTGCCTAACTATGGTTCTGCAGTCACTTTTCAGTAAAGCAGAAAGGACTGGAAAGTCAGAATACCATTGGATAACACCTAGTCTCAAAGTTCTATGGCCTTCAATAACACCTAGTCTCAAAGTTATATGCCCTTCAATAACACCTCATCTCAAAGTTATTTGCCAGTCACCCCCACCACTAAATCCTCACCTATATCACCTGCCATACTTTCTCTCATCTTATTTAACAATTGTATGCATACAAGCCTCTATCTTATCTTGCACATATTCTCAAATTGACAGCCTCCTAAATATAATGCAACATATATTTTACTATAAAACTATGATTTCTGTACTGTTTGTACTATGTAATTTATCGTGTCTATTGTAATGTGTAATTTTCTATATACTGTAATGTTGTGTATTTTCTGTATTTTTACCATATGTACTGGAGTTTTTCTCCTCGAGTCTCCACTGAAAAATGGCCACAAGCCCAGCTGGACTAACCCGGTCAACAAACAAACAAACAAACAAGCAATAACTAAATAAATAAATATGCCCTTCAATAACACCTAACCTCAAAGCTATATGCCCTTCAATAACACCTAGTCTTAACATTATATGCCCTTCAATAACACCTAGTCTTAAAGTTATATGTCCTTCAATAACACCTAGTCTTCAACTTATATGCCCTTCAATAACACCTAATCTCAAAGGTCTAATGAAAGTAGAAACAAATCCTGAGTAACTGGAAAAAAGTAATAATCCTATACATGCAGCCTTTCTGTCCCTTTGTTACACATATAAAACAAAACTCAATGAGAAAATGAAAGAGTAATGTCATCTCAACTCAAGCTTTTCTGGAAAGTAGTTAATAAAATGACATACTTTGATAAAAACAACTCTAATGAGTCACTGCCCATTACGGATACCACTAGTATCAAGGAATTCAAAAGAAGCATTAATACTCAACTGCGTAATTCATCAATAATTGATAAATAACACATGCAACCCACATGCCCCTTTCAACTTCAGCCTTCAAGTCCCCTACAGTCTCCTTAAGCATTCCAAAGTAACACCACCATTTTCTACTGTCAGGCAGTCTCCTCTAAGGCTGTTAGAAAAACTGCTCAAAATGGACATTAAAGCAAATCCCAACTAGTATAACATTTACCTTCATCCCTTTGGAGCACTGTCAAACATATATTCATCATTTCCTTGACAACTTGTTTTGCACCCCCACCCCAACAGATGCAGAATTTAAATATTCTTTAATCCTGTCCACCCCCCCCCAAAAAAAAAACATTCTCCTCTTTCCCTCAGGATTTTATATTATAACAATAGTATGGTCTTTTATTAGGATATGTTCAAAAATCATGTAAAAACAACCCTTCAACCATCTTAATAAATGTGATTTACTTACTGATGACCAGCATCGTTATGGAACTGGACAAATCACACTCACAGCAATTTGTACTGTTATAGATGAGAACTGAACTGTGGAGACAAACTGAGTGTCTCACCTAGGTCTAGATTTACTGGTTTCTATGGTAGCTTTTAAAACACTGACCACAAAACTATTCTAATTAAAATTCTGACACAAGATTTCAACCCACATATCGTCTCTGGTTTCAGTAGCTGCTTAACAGAACTACCAAGGTTCATCCTAGTAGCCTAATAATATATGGTGTTTAATTTCCAGTGTCTCTCAGGGGGCCAGTTCTCCAACCTAACAGGTTCTTATTATTTTAAATGAAATTAATACAACCATATCTTGCTCAATTATCAAACTTACAGATAGCATTATTCTTCATAGAATTGCTCTCCACTGCTTTTACTTGAATATGAATGTTAGAAAATATTAAATGAGAATATGGCAACTGTTCTCTATTAATCCTATTCGAAAGAGCTCTAAAACTGCATCCATATTATTTTTTTCTCCATATAAGATAACAAATTGGAATCACTCAGTAGTATTAACTTCTAACAACTTTCAGATTTTACAAGCTCCTCTGTAAAAATGCCTTGATCCACCCTTACAGGTTCAAAGGTGTGTACTAGGCTAATGGCCCTGGAGCCTTTACAAGCCTAGCCCATAGGATTACCCTGACATTGTGCCACCCGATCTTCGTTCCCAGTGCCTGTGTCAAGTAGAGCCACTGGAGTGATCCTCGGGGTGAATTTTTTATTTCCCGTCCATTCATCAAGATTTCTCTTGAAAAGGGCCAGTGAGTTGCTCTGTTTGACATGTATGGGAAGTCTATTCCATAGCAGGGGCAATCTCTGGGTTATGAACCTGTCCCTCCAGCTTTTTCTGTTGATTGTGGTATTGAGGTTGAGGTCTCTGGAGCATGTGGTGCGGAGGGATTGGGATTTCTTTAGATGTAGCATTTCTAACAGAGCTGTGTCAGACATGGCTTTGTAAGTCAAGCAGAGATCACCTCTAAGTAGGTGATATGAGACAGAGAATAGTTGGAGTTTTTTGAGTCTGTCTATATAGGACAAGTGTTTAAGTCCTAGGATCCTCTTTGTGAGGTACTTTTGCGGCCTCTCCAGTTGTTGCAGATGTCTAGTGAGGTACATGCCAGATGGGGCATTGTACTCGATGATTGGCCTAATGAGAGAAGAGTAGAGGGAGACAATGACCTCCTTCTTCCTGGATGCAAAACCCTTAGTAATGAGATGTGCCACATAGAAGGACTTTCTAACTAAAGTGGCAATGTGGTGGTCAGAGAGGTTGCTGTCAACCTGTGTTCCCAGATCTCTTATAACGCCTTCTGCGTTCAGTGGACTTCCATCGATGTTGTAATTCATGGAAACTGTTTTTTTCCCAACGGGGATAACGACACATTTTTTGATATTGAGCTTAAGGCCATGCTTCTGACACCAGTTGGTCATCTCAGTGAGGCCTTTATGTAGGATGTCAACATCACTTGGGGAGTTAATAATAGCTCTTAACTTGCAATCATCTGCAAACTTTGTCAGGCAGAGTCCCTTTGTTTTGGCCTGGACTTCAGAGAAGTAGATACCAAACAGGAGAGGACCCAGGACTGAACCCTGTGGGACTCCACTTGTGACTGGTCAGCAATCTGACTTGGAGTCAGCTATTTTCACACTGTGGATTCTATCTGTGACCCAGTTTGCAACCCACCTAGTGATATAGGGGTTGATGCCTAGCTTACTGAGTTCTTCTATGATTCCTGAGTAGAGAATGGTATCACAGGCCTTGGCCAGATCAAGGTAGGCTGTATGAACTTGTCTTCATCCACAGCTCTGGTGGCTGACTCTATGAAGTCAACCAGGTTGAGCAGGCAAGATCTGCCCTTCACAAAACCAAACTGTGTGGGATCCAGAGTTTGGATATTTCCTATATCCTTGTTTATTATGTCCATGATGATGCGTTCTATAGCTTTGCATGTTATGTCCTTCAGAATCTATATCAATGTAACAGCAGAGAAGCTACAATGGTCTTACTCTATAAAAATTACAACTTGGTGTTTCCCAGCTATTAAACTTCTTACACGACGACATGACTATGCCTTCCCATTATTACTGTGAACTTTCCAGAACACTCATGCCGTATTCAAACTGCTAGAAGTAGTATTTGATGATTCATCAGTCTTAACCCTAGAAATGACCATCACTGTACCTCCTTTCAAAATGCTGACTGGTTACTGGTAATTGTACCACCCTATTACCTGTCCCTTTCATTCTTAAACTTTTATATAACAACTGCCCAAATCAAATCATTTCTATATTATCTTAGAACCCACTGAATTTGCTTTAATGTTGATTTTTGAGCAGTTTTAACAGTCTTAGAGGAGAGTGTTTGAAAGTAGCACATTCAGTTTACATAGACATTTATTTTGCCATGCAATACAGGAAAGAGAAAAACCTTTAGAAAAAATTGCTCAGGCAATCTGGAATCATCTCTGTCAATCTTAAAAAGCTTACAAAACATAATAAATTCAAAGGCAAGCAAGTAGCTAAGTTCATACAAGAGTACTGCTGTTCTGGCTTTACTGGCAAAATTAAATAAGCAATCCCTGATACTGAGAGCCTAACTCATACACATATATAGATGCTCATGTTAAGACTCAGGTAGAAATGACAATTTTCTGCTTAGAAAATGACTTGTCCATTACTGGCCCATGATCATAACAAGAGGGGTAGGAAAGGGAGGGGTGGTGAGAAGAGGCATACCCAGGTGGGAGTAGGACCACTGGCCTAGAGGCCATTTGCATGCTGGCAGGACAGTCACCAGGAAAACCAAGCCATCTCCCCATTGTGACCCTTAGCTTAGCTGTAATGTGAAATGTAAATTACACTGCTTCTTATAGAAGGCTTCTGTTCTAAGCTGCAAAGGTACTGGGCACACAATTCAGACACTGTGAAAGTGCTTAGAACAGAAGCAGTATATTTTTTTTCCTTGCATTTGTGTACATTTCTGGTCTATGAAAACAAATGGTTTTCTTATGTGTTGTTTTCAGATCATCTAGAGCATAGTGATAGGTTTAGATATCTGCATATTTATATGTAGGTTTCTTAAACTGTACATGTGTACTTAATTTCAGTGGTACAGAAGCATATTTTACGTAAGGAAGACAGTTAACATGTTAAATGTATGCGACATCATCCTAAATAGAATTATTAATATGTCATTGTTTTGTATGCTATTCTATCTAGTAAAATATAACAAAGGAAAGTACAGTCTGCACAAAAAAATAAATAGGTAGCATTTTAAGAATATCCCACATACGTACATTATCTGCTAAGGAATGAGGAAGACAGAGTGTTTGAAAATGACATAAACATATGATAGGACAACATATTACAAGTGTGTCTAGGACCTCATTCTGTTGTCAGGCACACTTCCTGTCCAACTATTCTTTGCAGTCAGTGAGCACTTGCTGAAACTAGTGGCATGTTGCAAAACTATTCTCTGTGCACATGAGTTTAATGTGAAGCGTTTTTTTATACAGCTTTAAAAGAGAAGAGGGACATAATCTTGCTTATTATACCAGAGGTAAATTCACAGAGATCAGATCATACCTTTCACATTTTCAGAATTTTTATGGATATCCTTTATTTTGCCTCATATTGTTGCCCTAACAGAACTTGAAATTTGTTATTTAAATAGCAAGGAACATATACTGCAGAGTAAGAAGAGGAATGAAAGGAAAGCTACACAGTGGTGGTTGTGGTTTCAGTGGCATGAGTAGCTTAGTGGGTCAGCTGTGCATCACCGTTTGCATGTGGTCGGACCATGAGTCAGCTCTCCCACACACAAACAAAAGAGACATCTGAGCTCTGTTAAAGCGTGGTGTAAAACGTGAGACCTTATATGGATTGCCACACCATCTCTGAGAGGCTGGGTAACAAAGCTGGGCTCTGTCATTCTGCGTACAATGAGTACAGTGACTTCCAGGTTAAGTCCCACGATGTCAGTAGCTTAGCAGGTAGCTCACCTGCCTTTAGTTCTGAAATATTAGAAGAATGTGAGTTATATTCCTTTACCAGGCTCTTACATTAATTTAAGCAGACAGTCTGGAGGTATCTTTTCTCTAGGCCACGCCCTATAGAATATGACATATCTTTAGAAGGAAATGATTAATTATCCTCATAGTTGCAGGGCTGAAATACCATCTGCTGTATGGTTGTCAGCCTGCTCTGAGTTATCTCTAGTACACTCTCTGCTGACTATATAGCATTAGATGTTGCAGTGTCAGTGATAAGGGTAGCACAGATGCCCTGAGAATTGATGATGAGGTTGGAAGATTGGCATAATGGTTGAGGTATTTACCTTACGGACACAAGGTACAGGGTTTGATTCTCACATGGGGTAATTGGCTAGGCTTAAAAGGCCAACAAGGGTAGTTAGCCTAGTACTAACATATGAACAAAGTACTGGGTGTTATTACATACATGCATACAAATATTTCAGACATGGGCAGTAATGCCCTTCTAGCATGTCAGTATACTAAAAGAGTTATTCCCATAGGTGTGCAGGTTTACTTAAAAATATCTAACCTAGTGTTTGTTTTAATTTAATTTTGTAGTGTATTCAGTGCATCAGCTACTCTCTCAGAGAGCCAATTAGTACACTTCTCATTCATACAGAATATTCTACATAGGTTGTCTTATATATATGTCTTATGCCTACTACTTCTCATAACCCCAAACATTCTCTGAGGTAGTTGTCTGTAAATGCCTTATATACCTGAATAAGATCTCCTCTTAAATATCAATATGAGACAGTGTACAAGTTCAGATATTTTAGTCTTTTACAGTAACTTAAATGTTCACATCCATGGATGCCCTTAGTTTATTTATATTGTATTCCTTCCAATTTACTCATGTTTGTTTTCTTCTAAGGTTTCAATATTGTTATTCCACACTCAATCTTAGTTCTAGTGTAACTAACAAACAATCACATCATCAGTTCTGATTTCCTAGACTTTATGCATCCTTTCATACAGCCAATAGTTCTAGAACTATCATTAACCAATTGGTCGATATGATTAGAAAAAACCTCAGGTTGGTTGATCAATCTTGGAAGGGCAGTACGCAAATCATAGCTTGGACATGCTGGAGGTAGCCACTGGATAGCATCAAAACAAATGTGGTGGTAGAGTGTACGTGGTTTCAAGGGCAAAGGTAAGACTTATTTGCCTTCACTTTGTAACAAACTGCAGATAAGAGAGGACTGAAAATTATGACAAAGGCATGGGCATGACACAGACAGAGGATCACTGTGAGCAGGCCAGGTTGGAACAGGTAAGGAGGCAGCCCTATGGATCTTGGGAAAGGTCAGTGGGTGCAAGGACAGAACTTTATAAGACACTGAATGTAAGGTCTTGTTATTTATGCCTTGCAGAATGCCACCAGTAGAGGTGTACCACAAGAGATTGAATGTACTGATGAGTGAAGTCACTTGTCAATCTATGAGGAATAAATAGAGTTGTTGCAGAGGGATCATGAATGCGGAGATGTGAAAAAAGGAGATGACACACCTACATTCACCGGATAAAACTGCAGATCATCAACCAATGGGGTATAATATGACCATGAGGGAGATACCCCAGCATCAACAACTAAACTGGAGGGAATACTTTAATAAAGTACTGTCCACCCAGTAGATCTCTCCATACAGAGGGAAAAAGGAAACTGGACATGATCAGAATTGTCTGAAATACGGGCAATTCATTCTGTATATATAAGGAATGTGTGCATTTAACAGCTCACATTTCGCTTGCAGCAGATGCGTATAGGTGAGTTTGTTAAGGTCTTTAGCTTGATTGATGCCATGGACATCCAGAGAATTCTAGACATGGACATTTAGGGCAACAAAGATTTAATGACAATATTGCAATAGTTGTTCATTGATAAATGGGAGGTACAAGAGGTACAGGATACAATAAACAAAGAGATTTATTTGGGTCAGGTGACCAGTCCATTTGCCATCCCACCATTTCCCAAGTAGAAGGTGTCCCCACTTGAGGTGTTTCCCGCAGAGAAACCCTGGGAGTTGTGGCTTATCCGTCAGTTACCCTTCACTTAAAGACAGTAGTATAATGAGATAATTTGACAAAAAGGATGTGAAGGTGTAGGATGCATCTCCTGATGATGTAATTGTTATACTGAAGGCTTGAGAGTTCATATGGAGCACCATGTTTGACACTGAGTTGGTCTTTTGCTTATTAATGTTGCACCCAAATGACTGGCACCTCTCACTGGGGGTGAGGCTGGAGAAGAAATAGGTTGTGCGGTAGTCATATGTGTTACCTATGGGAACTTTAGCATGGCACTGCACTGGCTCTGACAGTCATAGGAAGGACAATGTGCAGTGATGCATCATCTGGCTGGATTTTTAACCATGCACCCATATAGAGAAGTACAGCACAGGGAAATGGGGATATTCAAGGCCATGGGTGAAACCCTAGGGGTATTACTGCCTCAAGACAATGAAGGACCTGATAAGGACATAGCCTTCTTGAGACTGGAGACTAATACCTATGCCTACATGGTAAGCCTTCCAGATGAAAAGCTGTAACTACTGTGGTTCAAGGATGGGACAAAGAAAGACAAGAAGAAAGCAAGACCATTGCAGGTCTTGATGGCTATTTAACTTTGACAGCTAGGTCATTGTCCCTGGCCTAACATTTACCAGACCCCTTGAACAATTTCTCAAAGGAGTTAAACTGAAGCACAGTTGGGTTAAGATAGGGAGTTTGGCTAAAATTTCTTTTGAACTTCATTCAATTTGCAGAAGGATTGGGTCAGTAGTGGGGAATTCAAACTATTCACTGGCACAAAAGAGGCAACAGAAATGTGGTGGGCTCTTTGCTAGAAGATGGTTTGCATCTCCCTAGCCTGAAAACTGGGAAATGAAGATGAGGCAGATATCACAATCTTGTAAATTATCCTATCTGGGCAGCCCTAGTAATATGGAAAAAAGAGCTGCAAAATGGCTGGATTGGATTACATTCATTCAAGCGGGCAGCAGTAGTGGCCCTAAACATTAGGTATGTATGGATGGATAGAGTTCAGTGGGTAATCAAACGGCTTGTTTTGCATGTTTTACAATTGAATATTTCTTTCATGGCTATTTATGTGCTTGGCCAATAGAATGACATTGCTGACCCTCTTTCCTGGCTGGTAGCAGGAGCAGTAACACCACAAGTTTAGAAACCTGGTCTTAGGAATAGCTCTCAAAGAGGAGTCTGTACTGTACATGAAGTGGAATATTAGACCATCATGACAGGGAACTTAATGAGGAAGCCTCAGGCAACCAGCATAAGGGCAACATAGAGCAGTGTATTTTTTGTGGCTTTAACAGAAAACCTACCAGAGGGTGAAAAGGAAGTATTTAGTACACAGGTTGGAACATGGGGATGTGGTTGCAACTGCATGGTTACACCTTGTTGTTACCAGCTAGGTGATAAAAGTAACAGATATCCCAGGATGATTCAAGAACTGGGAGATAGACAGGATACTAAAGGGCTGAAGAATAATTAAGGACAGCAAACAGGATGTAAGCAAGCCTCTTAGCAAATGTGTTTTTTCCAGACTATTGGGGGACTGCAGTGGACAGTTTGAGATGTAATTAAGTGGGCCAGCCTCTTGGGATACATTATAGGGCATTTAAAACTAGAAAGCTGGTGTCACAGAAGAGAGGTATGCCTCAGAACAAGGGACTAAGTTGGTGTGAACTCAGAGCAGCCAGGTCAGGCATGCAGACTTGATTGCAGTCTTTGAAAATGGACCAAGCAGCAGCGGAACATCAGGTTAAAATTAGAACAGCAAAGGACAGGGCATTCTTCCCAGTGGCCATCTTAGCAACATTATGCTAGCTATCTGAGAAGAGGAGGCCATATAAGCTTATTTTCAGGATAGGGTTTGGTTGGCCCATTTCAGGGTAGCAAGTAGAGGGCTTGTTGAGGGTGACATTGGCTGGGCAGGGAGTGGATGCTGCATGTTATTTGTGTCACCCATCAGGAGAGGCAGAAACACTGATTTGAGAGAGGTGGAGGGCCCTGTTGAAGTGATTAAAAGAGCAGGGAGATGGAGATCAAGGGCTGTTTGACCTATGTGTGTATGATGGGTACTAAGCCTTATAATACCAAGAGGTCATTCACTGATAAAATGGGAATATTTTGAATGGAGGACAGAAAACACTCAAAAAATTAAAAAAGAAATAATAATAAAAAAAAAAATTCTAGCATTTACATTTCTCTTTTTTCACATGTATTAAACATATTTTTGTGATTAGAAATTACCATGTGCATCAAATGGAAAAAAAAAATCAGTGTTTCATCCCAGAGGGGTTCAGATGGGTTTAGTGCAACATAACAGAATACTCTGGCATGGACAGAGGAGGAGGTGATGGAGCCAGTTGTTACCAGTAGCATTTCAATTGCAGCAGTATTCTGGGCAACCTTGAGCAGTACTGATTCAATGATGTTGGAATGATCTGGGTATATTTAGTAAAAGCAGAACTGATTCAATGATGCTGGAATGATCTGGGTATAGTTAGTAAGACCAGAACTGATTCAATGATGTTGGAATTATCTGGGTATAGTTATTAAGAGCAGAACTGATTCAATGATGTTGGAATGATCTGGGTATAGTCAATAAAAACAGCACTTATTCAATGATGCCGGAATGATCTGGGCATAGTCAATAAGAGCAGTACTGATTCAATGATGCCAGAATGATGTGGGTATAGTCAGTAAGAGCAGTAGGGATTCAAGGATGCCGTAATGATATGGGTATAGTTAGTAAGAGCAGAACTGATTCAATGATGTTGGAATGATGTGGGTATAGTTAGTTAGAGCAGAACTGATTCAATGATGTTGGAATGGTCTGGGTATAGTCAGTAAGAGTAGAACTGATTCAATGATGCCAGAATGATCTGGGTATAGTCAGTAAGAGCAAAACTGATTCAATGATGTTGGAATGATCTTGGTATAATCAGTAAGAGCAGTACTGATTCAATGATGCCTGAATGATCTGGGTATAGTTAGTAAGAGCAAAATGATTCAATGATGTTGGAATGATCTGGGTATAGTTAGTAAGAGCAGAACTGATTCAATGATATTGGAATGATCTGGGTATAGTTAGTAAGAGAAGAACTGATTCAATGATGTTGGAATGATCTGGGTATAGTTAGTAAGAGCAGAACTGATTCAATGATGTTGGAATGGTCTGGGTATAGTTAGTAAGAGCAAAACTGATTCAATGATACAGGGATAATCTGGGTATAGTCAGTAAGAACAGTACTGATTAAATGATGCCGGAATGATCTGGGTATAGTCAGAAAGAACAGTACTGATTTAATGATGCCGGGATGATCTGGGTATAGTCAGTAAGAGCAGAACTGATTCAATGACACTGGAATGATCTGGGTATAGTTAATAAGAACAGAACTTATTCAATGATGCCGGAATGATCTGGGTATAATTAATAAGAGCAGAATGGATTCAATGATGCCAGGATGACCTGGGCATAGTCAGTAAGAGCAGAACTGATTCAATGATGCCGGAATGATCTGGGTATAGTTAGTAAGAGCAGAACTGATTCAATGATGCCGGGATGACCTGGGTATAGTCAGTAAGAGCAGAACTGATTCAATGATGCTGTGATGATCTGGGTATAGTTAGTAAGGGCAAAACTGATTCAACGATGCCAGAATAATCTGGGTATAGTCAGTAAGAGCAGAACTGATTCAATGATGCCAGGATGACCTGGACATAGTCAGTAAGAGCAGAACTGATTCAATGACGCTGGAATGATCTGGGTGTAGTTAGAAAGAGCAGAACTGATTCAATGATGCCGAGATGACCTGGGTATAGTCAGTAAAAGCAGAACTGATTAAATGATGCTGGAATGATCTGGGTATTGTCAATAAGAACAGTACTTATTCAATGATGCCAGAATGATCTGGGTATAGTCAATAAGAGCAGAACTGATTCAATGATACCAGGATGACCTGAGTATAGTTAATAAAAGCAGTACTGATTCAATGATGCTGGAATGATCTGGGTATAGTTAATAAGAGCAGAATTGATTCAATGATGCCAGGATGACCTGGGCATAGTCAGTAAGAGCAGAACAGATTCAATTATGCTGAAATGATCTGGGTATGGTTAATAAGAGCAGAACTGAATCAATGATGCTGGGATGATCTGGTTTTAGTCAATAAGAGCAGGATGATGGGTATGATAAAGAGGGATCAGTTGGAAAAATAAAGGCATCTGTGAAGGTGCACTGGTCATCTGGTCTGAGCTGCTGGGCCTGACCTGGGATGGCTGCAGGCAGACATCAACATGACCATCAAACAAACTAGTAAATACATTTAATGGAAAAATGCAATAATACTCCTTAAACCCTATTTGTTATTTCTGAGACATGAGGAACACAAAGGCAAGGACCTGGAATGGTTTAGACTACATGGAGTACATTTGTCTGTTTTTGATTGTTTAATTTACAGGATGGATTTGTTTAACTTACAGGTTGCAGTTTTGTTCCAAGACATTTTTTCCTGTAGGGCGGGGTGACCATGATGCTAACCTGAGAGAAATAAGGGGAAGAACAAGCACTTGTGACCAGTAGGCCACGTGATGGGCCAGAGGCTGGGGAGGGGAGAATGGATTCTATCTTTCCTCTCAGAGGTTCTCATCTCCTCTCTTTTCTGTCAGAAGCTGGCTTAGCCATACCTCATATAGACAGGGTGTCTGTGTGTAACCTGGCTGAATCATCATCACTGGACATTGGGGGGGGGGGGGCATGATGCCAAGGTGAACATGTCTGTAATTATGTGCTGAGTAAGTGCAAAGCAAGACCATGACAGGGTGCTCTGGCAAGGATTGCCTGTCCAGGGTGAATGGTCTCCACATTATCTGGTTGCCTGTTGATAGGTGCCAGTAGCCTGTGGGGTTTAGGAAAGTTTGGCAGCCAATGTGTGATTTGAGGAGAACAGAAACTGAGGATTGGAAGAGTAAACTAAGCTTTCTGGGAGCCCATGAATAATTTGAGGAAGCTGGTTAACTTACTGTCTTGTGTTTTGTTCTTGTGTCAACATTATGTTCTGATATGAAAATCGGAATGGCCTGATTTGTTGTTAAATTGTAAATAAACTGGGTTATTATGATCTACATATTATGTGGTGTTACTAACGGCAAAGTCAAGGCCAGGGATAAACAGCTAACTTGCTATTTCCATGCAATGCAAGTATAGGTTCATAGGTTCATAGGGCCATAGGTAAGTACTAGGCCAGCTGCCCTTGTGGGCCATTTCACACCTAGCCATTTTCCCTTTTTTTGCTTGAATTAACTTATCCCATTTGGTTACAGATTGGCCTTATGAATCCCAATGATGGGCAATTATGTATTATTCCAATGAGAATAACTGGGATCATACCATAGCTAATTTTAGGGAACTCATTCATAGGACAAAACATTTGGGAACTGCTTCTGTTCAGGGGAACATTTTCAGCTTCCCATCCATAGATCCAAGATGCACTTGAATATCAACAGGGATGAGCTTTATTTTATGTGGTTGGGGAATCTGTTCCAGGGTAGATGTGTTCTAGGGCAGCGCTATCCTCCGTGAGATATACCTGTTCCTCCAAACTGTTCTGTTGATGATGCAGAAGAGGTTTAGATAGCTAGACTGAGTATTTCTGATGCCATGTGACTTGCTATTTAGTAGTACATCCATTAGCATTGGGTCAATCGGTATTCATAAAAATAAATATATTTACTTGTAAATATGTAAAATGGTCATCACACTTTGTAAATTATAGTTAGATTGGTTAATATCTTATTATTTGTAAATAACACTTTGTTACTTAGGTATTTACAAGGCCTGCGTACTGTCAACAACATATTTCTGTTATATGATTTTTTTGAATCTGACTACATTGTGTGAATGTGATTAAAAACATCAAATACAAATGCTAACATTCTATATTAACACATTTATATAGGTGCATAGATTCATATAGGTTTAGACGTGTGTACAACACTAACAAACACTGAGGTCTTTTTAATCCTAGACATGCATCCAAAATCTCTGACAAGTTTTGGTACTCTTGATAAGTGTAAGCAAGGGCTTGGGAGATGAAACATTTACAAGCAGGAGTCTGGGAGATGAACCAGTTACACAGGTTGCCTGTGTTCATTGGAGATACAGGTGCCAAGCCAGGGCTGAATTTTCTGTTCTCCATCCAACTGTCCAAATTACACTTGAATTGGAATAGGCAGGAAATCTGCATCACATGGACAGGGAGACTGTTTTAGAGAAGGGGTAGTCTCAGGGATAAATACCTGTCTTTTCAGCAGGTCCTATTTATATCACAGGCAGGGTTTAAGTCTTTAAAATGGGTAATTCTAGTTTTGTTTGTTTTGCAGATATGCAGGAGGTCAATCGGGGTGGGCTCCAACAATGCCTTGTATGTCAGACATAGATCTCCTCTCAATAGACTGTAGGGGACAAGATATAAGTATGGGGCTTTGAGGTGGCCTGCATAGGACATGTTACTTACTGCCTGTATTCTTTTAGTGAGGAAAGTGTGCAGATGTTCCAACTGTTGGATGTGTTTGGTTAGGTATATACCAAATGGGGCTTTGTACTTAATGATAGGTCTGAAGAATGCTGAATACAGTGGAAAAATTAAATTCTTGGATGAAGATGTCATAGCATTTTTAAAAGTTGCCCAATATAGAATGATTTCCTCACTACAGTAAACTTCTTCCACCCTCAACCCAAATCACACACAGACACACAAACACAGACACACACACACACACACACACACACACACACACACACACACACACACACACACACACACACACACACACACACACACGCACATGCACACACACGCACATGCACACACACACACAAGCACACATGCATACACATACACACAAACACACACACACACACGCGCGCGCGCACACACATACACACACACACACCACATATGCACACACACACTATATACACACATCCAACCCTCACATATCTTGTTTCTATTTAATGATGATCTAGATTACTGTCTATGTGTGTCCCCAAGTCCCTGACAACTCAGGAATAGATGACTTCCTGAAGGATACTATTATGCATTTCTTCGCATTTAGTTTTAGTCCATGACTCTGACACCAGTTATTTGACTGTGTCAGCCCTTCCTGGAGAAAATTATTGTCAATGAGAGAATCTATGAGTCCCCCTAATTTGCAATCATCTGAAAATGTAGTCAACCAAAGACTCTTGTCATTGCCATTGACTTCAGGGAAGTAGAAGCCAAAAAGGACCAGTCTGGCTCTGCTTGTGGCTGGGGTCTTTGTAGAAATGGACTCCTCAGTTCTAACTTTCTAGGTCCTATCAGTGAGATAGCTGGCTATCCACTGGATGACATAAGGGATTATACCTGACCTCATGAGTTTGTCAACAACACCTCAGTGGGATATTGTGTCATATAGCTTGGTTGGGTCAAGGTAGGCAGTGTGAACCATTTTCCACTCATTAATTGCTCTGGTGACCTTCTCAAGTCCATCAGGTTGAGTAGGCATAACCTGCCCTTGATGAAGCCAAATTGGGTTGTAGCCAGTATCTGGTGGTCTCTTTTGTCATTATTAACCACTTCCATGATAAATATTTCCATAGTTTTGCATATGATACTAATGAGACTGAATTAATCAATCAATCAATTAATTAATGAGACTTTGGGTGTGTAGTTTCCAGGGTCTGTAGATGGCCCACCTTTGTGTAGAGGGATGATGGGTGCTGTTCCCTATTTGAGAGGTGTGATGTCTGTTTGGAGACTATGGTTAAATAGCAATTTCAGAGGGCCTGATAGGGCATGTTTTATGCTATTGCAAAGGCACCGTGGGATATTGTCAGGGTGAATACATGCAGTGTTCTTTGTCTTTGAGAGAAAGTGAGCATTGAAGACCTGTTCCCTAGTGATAGTAGGGAGAGTTATATTTGATGGTATTTCCTGAGAGAAGGTTGAGGAAGAGAGAGAGTGGTAAAGTCAGAGATTAATTTGTCTTTCAGTAGGTTTTCTGTATCTTCTGGATCAATGCAGGTGGCTCCATGAACCATGAGCTCTGCACACAATTTTGCATTACTTTTAAGGTTGCAAACATAGCTGAAGAATGTTGTGTGGTTGTGTTTGGCCTGGGAGGCCACATTTACCTCAGATTTGGCTTTGGTGGACTTTATTTGTCCTCTGAGCTGCTGATTTAGTTTAATGTGAGTGCTTTTATCCTGCTGGGTGCTACACCTCCTAATTTTTGTCATTATTTTGTTTCTTCTGTTATACAGCTAATGATGCTGAGATTCCAACAGGCTGCTTCTTTCTTGAGTTAGTTCTGTAATTATTCCTGGTGGTTACAACTGCCTATATGCAGCTAGTAACATGCTTGTGTATGGTTGCTTTAAGCAGTTCTTTGTAGTTGGCAGTGTTCTCAGGGTTTATGGGGGCTGGCAATTTTGCCTGGTTATCACTTAATAGTAGGAAGATATCCTCAGAGTAGATCCTGAACATTCTAGGGTTAGTTATAGAGAAGGACAATGTTTTAACTAATATTAAAATGCGTAGCATGCAGTGATGTAAACCATCCCTGGAAAATCAATGTGGTCTGTTGACCATCTCCTTACCTGACAAATATTGCACACCCTTGGAATGACACCAAAAACTAAGGGAATGATTAAGGTCAGTCATCCTCTGTTTGTATAATGAGTAATAACAAAATCACTGTTCAACCACGGAGATAGGAAACGCTTCCAAGTTAAAATCTCTGGCAAAATGCATTTAATAAACAGATTAAAATCACAAAATAGCTGTTAGAGGATGTGACACCCGTGCCTTGCCCCAGCAATCAAGGCGCCTCAATCCTCACCACTAACACCAGTGAGGGGCATCTCCTATAGAAGGAAAGGATAACAAATACACACAGTAAAGTGCAATTTCCCTTAAGAGCACAAAGAGATCACAGTCAGTCTGGGGCTGGTTGCTCCCTTGCTCTCCAGGTCTCCAGTAAGACTTCCCACTGGCACAGCTATAGGGTCGAAATCTCAGCCTAGTGGGTAAGCTAAAACCTCCAGCACCCTCTCTGTCCAACCAGTGCTTCATGTCCCTGCCCAAGTAGTTCACAAGCACACACACACACACACACACACACACACACACACACACACACACACACACACACACACACACACACACACACACACTTTGAGAAGAGTTTATACAATCACACAGGTACTCTTGGGGAAGGCTGGCACAGATTATCCAGCTGTGCCCCTTTTTCCCAGACTATACGGTAGTACCAGCTACCTCCACCCACTAATATTTATCAGCTACTCAAAGGCCCTTAAAAGGGTCTCCAATTATTACTGTGAAATATTATTATCCAATTGGTAGTATAGCCCAGGGCTAAAGTTATTAGAGTGGCTTTGTACAATTTTACTGAAGGCATGGAAGTACTCTGAAGAACTTAAATTATCTCTACAAAAACAGCCACAGCTGAAAGGGTTTAAAAATATTTAATAACAAATAAGACAATACTTTTTACTACACAGTGCTAGTCAAGAGTTCAGAGATCACAGAGAAATACTTAAAATAATTCAGTAGTACAGTTCTGACATCACAGAAAAACACTTAGCTAATCTTTCTAGTTTCTAGCTATTTCTAAGAGAAAACACAAGTCTAAGATAAACTTACGTATAGAGCAAGACAGTGCTGGTCAGTTGGATGGTCAAGACAAAAATGCTTAATGCTCTCTGATTCTCTATGTTTTTAAAATCACATTCCTGGTTCACATTACATCATTCTTCACACTTCACCTTTGGTCAGAAACCAGAGCAATAAAGGACATTTATGAATGCAAATTCTGGCCATTAACTCTGGTTTTAAAACAATAGGCAGGATGCCCCATTCTAGACTCACTGGATCTGAGTCCTAACATCAAAGGGTCACAACATGCTTTACTTGGTCAGTAGAGTGCACTGTTGTTACATTTTTTTTCCATTTCCACATGTAATACTATTTTTATCATTTAAGACAACAACCCTGTGGTTTACATTAATATTTACAGATAACATAATTATCTCCAAAATACTATGTGGCTAGGCTGGCAGCCTCCATCTATCTTCACCCAATCTTCACAGAGGACAAGCACTTTCGGCAAACTACCTTCTTCAGATCCATAAACAGTCTTCAAAACACTCAAAACACTAACAAGTTCTAGAAATGGTCTCAGAGAAAGGGAATTCCACACACGGTGAATCAGATGCTATGCTCTCCTCCGAGTCTGAACCAGAAAACTGAGGATAAAACCTTGCACCTCTCCATCTTCCTGTCGAGATTCAGAATCTTGAATCTGTCCAGGAAAAGAGGAATTCCTTTTTCTTTTACCAGAAACTACCTTACAAGAAGGATCAGTAGCCTGAATTAGATCCTGAACCACATATAACAAACGCTTCTTGTCCAAGGAAATTTGAGCAGGCGTAGAAACATTTTATGTTTTCTATTCCTTTTTAACATGAAAACAGGGGCCAACAAAGATGATAATGGTGGAAGCAGTTCCACCAGCGTACAGCATTCTGACTAAATAGGCAAGACTAAAACGAACTGCAGTATGAAGACAAACTAATAATCCAAGAGAACTGCAAACAAATGTCCGCTGGAGACAAATTGAGGAAACACTGTTTTAATGATACAGTAAAGCGCTTTTCGTCACTCCCAGTCAGAGTAACTTCTTCAGACTACTTACAATTAATTAATTAAAACCTTATATAATGTATTCAATTTGCCAATTTGGCCTTTTTAAAACAATCAACACTTAAAGCAGTATATACACTTGTGACCTACAACTAAAAAGCCATACAAAGTATGGAATATAGAAGGATAAAGAATAAAGCACAAAAGAAACCCAGCTTGACCTTCATATACATAAAATGTGCTATATTATATATAGCACAAGTCTCTTATATTTTATTCTTACTGTTGTATTATTATTTTGAAGATTATTATTTTATAAATTAAGTATTTCTTTGTAACCCTTTGCAGTGAACATTAGCAAAGGTTACATACATATAACTGTTAGGTGTATGTAATGATATATCATATAAAAATGAATTCTTTCTAACAATGTAGTTGTTAAAGTTGTGTTATATATAATTTTAACATGTTATATTTATATTTAAAAATTATAATTATATATAAATGCACCATTATATGATCATATATATATGTTTATATATATATATATATATATATATATATATATATATATATATATATATATATATGTACTTTCTGTATCAAGTTAATATATAAAAATTAATATCCATGTCAGTTTGCTATTTTATACTACAAAAATAGAGAGTAATAGTGTATAGGATTATAAATTAATTAATAAACTAAATAATTCAGTTTAAATTAATTTTATAAATTATGTATTATACATTATTACCTATCTAAACTTTTAAGTTTCAGGAGACAACTGATATTACAATGTTCATTCAGGCCTGGTTTTACAAATGCATTTGTTCTCCACTGCCATATCAATTCCCGTTCTTCCAATAGTAAATTGTATGGACCCCCTCTAATATCAATATAGATTTGATCAAATGCAGTAAATTTAAAATTATGGCCTGGATTAGTTGCAATATGTTTAAATAAAGCATTGTCTGTCTTACTATTAAGTATTGCGTATGCGTGCTCGTACACCCTCTCTTTGAAACGCCGTTCAGTTTTTCCAATATAGAAAGCTGAACAGAGGGTGCACGTAGCAGCATATACTACTAATTTAGAGTTGCAGTTCAACTTATTCTGAATTTTGTATTTTTTTGTTGTTAATGGAAACATATTCACCACAAGACATATGCTTACACACATTGCAACTATTACAATTTGTCATGCCATTTCTACTAGTAAATACTTTTTTAGTAGTGTTTGATTCCAATATGTTTTTGATATTTTTACCTTTCCTGTACACTACTTTGGGTTGCTCTGGAAGTTTAAAATTAATAGTTTTATCTTGTTGTATGAGCACCCAATTTTTGTACAATATCTTATTAATAATGTTACTGTCAATGTTATACGTTGTGACATAACATGTCTGGAAGTTTCCAACTTCTTCTTTTGCTTCACTGTTAGGCAAATTTACTTCTAACATTGAGTTTTCCAGATTAGATACAATCTCTGTGTTGGAATATGTATTTTGTCTACTAGGGACTCTCTCTCTAATTTGTAAGATTGGAACTATGTTACCATTTTCTCTTTTATATGTTACTTCATCTAAAACATCATTTACTAATTTGTACGGGTAACCTCTTTCAATAAAGAAAGTCTTTATTAAACAACATTCTGATATAAAGTCATCAAGTGAAGTTGTCATACAGGCTGCCCTAATAAATTGTCCCTTCACTATAGCTTTCTTTTGTGTAAAAGGGTGTAAACTAGTGTAGTGAAGGTATGAGTTACAGAAGGTCTCTTTTCTGTGTATTTTGGCAAAATACTGCATATTCTCAGGGTCTTTGTATAAATTAACATCAAGGTAATTTATAGTCTTGTCTTGAAAATCTAAAGTAAATTTAAAGAATTCAGTGGTATTATTTATGTAAAATAGAAATTTATTAGCTGATTCATTCGGTCCTTGGAATAAAATAAAAATGTCATCAAGGAACCGAGTGTAGTATTTTATATACGAACTCCATTCAGTATTTTGGAAAATATAATAATTTTCCCAATAAACCATGACCGTGTTTGCTAAACTGGCACCGCATGGTGAACCCATCGCAATGCCGTATTTTTGTAAATATAACTTGTTGTTAAAAGTAAAAAAGTTGTTAGTTAGTATGATGTCTAGTAGTGTTATGACTGTGAACATCTCATTAGGTTGTGCTCTTTTATTTATAAGAAATAGATTCACCCATTCTATAGCTTCCAAATGGGGGATAGATGTATACAAGTCTATAACATCTATAGTTAGAAAATTATTATAATTCTTGTATTCAATTTTATTTAAATTCTCTAAAAAGGTCCACGGGTCTTTACAGACTTGAGGTTCTATCTTGAGATAATTTTTCAAAATATGATCAACAAGTTTTGCCGCAGCATATGTGATAGAATTACGTCCATCTATTAATGGTCTAAGTGGTGGATTCATGATGTTTTTATGAATTTTGGGTGTAGTGAATAAAGTCGGTATTTTTGGCCAGTTCATAGATATATAATGATATGTATCTATATCAATGTATCCATCCATAAATAAGTCACTGTAATAACCTTTGATCCTCATATATGCAGTATTTACCTCATTTATAGACACCTCACTGTATGTGTCACATTCTAAGATTTTCTCAACCCTGTTTATATAGTCGCAGTTATCAAATATGACTAACCCTCCACCCTTATCTGGTTTCATAGTTCTGATGTTTAAAGATTTAAAAGTAGTAAGAACTTCTAGTTCGTCAGAGCTGGTGTTGTTAAGTGACAAGTTCTTATGAAAAACATTTTTTTGACTATTATTTAAGCATCGTAAATCCAATTCCATAAGTTGTTCAAACATTTGAAGTGTAGGATGGAAAATTGGATTATATTCACTAACTACTCTAAGTGGATTAGTAATAGCTGTAGAGTCTCCTAGTAATAAATTCAGGTTGAGTTTTCTTACAAATAGTTTAAGGTCCTTAATGGTTTGAACCAAATCCATATGTTTGCTAGGTACAAATGCTTGTCCTTTAGCAAACAATTCAACCCGAAAAGGATTTATTTCAATACATGAAATATATATAATATAGCACATTTTATGTATATGAAGGTCAAGCTGGGTTTCTTTTGTGCTTTATTCTTTATCCTTCTTTATTCCATACTTTGTATGGCTTTTTAGTTGTAGGTCACAAGTGTATATACTGCTTTAAGTGTTGATTGTTTTAAAAAGGCCAAATTGGCAAATTGAATACATTATATAAGGTTTTAATTAATTAATTGTAAGTAGTCTGAAGAAGTTACTCTGACTGGGAGTGACGAAAAGCGCTTTACTGTATCATTAGAACAGTGTTTCCTCAATTTGTCTCCAGCGGATGTTTGTTTGCAGTTCTCTTGGATTAAATAGACAAGACTTCCCTGTCCCCATCCCAAAACCAATAAGAATGGCTTTTCCTTACCCTCTGAGGGGACCCCGACAGCTACAGAGCAATTGGCTAACCTCTGGTCAATAGTGACTGTAGGTGCTACACCAAAGGGATCTGGGGTTAAAAATGAAGGGTCTAAGGAACCAGCTTTGGCCACAGTTTGTTTTGAAGCTTCTCTTATCTCCGCGGGTGGACAGTCATTTTGTCAATACTCATTTACCTTGTTTGTCATCTGTTCTCTTGGTGAGCTGATATTTTTATTTTTTATCTTCTGTTTGTATAGTGGCATCATTGCTGGAGAAGGTAAAATGCTGCTAAGTGATAGACTCATACCAGCTTGGGACACATTCTGAGAGTTCCATGATGTCTCTCTTCATATCGTCTAAGTTGTCTGTCTCAGGTACTTTACACCCACATGGACAATGACTGAGTCATACTGGTACTTGTGTCCAGTGACCTGAGTGCATGCGTAATGGCCCCTGTTAAGTAACTAACCATGACTTTCTCCTTACTTAGCCTGGTGAGAGGGACAATGCAGTCTCCAATAAGTAGAATATTGGATTGTGTGGTGGCTTGCCTTATGGGCTTAGAAGTAGAGGCTCCATGAGATGTAGCTGCATGGGTTGATATGGGCATCATTTAGAAAGAGTGCATTCAGTGCTACTGAGGGCATTTGTTATGCATACTTTGTCTAGGAGGTCTTTGGGGTCTAGGAAGTTTACATTTTATTGTGTCAGCATATGTGGTTTATGTAGATGTAATTACTTCATAAATAACCACCACTGAGTCTTGGTTATGATTAAAAAGGGTTGAATAACCAGGCTAGCTCATCTGGCACTAGCAATTAACACCAGTCTGTTAAAGTGACCACATGGAAAGCTAATGCCATCTAGAGAGTTTACCAAATAACCAAGAAATGGAAGTAGATTGTCCTTTCCTTCCCGTATCACATACACATCATATATACATCATTGAACAATTTAGAGTTGCTAGTCCACCTACCACATCTCTTTGGGGCAGTCTATATTAATTCATCGAAGGTTCAGTTCAGCGATCCTTTCTTCATTGAACCCTAACCATGAAACATGCACTTCACCGAATGTTCTCATAGAAAAAAAATTTAAATAGGGATACTAAGCACTTGGCCAAAACAACAGCGGAATAGACACCACAGTATGTAAAACCCACCAAAGTGGGGGACGTCACTTCTCCACACATCTCTTAACTATATATATATATATACCAAGTCTGCGATCATACTACAGTGGTGAAAAGGGCAAATTTGTGTTGCTGGTCAACTGCTTCCTTTCTCTATGTAAATTTTCGTGGATATGAAATGCATGTTCAATGGTTGGGGTTCGATGAAGAATGGTTCACTGAACTGAATCTTCAATTAATTAATATCGACCCATCTTTGGGATGTCCAAAGAAACAGTAAGACCTAGAAAACACCCATGCAAACTTGGGAGGACACACAGAATCTGTACAGAAGGCACTCCACCTAAGAAAAAACTGGACAACCTCTTGCCTTGATGTAGTGATGCTACTGACTGTGCTACTGTGTCACCTCCAGCCCACCTACCTTGTCCTCAGGGGCTGGGAGGTCGGCATAATGATTAGGGTGTTTACTTTGCAGACACAAGGGTCAGAGTTTGATTCTCAAATGGGGTAATTGGCTAGGCTTAAAACAGCCTACAAGGGCAGTTAACCTAGTACTAATCTATGAACCTATGAATAAAATATAAATAAATGCATATGTGCATACATGCATACATAGTTACAGAAGTCAAACTTCATGTGCTGTTAATAGCATTGAAAGTATCCACCTACTAATGTAGAAAGGTTAAAGCTGCACAGATGAAAACAAAAAACATGTCTGTGCCTTTGTGTAAAATAACCTCAGTAGAACACTCTTGCATACAATGTCTCTGAAAGGCTTTGATAAAAATGGACTCGGTCACAGGGTCACAAAATGAGACCTGCAACCTATGTTAATTTAAACCCGATGGTGGTCTATAAGGCTTAAGTGCTAACAATATATATTCACTGACAGTACGATCTGTTTCCAATTATTTTACAGGTATTGCATGCATTACGGTGGCACAGTGATGCACCAGTTAAAATTGCCACCTCACAGCAAGAGGTTCTCTAGTTCAATTCTCAGCTGGGGTGCTTTCTACGTGGAGTCTGCATGTCCTCCCTGCATTTGCGTGGGTTTTCTCCGGGTACTCTGGTTTTCTCCCACATTTCAAAGACGTGTCTAGAGCATTTCTCTCTGGGCCTCCGTTGAATCCTAGTTGGACTTTCCCAGTCAACAATTGTTAAATAAATAAAATAAAAAATTGCTTACCTTAAATTACTCATTCAGTAAGCTTTTGCCCCTTTAAGGTTAAACTACTAAGGAATATTTCTTGAGTTCTTTCCCAAAATGGCTGTAACTGATCTCTAAATGTGAAACTACATATTATAAGTACCTTCAGTAGTGGCCAAATAATCAGAGGCTACAGGGTGATGTTATATGCATGAAAGAGTATGTTTTTTACTCTTGTGACAACTTTTATTCTATTTACCTTTTGATTTGAAAAACACCTAACATCTCAGAAGTGCATCTTCTGAAGGTTAGTTGTATAAAACTTGCAATTTCATAATTCTCACGACACTTCAGTCCTTAACAGTATAGTGTTTCCTCATAGCCTTGTTAGAAAGGAGGAGGCAGGGGAATCCCTAATATTTATCAATCATCACAATTGCCTCCCTTTATTTATATTTCATATGCCCTGGAGAAAATTAAAGGATAGCAGTTATATATAAGGTTTTTGGGGCTTCTTTGCATGAAGGTACATGTATTCTTGCTGAGTCATTCAAGTCTAGTGGCATAATGCATTGGCCATGCCATTAGGATCTTGGAGATAATGACTGATGCCTTCTCTGAGTTCCATTCTTGTAGTAGGAAAGCCATAGTAAACCAGGGGTTCGATTTACATGATCTGTGGAACTGCTACCTTTTCCACTGTGTTTTCATTGAACAGTGCATATATATATATATATAACATTACACAATATAACATTACACAATCTTGAATGTTTGAAATCTCGAATTTCAAACTATCGAGACCAGAGTGTCGAAACCCCACAATGCCAAAAGATCAGAAGCACGAATTTCAAAATCCCGATGAACGGAGATGTTGAAATTCACAGTTCTGGTGTTGCGGTTTGTGAATGGATAGGTGGAAGGTAGGGTAAGTATTTCTGTGTGTGTGTTGGTTAGGGGTTGTGGTGTGTGTGTGTGTAAGTGTGTGTTGTGAATGTGATGTGTGTGTGTGCAAGGGGAATGGTGGTGTGTGGTGGTTTTTTTATGTGTGTCTGTGTAGTGCGACCTTGTAGTCAGAATATTTAAGTAGGGGGATGTGGTGGGTGCAGGGGGATTGTCCCCCTACTTGTCTGTAGTGTAGGTTTGTTTGTGTTCTCGGGAGGGTATATGAATGTTTATATGTATGCTGTATGTTTGGTATAGTTTTCGC